>NW_028276036.1:10000-352192 GCF_052056855.1 Sturnus vulgaris
ACCCCTAACCCTAACCCTAACCCATGCCCGTACCCTAGCCCTATCCCTAACCCGTACCCTAACCCATACTCTAACCCGTACCCTAACCCGTACCCTAATCCTAAACCTAACCAGTACCCTAACCCTAACCCCTAACCCTAACCCTAACCCTAACCCCTAACCCGTACCCTAACCCATGCCCGTACCCTAGCCCTATCCCTAACCCGTACCCTTACCCGTACCCTAACCCGTACCCTAACCCTAACCCGTACCCTAACACGTACCCTAACCCTAACCCGTACCCTAACCCTAACCAGTACCCTAACCTGTACCCTAACCCTTACCCTAACCCTAACCCGAACCCTAACCCTAACCCTAACCCGTACCCTAACCCGTACCCTAACCCGTACCCTAACCCGTACCCTAACCCATACCCTAAACCGTACCCTAACCCCTACCTTAACCCTAACCCGTACCCTAACCCATACCCTAACCCTAACCCGTACCCTAACTCGTACCCTAACCCGTACCCTAACCCTAACCCTAACTGCGAACCCTAAGCCGTCCCCTAACCCCTAACCCTAACCCCTACCCTAACCCTATCCCTAACCCGTACCCTAACCCGTACCCTAACCCTAACCCTTACCCTAACCCTAACCCGTACCCTAACCCATACCCTAACCCATACCCTAACCCGTACCCTAACGCTAACCCGTACCCTAAACCTTACCCGTACCCTAACCCTAACCCTAATCCGTACCCTAACGCTATCCCGTGCCCTAACCTGTACCCTAACCCGTACCCTAACCCGAACCCAACCCGAATCCGAACCCTAATCATAAGTAGGGTTAGAGGGGGGCTAAGGTTCTTGTGGTCTAGGGTTTGAATGGCCTAGTGTTATGGGGTGTCTTGGGTTGGGGGTGTGTTTAGGGATGGGGGCCTGTCTAGGGATGGGGGCATGTTTAGGGATGAAGCCGTGTGTAGATTTGAGGAGGCTTTTAGGGATGGGGGGTGTCTAGGGTTGAGGGTGTGTCATAGGATGGGGGGTGTCTAGTGATGGGGGGTGTCTATTGATGAGGGGTGTTTAGGGATGGAGTGGTCTAGAGATAGGTCTGAGTGTAGGCATAGGGGCTTGTCTAGGGTTCTACTGACTACAGGGTTATTGGGATTCTAGATTTCAGGAGGAAGCAGACACTATAGCAGACAGGAATCTAGAACCAAAGGCATACTGGAAGGCATCTGAACTGAACTGTATCCAGAGTGCAAGGCAGAGAGGATGCTAGAACCAAATCCGGACTGGAATGCAGTCAGGAATCTACAATCGAAGGTAGAGTGGAAGGCAGAGAGGAGTGTAAAAGCAAAGGCAAAGGCAAAGGCAAGCAGGAAAGCAGATGTGAATGCAGAGTGGAAGTGAGAAGAGAATGGACAGCAACACACATGGACGTCTTTAGGGAAAAAAGGCCAACCTTAATGTATGGACAGTCCGTATTTAAAGCATGTTACCTGGAGCTAGGACAGGACAGTAGTTGATTGGACAATTGGGAAAAACATCCATGGGGCAGTACCTCAGAATATATCCCACAGGAAAGACAGGAGTTAATGTTTATTATGAATTCCACTCTGTTTTTCACCACCTTGGGATGCTTCCTCCATAACTGAAGCTGGAGTCAGCTTGTGAGCCAGGGAATGGAGCTGAGAGTCCGGAGAAATTCAGGCTTGCAAAAAATTTGCAAGCTCTAACTGCCTAGCTCTCTAAATGTATGTGCCCATAGGTAGAGGCTAAAGCAGAAGAGAGGTGAGAGCTGAAGGCAGTACCTAAGGCATGTGGGAAGGTAGAGGCGAGCAGTGGTGTTTTGGAGGACATGAGGTGGAGAAAGAAGTGGTGAGGGAAGGGAGGGAAGAGGGGATGGAAGAGGGGAGAGAAGAGGGGAGGGAAGAGGGAAGAGAGGAGGGAAGGGGGAAGAGAAGGGAGGATGGAAGAGGGGAGGAAGAGGGAAGAAAGGAGGAAGGGGAGAAAGGAGGGGAGGGAGTGGAAGGGGGGAAAGAGGGAAGGGGAAAGGGGGGGGGGGGCACGGAGGGGGCGCAGGGGGGAACGCCGGGGGGGGGCAGTCAAAAACCCTAACCCTAAACCCTAAACCCTAACCCTAGCCAAGATGGCTGCCCCCTGCTGCCACGGGGTTGGGGCCGAACATGGAGGCCCCCGTGAGGCCATGTGGTTGCTTTGCAAGATGGCTGCTCCTGTGTGTCCACATGACGCCGGACAAGATGGCGGCCCCCTGACCCCAGCGGGCTCCTTCTTCTCTCGTGTTTCTGCTGCCTATGGCGGCCAATGTTCAGGTGTGCGGGCGGTCTTGGTGATGGGTCTCGCGGGGGTCGGGGGCCCGGCGGCCAGTCGTGGCAACCCGGGTTGGGCTGCTGCCGGGTACGGGCTGGCCGCGCCGGGGGCGGGGTGGCGTTGGGCGTCGGGTCAGTACGGTGACACGTTCCTGTGAGGGGGTGTGCCGCAGCGCCGCTGGGGTGGAGCGGTGCAGTGACGCGAGGGAGTGTGGCGGGCGCATGGGGAACGGGACAGAGTGGGGAGGTCGAACGATGCTGCGTGAGGCGGGCCTGCGAGGCATGGTTGGGGAATGGCAGGGGGGATGGCGGGGATGTGACGGCATTGGGGTGCAGCTGCCTCGGCGGCGCCGCTCTATATGGGTGGGCCAGCTGCAGTTGGGTGCAGCGGAATGGCCCGAGCGGGGTCGAGGGGCTGGGGAGGGACCACCGGGGGGTCGGGGCTTCTAGTTCGGGTCCTGTACGCATCGGGGGTGGCTCGGGTGGTCCTGCCCAGGGGTGGGGCTCGGCGCGGGATGGCCGGGCCGGAGTCGGGTGGTGCGTGGCCACGGCTGGGAGGGGGCGCGCCGGTCAGGAGCGCTGGGGGCGGGCCGGGGGCTATGGTTACAGCTCCCACTCTGCCGCCAAGCGGCGCTGTGCTGGGTTGCTGCCGGGGATTTGGGCAAGCTCCAGCTGCGGCGGCGGGGGTCGGGGCTGTGCCGGGGACCCTGCGAGGGGGCGACGATTTCTTCGGGGTGCCCGGGACCCGCCGGGACACGGGAACTGCCCCTGCGGGCCCGGGGACCCAGGGCCCCACCTGTCCTGGCGATGCGCGGGGCTTTTTTTCTGGCGTGGGCGGGGGTTCTTTATGGGACTGCTCGGGCTGGGGGTGCCAGATCTGGGGCGTGGGTTAGGGGGCTGCAGCTACGGGTGGGCTCGTTTCCTCTCCCGCACTGCCTTCTGTGTGAGCGTCTGTCGTTGTGACTGCTCTGCAGGCTTTTCGGCCTCTGGAACTGTGCCAGCCTGCCCGGTGCTGGGCGTGGCGAGGGATGGTGGGTGAGCTCTCTGTGTCGGCTGTGGTTGTCTGCGGCTGTGTGTCCCCTTGGGAGGTGATCTGGGGTTTGTCCTGCTCTTCTGTGTGGACTTGCATTGGGTGAGGGTGTGCTTCTGTGTTGGCTGGGCTATTTCTTCGTTGGTGCAGGGTGGGGTCTAGATTGGGAACCGTGGTATTGCTTGTTGTGGTGTGGTGATGGCTTGGGATTGTTGGGGATTCCTTGATGGGCCGAAGGGCTTGGGCATGGGGTGCGGTTTTGGAGGGCCCCTGGTTGTTGGTTGGCTTTGGTGGCTTGGCATGGCGGGGTGCTTCCTGCCATTTGGCTGCGATCTGGCTGTTTTGTGGCAGGTTGTGGGTTGGATGTTTTGCTCGCCTTTCTGTGTCGGGGGCTTTTACATGGGTGGCCGTGGTGTGCGTACTGGGGGGTCTACAGTTGGGAGGGAGCATCTGGGGTTCGATGGGGGTCTAGGGTTAGGGGGTGTCTAGGCTTGTGGGGGCATCCGGGATTGTGGGGATGTCTAGGGCTGGGCAGACTCTGGGGTTCAGGGAGTGTCTAAGGTTTGAGGAGGTCTAGGGTGGGGGGCATCTTGGGTTAGCTGGGGGTATGGGGTTTGTGGTGTGTCTAGGGTTTTGGGGGTGTCTAGAGTTGTGGGGGCGTTTAGGATTAGCCTGGCTCTAGAGTTGGGGCTTGTCTAGGGTTTGGTAATGTCTAGCGTTGAGGGGCATCTAGGGTTCGCTAGGGGTCTAGGGTGAGGGGGTCGTCTAGGGTTATACGGGTGTCTGGGGTTTACTGGGGGTCTAGGCTTACGGGAGCTTCTAGGGTTCTGGGGGCGTCTAGAGTTGTGGAGGTGTCTAGGTTTGGAGGCTCTAGGGTTTAGGGGGTGTCTAGGGTTTAGGGATGTGTAGGGTTCTCTGGGGGTCTAGGGTTAGAGGAACATCTACGGTTTTGAGGGCGTGTAGGGTTGTGGGGGCATCTAGGGTTGGCTGACTCTGGGGTTGGGGGTGTCTAGTGTTTGGAGGGCATCTGGGGTTCATTGAGGGTATAGGTTTAGGGTTCTGGGGGTGTCTAGGGTTGTGGGGGCGACGAAGGTTGGGCTGACTGTAGGGTTACGGGGGTCTCTAGGGTTTGGGGATGTCTAGAGTTGGCTGGGGGTCTAGGGTTAGGGGGACATATAGGGTTTTGGGGATGACTAGTGTGATAAATGTGATTCGTGCTAATTAAATTGTAACTATATTAGCAACATTGTATTTAGATCAATAGAAGACAATTTTTACAGAGTGAGGGGGGAGATGGGTGAGACAGGGCAAAGGACATCTTCCAGATGTTGGGAGTCGAAGAAGGAGGTTGGAAGAAAGTCAGACAAGAATAGTAGAAGGATGTAGGTCTGACAAGCAGCATCTAGAAATAGAAAGTTTTGACCTTGAAATGGGCCAAAATGGGATGATTCCAAGCATGGGACTCAATTAAAGTCTTGTTATGGAAAACATCTGCTCAGTCACATAGTGCGCCTGCACTACCTGCGGGTCACACCTCGGTCACTGATGAAGACGAAGAGTCTTCATCAGAAATAAGACCCTCAAAAGGATGAGAGAACCCCTAACCCATTAGTAGAGCATGCACCGTACACACAGTGACCTAGATTTTAGGAATAGAAACTAGGAGGAGTTTTCTAGAAACTTCTGTAGCCTACAGTATATAAGTGAGATTGTTAGCCTGGATGCTTTGATACGTGAGGAATGGTGAACCACTCCCCGTATCCCCGGTCGGAGGGGGGCCCCTCCCCGGTCGGTTTTGCTTATGCTTTATATGAGCCTCAATTATACTAAATTACTTACTGCCAAATTTTGTATATTCTTAAATATATGCACTTTGATTGTTTCATCTCCAATACTTTGTCATCTCCAATACTTTGATTGTATTCATTTTGTTACTATTAAATTTAATCTTGTTGCTTGATAAATTGGAAAAATAGAACATCATTCATAACACTAGGATTGTGGTGGTGTCTAGGGTTGTGGGGGAGTCTGGGATTAGGGGAGCTTCTAGGGTTATGGAGCATCTGAGTTGTGGGGGTGTCTAGGGTTGGGCTGGCTCTAGGGTTGGGGGGTGTCTAAGGTTTGGGGGTGTTTAGGTTTAGGGGGACATCTAGGGTTCACTGAGGATCTAAGCTTAGGTGAGCGTTTGGGATTTTGGGAATGTCTAGGGTTGTGGGTGCGTCTAGGGTTGAGCTGGCTCTAGGGTTAGGGTGGTGTCTCTGCTTGTCTGGGGGTCTAGGTTTAGGGGAGCTTCTAGGTTTCTGGGGCGTCTAGGTTTGTGGGGGCTTCTAGCTTTAGGCTGACTTCAGTTAGGGCGGTGTCAAGTGTTGGGGATGCCTAGCATAAGGGGGACATCTAGGGTTCGCTGAGGGTCTGGAGTTAGGGGGGTTTAGGCTTAAGGGGGTGTCATGTGTTTGGTGGTGTCTAGGGTTAGGCTAGCTCTAGAGTTATGGGGATTTTCTAAGGTTACAGGGGTGTCTGGCGTTCGCTGGGGATCTGGGGTTAGTGAAGCTTCTAGGGTTCTGAGGGCATCTGGGGTTGTGGAGGGGGTGTCTAGGGTAATGCTGGCTCCAAGGTTAGGGAGGTGTCTAGGATTTGGGGGTGTCTATGGTTAGGGGGAAATTTAGGGTTCGCTGAGGGACTAGGGTTAGGGGAGTGTCATGGGTTAGGGGGGTATCTAGGATTATGGGGGTGTTTAGGGTTTGCTGGGGGTCTAGGGTTAGAGGAGCTTCTAGGATTCTGGGGGCATCTTGGTTTGTGGGGGCGTCTAGGGTTAGGCTGACTCTAGGGTTAGGGAGATGTCTAGGATTTGGAGGTATCTAGGGTCAGGGGGATATCTAGGGTTCACTGAGGGTCTAGCGTTAGGGCAGGGTCTAGGGTTTTGGAGGTGTCTAGGGTTAGGCTGGCTGTGGGGTTAGGGGGGTGTCTATGGTTCGCTGGGGTTCTGAGTTTTCAGGAGCTTCTAGGGTCCTGGGGGTGTCTAGCGTGGTGGAGTTGTCTAGGGTTAGGCTGGCTCTTGGGTTAGGGGGGGTGTCTAGGGTTATGGGGATGTCTGGAGTTCGCTGGGGGTCTAAGGTTAGTGGAGCTTCTAGGATTCTGGGGGAGTCTAGGGTTGTGGGGGTATCTAGGGTTAGGCTGGCTCTAGGGTTGGGGGCATGTCTGGGATTTGGGTGTGTCTAGGGTTAGGGGGACATCTAGGGTCTAGGGTTGTTGGATCGTCTAGGATTAGTGGGGTGTTTAGGGTTATGAGAGTGTGTAGTGTTCACTGGGTGTCTAGGGTTAGAGAAGCTAGGGTTCGCTGAGGGTCTAATTTTAGGGGTGCATCTGAAGTTTTGGGGGTGTCTAGGGTTGGCTGGCTCTTGGCTTCAAGAGGTATCTAGGGTTTGGGGGTGTCTAGGGTTATGGGGACATCTAGTGTTTGTTGAAGGTCTAATTTTAGGGGAGCATCTGAGGTTTTGGGTGTGTCTAGGGTTTTGAGGGCATCTTGGGTTGGGCTGGCTCTAGGTTTAGGGGGTGTCTAGGGTTATGTGGTTGTCTTATGTGGGGGTTGTGTTATGTGGGGGTCTAGGGTTACAGGAGCTTCTCGGGTTCTGAGGGCATCTAGGGTTGTGGGGCTTCTAGCTTTAGGCTGAGTCTAGGCTTAGGTCTGGGGGTGTCTAAGTTTCTGGGGGCGACGAGGGTTGGGCTGACTGTAGGGTTACGGGGGTTTCTAGGGTTTGGGGCTGTCTAGAGTTGGCTCGGAGTTTAGGGTTGGGGGGACATCTAGGGTTCTGGTGGTGTCTAGGGTTGTGGGGACGTCTGGGATTAGTGGAGCTTCTACGGTTATGGAGCGTCTGGGGTTTTGAGGGTGTCTAGGCTTGGGCTGGATCTGGGGTTGGGGGGTGTCTAGGGTTTGAGTGTGTCTAGTTTTAGGGGCATGTCTAGGATTCACTGAGGGTCTAGGGTTAGGGGTTACGTGTGGGGTTTTGGGGTGTCTATTGTTGTGGGGCTATCTAGGCTTGGGGTGACTCTACGGTTTGGGGGGTTGTCTGGGGTTTGGGAATGTCTAGGGTTCACTGGGGTTCTAGTATTAGCAGAGCAACTAGGGTTATGAAGGCGTCTAGGGTTATGGGGGCATCTCAGGTTGGGCTCACTCTAGGGTTAGGGCGGTGTCTTTGCTTTGGGATCTCTAGGGTTATGGGGGCCTCTGGAGTTCGGTGAGGGTCTTAGGTTTTCTTTGTCCAAATGGACTGGGATTACTCCCATACCACAGCTGGAACCACCTGGAACCCTGGCTTCTCTTGGAGTGCCAAAAGCCCCGTCCTAACTGGTCTCAGGAACCCAGCAGAATGAGTTTTGTTTCACAGAGGAAAGGGCCACAGTTTTTGTCCAGATACCTGTGCCCCCCACCAGGCTTCTGCCTGCTAAAATTCCAAATGGACCGGGATTGCTTCCATACCACAGCTGCCCCCACCTGTAATCCTGGCTCTCTTTGGGATGCCAAAAGCCTCCTCCTAACTGGTCTCAGGAACCCTGGGAGTGTGAGTGTTGTTTCACAGGAAAATTGGGCAACTTCCCATGTCCAGTGATGCCGGGCCTGGGCCTGGGCTTCTGCCTGCTAAAACTCAGAACAGACCAAGTTTTTATTCTGGTTTTGTTTAACAGCGAAAAGGACCGCTATTCATGTCCAGAGCCGTGTTCTGGCCTTCAGCTTGACAAAATTCCAAAT
This sequence comes from Sturnus vulgaris, assembly GCF_052056855.1. Lineage (NCBI taxonomy): Eukaryota > Metazoa > Chordata > Aves > Passeriformes > Sturnidae > Sturnus > Sturnus vulgaris. The sequence continues at coordinate 18,091 of NW_028276036.1, forward strand.
GGAGCGTGGTTTCTCCCAGCCCCAAGCTGCCACCATTTAGAAGCCTGGCTGCCTTTGGAGTGCCGAAACCCTCCTCTGTGCAGATCTCAGGAACCCTGGAAGCGTGAGTGTGGATTCGCAGGGAAAAGGCCATCAGATTCTATCCTGGGGCCTGTGGCCAGGAGCAGTCATCTACATGCTAAAATTCCAAATGGAGCACGGTGTCACCCAGACCCCAGCGGCATCCAGCTGTGACCCTGCTGCTCTTGGAGTGCCAAAAGCCTCCTCGTAGCTGATCTCAGGAACCTGGCAAGAGTAAGTTTTGTTTCACAGGGAAAAGGGCCAGACTTCGCGTCCAGGGACCTGTGCACCAAATCAGGCTTCTGCCTGCTAAAATTCCAAATGGACCGGGATTTCTCCCGGCCCCAAGCTGCCACCACCTGTAACCCTGGCTGCCCTTGGAGTGCCAAACGCCTTCTCCAAACTCAATTTGTCTTTTTGACTTCTAAATCGATTTTAAATTCTTTTCAGAAATGTAATTTCAAGTAAATTGTTCTGATTAATATTTGATCTTTGTAACTTTATAATTTGCCTCTTTGTGTAGGGTTGGCCTGTTCATTTTTAATTAGTTTAGTGGAGGGGGAAAATGTAAAATTTTCTGCTGCAGTAGTAATGGAATAGTACTACAAAATAGGAATAAAATACTAAGTACAAATATATTTTTATACTGATAGAATTGAGGGCTAATATTATATTAAATCACATTGAATTTCCTAGCATCCTAAACTGCTGGAGTTGATATAATAAACGTAGAAAAAAGGGACATGCTAAGCATGCCAAAGCATACCTCATATTTGTAGGAGATTCTTGCCTGTAAACGTCTCCTGACACTTGCCATCTCTGCATGTGTTCTTCACATCTATTTTATTTTCAGAGGAAGGGTCGCACGCTTGTTGGTGTTTTCAATTGCACCAGAACTCCCGGTAGAAGTCAAAGACTTAGATCCGATATCCTGGAACCTCTAGTCGGCACTGAAACAATTAACACGAGACTGGGCTGCTGTGAAGGAATTACTCCAGGATGAGGAGCTCTTTTTTGGTCTTCAAGCAGGTAGTAGTTTATTTTGTAACACCTAAGACTCTTCTTAAACTTTTTTTTTCTAACAGAGGAAAGTATGTAGTGTGACTCAGTATATTTGAAAAGTATTTTTTAGTGGTTTGTTAGGTGACATAGTGATCACTTCACTTTTTGAAGTAGTCTGTATTAGCATAGTGGTATTTTTCTCAAGTATTTGGCTTAGAAAAGTTGAATTTCTCTGATCAAGTGTGTAGAAGTCTGTGAGCCAATAGCTCCAGCAGAACTCCCGGGGCTGCTTCTTTGGGCTGTAATACGGAACCCAGCAATATTCCTGCTCTGCAAACGTGGGAGGGAGTGGAACGGCAAGTGGCAAAACTGGACTTTGATCCTTCAATCCCAGAACACCTGGGTTTAAGTTCCATCAGCCAGAGGATGGAATGAACCCTGGTGCCAGCCATCCTGGGGGCACTGGACTGCTGTTACCATCTTCTCTATTATCTTTGGCATGATGTGATCCTCCCTTGATGAGAGAAGGCAGAAAATGTGGTAGGAGGGGGAGCTCATTTGGTTTCTGTTGACTCCAGGCTTGGGGCAGCTGCAGAGAGCTTTGGTTTCAAATAATACTGCACAAACACAGTGAACTTGAACCTGTTGGGCACTTTTGGATCCCTCTGTGCCACTCCTTCTCTGATCCTTTACCTGCGAGGTGTGGGCTCAGAAACACCTGCCCCTCCTGGATGGGTTTTTGTTGGGAAGGATGAATTAGGGAAACCTTATAAGTACGAGTGCCTAGCAAAAGACTTTGAGAATATGGAAAATATAAGCGAAATAGAAATTATAGCAATTTTCGACTGTGTGGCTGAAAGCAACTGAATGCCTGAAGGCCCCTTTGTTTAGATAATGTTAGATGCTGCGAATACCAAAAAGCAAACAGACATCCTCCCTAGGCATGCCAGGAAGGGTCCCAGATAAAATTGAGAGATAAGAAAAGCAGGAAAACATGGTAATATAGTGATTCCTTTCGGTTGCATGCCAATGTTAGAGAATTTGTATCTTGTATTAGATTGGTTAGTGGAAATTAGAATATTCAACATAGATTTATTGTATTGTAAACGGGAAAATATCTCTCTTACTCTCTTACGCTCCCTTCACTCTTGCTTTCTTACTCTCTCCTCTTACTCTTGCTCTATCCGTCTCTCTCTGTCCTGCTCTGAGCTGCAGCTGCAGTTCCTAGCAGGGCCTCATATATACCCACACCCTACCAAATAAACTGCAAACTTCAAGACCAGAATACAGAGAGTGCCTGAGTTTGTCCCAACCGTCCCAACGCAGTAATTCCCACAGGTTTTTGCAGGTACAAATTTATTTTCTTAGAGAAGCCATTGGGTGTAATAAAAATCTATGCAAAACGGGTGGTTGGTACACTAGCTGATAGTAGGTCTTGGGCTTTTCTTCTTTTCTTTAACCTGTTCTTAAGAGGACCTTTAAACTGGAAAACTGAAGGGGGGTGGGGTTGCTTCTCATTTTTTGAAGTATTGCTGTGGATTTAGGTATGTCAAGTGACACCACCAAAATAAGATTGGAAGAACTGAGCTTCAGGACTCTGCACTTAATTCTTTTAATGTGTTTGGGTGGGTGCAGGAAATGCCAAATCCCAAAGCAATTCTGTCTGTAACGTTAAGTGCAACATCTTTAAAGCCAAGTGCTCGGTGTGGGGTTTTCACCTATGTTTTTATGGTCTAAAGGCTTTTCTTGAGCCCCAAAAGCCACAAGGAACCTGCCAGAAGCAGACCTTCATTGCATAGCTGGGATTTCAATTTGCTCTTGGATTCTTCCCTCCAATCTTCTCTTGGGTTCTTGTGCCAGTAGAGGTCCTCTGACCCCAGAGCCATACAGGGTGTCTGTTGCCTTGATAAATGGGAATGAAGTTGGCCAAGTCTGTCAGGAAAACAAAAACATCCTGGAGTTTGTTTGGCCAAAGATGGACCGTGAAGATGTCTGTACTAGCGGTGGGTGTGAGTGCTGATCCTTTTGGGTTGTGTGGTGCCTCTGGCCCCTCAGAAGTCAGGGCAAGGCTGAAGGAAAGAAGGAAGCTGCCAGAGCTGCAGGTGGGGACAGTATTGGCTGTTTCAAACTGCTTGGTGCAGAACTAGAAGAACAGCTTTCCTCCTTTCTCTCCATCACTGAGCAGAATATTAAGATGAAGCTGCACTAAGCTGTGTCTTTTGTGGGTTGTTGTTTGGTTGGGGTTTTTCTGGCTTTTGAATGTATTTCCAAGTGGTGAAGTGAGGAGCAAGTTGCTGGGTTACATGATTTCTGATTGACATATCACAGAAATGGGCATCTGTGTGTGCATGTGCTTCCTAGCAAATCTAGATGTGATGTGGAAATCCTAAGGGAGGATTTCCAGCCTTGACTACATGTGACACAGGCTTCTGAAAATGGAACTGACCTTGGCAGAATAGCAGCTGTGAAGGGAAACAGAGCTAAAATACATGTAAGCAGAAACACCGGAGTGGTGCTTCTTGGTCCTGCGTGCACTTCGTGCCTCTGCCTGCTGTGAACACTTGGTGTTACAGCTCAGTGTAGGCCATTTCAGTGTTTGATGGGTTTGATTTTTGTGGTCAGTTAGTTCCTCTAAACAACTCCCCTCCTTTACTGGACACATCCCTGGAGTGGGACCAGATTCACCCTTACCCTGGAGGAATTCTCTGCTCCTCTGGAGAGGGGATGAAGCCAAGCGTGTGAGCAAAGGAAAACAACCAAATCGTGGGCATTATGTCCTCGATGCATGCAGCACCATGTGTTTTCCAAGTTCCCAGCACTGATGAATCTGAACAAGAAAATGCCTGTTCCTTCACTTCTCCAGCTCTCCCCCCCACACCTCCCCTGCTTCCCCTGCTCTTATCCTTGGTGTGCCAAGGTCCTGCATCTCCCTGGCTCTCCAGATGTAGCTCACCTTGTCCTGCCTGTGGCTGATAAAATATGGGCCCAAGATGCTTTTTACCAGTAATCCATTATTTTAAAGAAACAAAGAGCATACAATGTGGTCTTTAGGAAATACATCCAAATAAGGGACTCTGTTTTTCCTGTAGTTCTCTTTCCTGTTTTCACCTGGGCTTGAAGGATGGGCATGGCCTGTATTTATCATATGAAAGTGATGTTACTAAATTTGTCCAGAAGTTTTGATTATTACTATTATTACTCATTTTCTGATAGAAAACAGTCTAATTTTGCCTTTCCCACGTTGTTTCCAGGTGCTCCCCAGGATGGATATCTGTGGTCTCAGACCACAGTGATTCCCTAGGAGGAAGGGGAGCCTTTGCCTCACCTGCACAGCTCAGGTGGATGGGACAGAATTGGTCTGGCCTGACAAGGTATGAACATCTGTCTGTGTTCTGGAGAGCCTTGAAACCTTTCTTTGTCAGGTTTTGGAGGGGTTTCTCTTTGGGATTTCTTGTGATGCAGCACCACGGGTATCCCTTTGTGTAAAGTCCAGTGCTAAAGGATTGAATAACGGACAAGTGGGGTCTGGGATGAAAATGGTTCTGTTCAAATTAAGGAAAGAATGCAATAAGAAAAATTAGCATCCTTTTAATGTCTGAAATAATTAGGAATAAAAATGCTGGAGAAGGGCACTCTGAATTGGTGTCACCTGTCATGGATAAAACCCCACAGCGAGCATCAGAGCAGAAGTGTGAGAGCTGGAATCCTTCTGCAGTGGACTTAATTTTCTTTTCCTCCTCTCTTTCAGGACAGGAAAAATCATTACACTCTGCCCATCTTTGCCAAGAGTTGTGGTGTTTGAGCAGCCAAAGCCAAGAGGCTTCAGCACCAGAGGTCTGAGCCTGGAGGGCTCCTGGTCCTGCCCATGATGTGGGGTAACTCAGAGAATGCAGGGTTCCTCTTTTCCTCCCTGCTGGGATTAACTGCCTAGGGAATCTGGGATCTGGGTGAAACTCCAGCTCTCCTGGTGTTCAGGGGTGCAAGGTCTGAGGGACTGCACTTACCCGTGGCTTTCCAGTTCAGCAGGAACAAGAGGAAATGGGGTGCCAGAGCCTTGTCCCGTCAGGCTTTGTTTCCCTCTGAGGACAGAGAGTCTGGGATGAGGTGAGATTCCTGGGAGTGCTCGGATGAGCAATCCAGGGAACAGGGAGTTTGGGATTGCCGCTGCTGCTGGAACCATTGCCTTAGGTCTGCTCCCTTTGTGCCTGTGACAAATGGGATTGGTGCTGGAGAGAGAGGTGCTGTTAGGAACAAAAGGTGGAGTGAATCCTCTCTGGGGATGTGCAGTGAAGGACTGAATAGCATGGAAGGAGAGTAATTATAAACTATATCACTGTTTCTCCCCAAATTGGGGTGGAGCAGTGATGGGGGTGGTTAGGTTTGGTCTGGGCCTGTTATTCTTTGTGCAATTTTAAAATTCTGTTGCATGATTTACTGTCTGGTAACTCTAACAAAAGTTGACAGAAATTTAGGTTAAGGATTAGAACTTGGGTCCATTCATTGCAAAAAATTTGCCAAGGCTGGAGGACTGGGGTGATGACTGCTCTCAGGAAAGGTTACTTATTAATACTGTGTCAGATTTCCCGCAGTGACTGTCAGGCCTGAATGGAGTTCAGAGAGTTCGTGCTCTTCTCACTGGAGAATTGGAAATAATTTCAGTAGAATTAGAAATTTTAGAAAAATCCAGCTAAAAATTTCACCTCTGTACCCCCTAGGTTTTCCCAGTTTTTCCCAGCTAGGAGCGGCACAAAAGTAAGGCAGGGCCATCAGGGAACAGCTGTAAATTCAAAGGCACAAACAGGAGATGTACCAGCAAAGGGCAGGAAAGGGGAGAGGTTTCAGAAAATATTTCTGTGGTCTAATTAACAATAATTTTTGATTCCCCAGTGAGAAGAACATGAACTCACGGCCATTCAGGCCTGACAGTCCCCTGCAGCAAGAGTTAAGCACGCATCCACAGAGGCAAGTCTGGCATCCAAAAGAAAAAAACCCAGAAGAAAAAGGTGATCTTTTTTGCTTCAAAGTTATTTCAAGTTCTTAAAGCCCAACCAACATTTGCTCTTGATTTTGGTCGGGTGAATCATGGGCAGTGGCCACGGGTCATGCCATTCATTTAGCTGAAAACCCGGGGTCATTTAGAGGGGACACAAGAACTGTTTGTGTAAGAAAATGTGAGGGGATGTCAAGGGGAGTGAGGTGGCATTTCTGAGGAGATTGCTGAGGTAATGGAAGGGAGCCCAGCAGACAATTTGTCTGGGAAATCCGAGGCCCCTGGGAAGCGCAGCCAAGGCTCTGCAGGGGTAGCAGGGAGGGCTCAGCACTCGAGACTCTCTGTGTCCTCCTTCCTCGGCAGCAGGCAGCCAGGAAGGGAGGAGAGGCTCTGTGCGGGATTAAGCCGGAGGGAGCAAGAGGAGGAGCGGCCTCGGGCTGGAGAGGGGCAGGAGAAAGGCCAAGGGAGCTCCCTGGGGCCACCAGGGCCTGTGGGGAACAGAATGGACGCTTGGATGACCAGTGGAGGTGAGGAGTGGATCTGAGTTCATCTACAGGGAAATAAGGAGGGGATACTCTGGAGTGAAAAGCTGAGGTGATGAGTTCACCCACCTGGGCACAAGTTGTGTTTGCACAAAGTGGGACCAGAGGTGAAGGTCAATCCAAAGTCAATCCTGCTTGACCTCTGAATTCCAAGATAAGTTTTACAAGCTGCCAAATGAGGGATTAAAAATACACAAAAATGAAACCGAGAGCATTAATGAGGTTCCTGGGAGTCCATTACATTGTTGTCATAGAATTCTTCATGAGTTTTGATCTTTTGATGACAACAATGCAGTTCTTTATTTGGATTAATCACTCTGTGGGATTTGGGGTTTATCTGGATTTTAAAGGCCTCGTGGTTGCCCTGACACTGCTCAGGAGCTGGTAGGAAAAGCAGAATCACAGATCCTGGTAGGCACAGGGTGTTTGTCCTAGAGTGGATTGTGGAGGAATTGTTTGGGACTTGGATTGTCCCTCTGGGTGATGCTAGTTGCCATGATTTGTATAATTCCGTATATTTGATCTCCTAACACTTCCCAGCCCAGGGGCTTGAGCTGACAGGGCCACACACAGATTGTTCTCTATTGCGGTGCCCAGATTTGGGGTTCGCTGTCAGCTTTGCTAGTTCCCATGAATTATCCCCATAGCCCCGAATTCCCTGCTCAATTCCCACTGCCATAACCTCACAGTGCCTCATGGTGGATATTCTCATGCAGAGCTGCCGCTTGAATGCCAGCTGTGCCAGGAACCAGTAGAGCTTCCAAGGAAGCTCAGCAGCATCAGAATGGGGACAGGTGTATATTCCAAAGAATTTCTATTTAAAACCCTCATCCCCCAGCCCCACTGATGTCCCTAGGGAGCACTTGACAGAGTTACCTGGATTTCAGCAGATTTAATTCCCCCGAGCTCAGGCTACACGTGATATTTTCAAGCAGGAGAAGGCAGGGGCTGGAGGCGCTCCTGGCCCATGCCGAGGCAGTCCCTGGGCCCACGAGAGGACATCTCTCCCTGCAGAATTTCAGTTCTTTCCAGAGCCTCAGCAGTGACTTATGCAAGTTATTTTCCCTCAGGAAAGGGATGGACATCCCTGCCTTCAGCGCGCCTCCAGTGGGACCCACCTGCAAAAGCTTTCCATCCCTTCTGCACTTCCAGCTGGCTCCCTGAAAAGCTCCTACCTTCATTTAAACAAAATTTCATCCCACCCAAATCTTTGATTTGAAGGCATCTCTGCAGGCTGTTGGTTGGGATTTAATATCTGTGAGAGAAGAGTGCCTTGGCTTTAATGCTGCTGCTGGATGATGGACTCAGGCTGGAAGGGAAGGCATTCAGGGTGGCAGAGACATACCTGGCAGCTGCATGGGAGCTCTGGGAGGTCAGAACCGGGAATTGCTGGCTGAGCTCCTCTGCAAGGGGCCCATGCTGCCATCACCAGGAAATGCCAGCTATTCCTTGAGGGGCTTTTGGGCTGTTGGTGGCCTCTGTCCAGGCTGAAGCATCTCCAGGTGCCTGTTCAGCCCCTGGCCCAAGAGCTGGGAGCAACCCTTGAGCTGTGTCCGTGCCAGTGCTGGCCGGGTGCTCCAGCGCCCATCCGCAGGATGTGTGCTTGACACAGGCGGGACACTGCAGGCACAGCCCCTCCCCTGCAGAGCCCAAGGACAAGAGGTGCTGGTTGCCTTTTGGGATCTTCTGGCCTCCTCCTGCCCCGCGTTTCCAGCCAGCCGAGACACGCAGAAACACCAAGGAACATTACTGGCAGCGAGCAGGAGACACCAAGGCCTCTGTGCAGCTCTGGGCCACAAAAGCAGCCCCAGCTTCAGCAGCTGCCATCATTTTGGCCTGGCAATATTCACCTGCAGGAAATGTCCTATTTACTCGAGAGTCAGATTTTAGGATCCCTCTCAACCCCACTATATCCTCAATATATCCTGTGATCTGGAAGTAAAGACAAAAATTCTCAGCTGAATTTTTAAAAAAGAGGTTTTACCATTGCAGAGCTTTTTTGAGTTGCAAAGCAAGGGGGAGCATCTCACCTGCAGGTGTTGGAGAAGCAGCCTGAGTAGAACCGTGCTCGGCCCCGGCCGAGCGGCTTCTCCCACCCGCGGGTGCTCCAGTCAGCCTCGTTCCACAGGGAGTGGCAGGCAGGAGCCCCACGGGTGTGCGGACACGGGGAAGGGGGAGCCAGGTGCTGCTGTCCGCTGAGGGCTGCGGGGGCTTTGCACACCCGCGGGCAGTGCAGGCTGCACCCGCGGCATGGGGGCACCAAGAGCAGCAGGATTTGAGGCTCCCAGGGTTGGCACAGCGTTCCCCGTTCCACCGAGCAGTTCCAGCCGCTATCCAGCATCTGCACCAGGAGATTCTGCTGCCGTTCTCCCAGGCACGGTTAAGGGCAGAGCCCCGCCTCCTTGAGGCCACAGCGGGATCACGCCCGGAGTCCCACGCCCGCTGCGGCCGGAGCAGGAGCAGCAGCAGCAGCGCCGAGCTTGGCTCCAACGCCCATGCCAGGGTGGTTCCTGCTGCCCACGGCGATCCCAGTCCTGATCAACACCCCCACCTGTCCTCTGTCTTTGGCTCACCCACCCCGACCACCCCATCTGCCCCTCTATTCCTAGCCTATATGCAGCCATATTTAGAAGGTCGGGGGAGTGTCACCCAGCCAGCCATCTTGGTAGTGGGATGGCGCAATTTCCGCCCCTCCTCGGCACCATCTTTGTTAATGGCAGAAGCTACTTCCGGTCTAGCTGCCATCTTTGTTGTGGTAGACTTAAGGCCCCGCCACAAGGGAGTCTTTCTATGTCACCTGCCTGAATCCTGCCCCGACGCCGATCCCGTGCTCTCAGCGCAATTTTCCTCCGCCTTGTCCAGCGTGAGGATGGGGACGGCGGGGTCAGCAGTGCTGGAAATGGCTCTGACCACTACCCAAGTGGCAGCAGGCAGTGGGGTGGACGCTTGTCTCTGCCGGGGCCCTGCAGAGGCCTCCATCTTGATTGTGACTGTGCTCCCAAGATGGCAGCTCAGCTACCACATGCCTGACCTTCCAATCATGGCGGCAAAAAGGGTGGGAAATCAAGGACCCTGGTGGGTCTAGTGGGTTGCCTGCGCACAATGCCGACACTAATCCCCCCGGTGCGATTTTCCACAGTCTATCCAAGCATGCGGACACGGGACGTGGGCTCAGCGGTGCCGTCGCTCTGCGGGAGCCGGGCCGGGGCCAACAGGCAGCAGCAGCGATGGGGTCGCCTCTCTCTGCCCGGGCCCTACAGCGGCCACCTTCTTGAGTGAGGCGGCAGTCCCACATGGCAGAGTCCCAGTTCGTGGTCGCTTCCGCGATCTTGAGAGCAGCACGAGTGCAGTACCGCTCTCTGCCCACAAGGCGGAGCTTTGGAGACAGGCAAGGGATGGAATACAGGAGAGTCCCAATCCTTCAAAAAATCCTCCTGAATGAATGCCCCAAAAAACCCGAACCAAAACTGAAAAACCTCCTGCCTCTATATTAGTGCAATGGGTGTGCCAATGAGTGTGTAAGAAGTGTGCAATGACTGTGCAAATGAGTGTGCAAGGAGGCCAAGGCGCTGGCTCAGAGGCTGGCTGTAGTGCCAGGCTCTTTCTGCAAAGCGGTGCTTTGGGGATAGGCAAGGGATGGCAAAAAGGAGAATCCCAATCCTTGAAAAAATCCTCTTAAATGAATGTCCCAAAAAACCCTGACCAAAACTAAACAAAAAGCTGCCTCTAACCAAATGAAAATTAAAAAAACCCTTTTGATATTAAAAAAATAAATATTTTTAAAATATTTCTATTCATATTCATAATCTATATATATTTTGTATATTCAATTTCTATTATAGTATAGCACGTATAAAATATTATTATTTATTACATACATATCTCCATATTACTACTGTTTATTTCTATTTTACATATATCTGTAATTTTATATATTATATATTATCATGTTTGTATTTTTTAATATTATTTAAAAGCCCTGCCTCTAACCAAATAGAAACAAAAACCCCCTTTATTTTAAAATATATTTAAATACATTTTTCTATTTATAGTTTTGATATTTATATCTGAAATGTATATTTACATATCTATACTATGTATATTATAGGTTATTATAATAATTACAATAGCATTTATATTAAATACTACATATATACCTGTATTTTTCTATTTTATATACAATTATACTTACATAAATTTAGATATGCATATATATTTATAATTTTATATGTCTGAATATATTTACTGTAAATTTCGATATTTATTTTTTAGTCTCATTTATAAAAAACCCTGTCTGAACCAAATAAAAAACAATAAAACATTTATTTTAAACTATACTATTTTCATATTTATAATTTTTATAGATATTCTTTTATTTACATTATTTATATTATATACTATATATTTAATATAGATTTGTTATATCTGTTTATATTTTATATTTATACAACTATAGCTATATTTTTATTTTTATATTCCTTATATGTTTTCCCTGAACATAGAATTATTTTCTCCTAATAATGCAAGAAATCTCTCAGAAACAACCTGTCACCACTGAGAAACCTATCTGCAGTTTGAATTCCAAACGCCTCTACCAAATCAATCTCAGGAAGCTGGGAGTGGGAGTTTTGTTTCACAAGAGAAAAGGCCCACAGTTTCGAACCAGCAGCCAGTGGCCAGGAGGAGTCAACTGCTTGCTAAAATTCCAAATGGATCACGGTGTCTCCCAGACCCAAGCTGCATCCACCTGTAACCCTGGCTGCTATTGGAGTGCCAAACGCCTCTTCCAGACTGATCTCAGAAACCAGGAAGGGTGAGTTTTGTTTCATAGGGAAAAGGGCCACTATTTACAACAGTCTGCCTCTCTCGCAGTGTGAATTGAAAACGAAAGCTTTTCGCCTACGCCCTTTATAAAGAACTGCTCCCAGGATGAGAAAGTCTTTCTGGCCAGAGCTTGCCCCTGACGCGAGGAAGCTGCTATTAGCACGGCATTGCAGGGGCACTTCTCGCTCCTTGACTATGTGCTCAGCACTCTCTGAATTCGCTGCTAGCTCCACGGTCCTTCTCAGCTGCAAGTAGCAGTGCTCACAGTACATAGAGCTTCGCAAGGACCGAAGACCTGGAGGGACATACTGCACTCGAAAATGAACCAGGATTTCCTGTAGAAATATTGGTAGACGTGTTCTACACTGCCCCTTCTCGTCAGCCATCTTGTGCTCCTGCTGCTGCTTCTGCTGTGAGGAATCACTCCTTGAAAGACGAGCGAGAGCGTCTTTCTGGGTGCATTGCACTGAGTGAGAGCTCGCTAGGGACTTTTGGATGTAAAACTTTTTCCACCTCCAAAAATACATGGAGAAGTCTTAAAAGTTTTGGTTTTATTAAGAATACTTAGGTCCAAGTATTGCTGGTATTGCTGTCCTAAACACTGGTTTAGAACACAGGTTTCAGTCTGAAATTGACTGCTTGTTTCTGTCTTTTTGCCTAGTAGCAATCTAATTCTAAGGTAATTAGATGTAGGAAAAACATAAACTACATCTCAGGTTAGGTGGGATAATTGGCTCGGAAGGAAATGGAATTCAGAATTTGGAAAGAATCTAAAATAAGCTGATGTCACAATCCGAGATTCCCTTGGGTTCCAAATCCTTTCATTTGTGTTTTTGTGGGCTATTTTGAAGGCGGTGTACCATTGAAGCCATGATTTAGCTGCAGTGAGACCTGCTCTGCTGTAAAAGCATTATTTTCTCAGTGAGCATGGACAACAGTTAGAGTGTCATCTTTTAAGATTCCCTGCACTCCACTTATGGTGGCAAAAGCAGTGCCTTGACTGTAATCATAAAAGTGATTACAGTTTCATTGCTTTGACATCATGTAGGATGCTTCCTCCATCTGCTGTGGTCAGCATTAAGTAACAGATTTCTCAGTTTCTAGGAAGAGTCTAGCAAACAATCACCTTGCTCCTTCTCTTGCATTTATTCATCACTGCTATGCTGCTACACAGACAGATAGTCTGTTTATGATTCAACAATTCAATGGGACATCAAGTAAATAGCAAAGCAAAACTTAACTACGGAAAGCACTATAAGGGCCAGAGATTAGCTTGGATCAATGTGAGGTTTCTGGGGACCTCCGGGTGCCTCTTGTGCACCCACACTGTCGGGCTACTTCTTCTTTTATGTAAAAAGCAAAGCGGCTAATAGTAGCTGTAAAGTTATTTATTGCAGAAGCACATCAGTCTCAAATGCAGAGTCAAAGCTAACAAAGTCCATTCCAGGTTCTAGCTCCAAGTCCCAAACAGAAGCAGAAGCTTCCCGTGGTCCCAGCAGGGCCGGAGGAGCCGGGCAGCTCCTATCTTCTTCTCGGGTGTTGATTTCAGCGGCGAAAACATAAGCAGAGCAAAAGCTGTGGCATAAAAGCAATGGCTAAAAGCAATGGCAAAGCTGCAGTGGCAAAATGCAATGGCAAAATGCACATGGCATAAAGCCATGGCATAGAGCCCCACCTCTCCCTGATGCATGTTCTTTTATAGAAAGTTTCCAACTAGCTAAGACACAAACTCGGACCACTACTTCTTAATCTATTAGAATTCTGGTTTCTTAGCACGCCAGGCTACGTATAGACTACGTTCATGGCCTATCTTGTTCTAATTGAAAAATGTAAGCAATATTCTTAACTCTAACTCTATTATGTCTAAAGCTAAGTTCTTGGAGCCTCTAAGAAAACACTAGCATGTTTTTCAACCTTCACTAGAACATGTACTACTTCTCAGGCATCTAAGACCTTTTACTCCCTAAAAGCACTTAAAACTTATTCCATTTACTTACTTATTTTCTCTCTCTTATGTTACAACCTAAGTCTTCATCTCTGCCTTATAAATGAAAGGCCTAATACACTTTAATCCATCTAAAGATTTCAATTCAATTCCTGCACTCTGATTTGTCTCTGAAGAAATCAGAGAGACTCCTGACTTACTGACTCCAACAGATCAAAACAGGTATTCTCCTAGCATTGTTTACAAACGAGTCAGCATGTGAAACAGAAGGCACAATGTAGTTTGGGCCTTGTTTTGGGCATGCCCGGAAGAAGGAAATTCTGATTTCACATATGGGAAAAGAAATGTTGACAGTTGAATGAGATTGTTCATACCCCAGAAAAGGTTGCTTTGAAAGGTTGTGGAAGTCCTGTTAGGAAACATGGCTTTACAAGTCCTTTCCACCAGGAGACAACAGCTGCAGAACATCTGGGTGTGCCAGTGTTGAGAGCACCAGCAAAGATCAAAGTGGAGAAGTTGGTGAACAATGGCAGTGGCCTGGGGGAGAGCAAGTGGGGTGCTGGCTGTGGGACCAGGGGAGTCCTGACTGATTTAGGAGGCGTGTGATGGTCTGTGCCAGCAAGCGGAGTAGTGCTGTGGCCTTGGCACACTGCGAACACTGGAATTCAGTGGGGTCACTGGGCAGGCTGAGTGTCTGAGCTGCTGGTGGGCCCCAGGTTGCCCACATGTAAACATCCAGTCTCACTCTTGCCAGCCCCAGAAAGGAGCAGGATGTGGCTGCTGGCGATGCCTGTCATGTATATGTAGTGTATATGCGTGCTATCCCAGCCTGCTGGGAACACTTCTTCTTTGGGACTGCTTGGGCTGAGGGAGAGAAAGCAGTGGTAGTTTCTGAGGTTTTGAGTTTGCTCGAGTTTCTCAGGCTGTTTCTGGAGCCACCCAGAGTTCTCTTCCTTGACGCATTTCAAGTCCTGCTAATTTTCAAAATTCAAACAGACACAGCCCTAAGCTAGTTGATCTGACTTCAGAGCTACTCTTACACTGAGCTGTTGGATGATCTGATCTCCTGAGATGTCTTCCATCTCAGTTTATGACCTGGTTCTTGTGAAAAGTAGGATCCAGTAGCCTGGAGAAGAGAGGTTTCTGGAGAGACAGTATTGTGGCCTTTGAATACGTAAAGAGGGTATAAGACAAATGGAGAAAGACTTTTTAGGAAAGTTTGCAGAGACAGGACAAGGGGCCATGCTTTCAAACTGAGACTAGGTTTAGACTGGCTAAAAGGAAAAACTTTTCTACAATGAAGCTGGTGAGACACTCAAACGGGTGTTCCAGAGAAGTTGTGGATGCCCCATCATTGAGAGTGCTCCTTATCAGTTTGGCTAGTCTTGAGCAATTTGATCTACTGTAAGATCTACCTGGCAAGGAAGTTGGACTAGATGATCTTTAATCACAGACTGTTGTATGATTCCGTGAAAGACAGAATGCAATAAAGTTCATAATTCAGATTTTGGCGCAGACATATTTATTATTTCTCACTTTATGCATCATTGCAATGACAACTTGTTAGCTTCTGAAATGATTAGCTGAGATTGATTTCCTTCCTTAGTTTCATTTTTCCTGTTATTCCTTCACTCTTGGACTTTTTTTTTCACTAGATTTCCTCTTTCAGTAAACTGCCCTTAAGTATCACTTTGCTCCCCACCTGGCTTTATTTTTTTTCAATGACACCTTTTCACTGGTTCGTTTTGGGCCTTTGCTGCTTGAAGTCCAGCAGCCTCCTTGTCTGAGCATTATGGAGCTTTCTTTACAGCTTCATCACTATGCAAAAAGCCATAAATTACTGTGTTCCATCTCACATACCATCAAGTATCACACTAATATTCCCTCTGCTGAATAGCTGGTTGGCTTACATAGACCAGCCAAAAACCAGGAAATCCAGATGGCAGCAAGAATCTTGTAGACTACTCCCGCTGTTCATTTAAATTCTGGAGAAGTCACGTGAGGTATCACATTCTCTTGAAAGAAGTGTCTACCATCTCGGACATTCTAGAATGGGCTATTAATATTGTCATGAGTTTCTGGCTAGACCTTTTAGTATGCAAATTCAAATGATCTGAAATGATAGAACTTCAAGAATTTTTTTTTTTCCCAGAATCGAAGTATGATGGAGTTCCATAGGGAGAATCTTAATCTTAGTTATTCTATTCCATCTCACATCATGGCTGGGGGCAGGGAGAAGGGAGTATCTTTGGGGGACAATGGGTTCCGGTGTAGTCAGTAAGCTGGGCAGAGGAGCCATCAGGTATTGTCTGTTGTTGGGGGGGGGGAATTCATGTGAACTCTTCCTTTCTTGTACCCTGCCACTAGTATTGTTGCTAAAATTGTTTGTTTTCTCATCCAAGTGACAGAATCAGCACACTTAATGAGGGATGAAGAGGGAGCAGCGACCTCAGAACAGGAGGAAGAAGAAGCAGAGCCTGCTGTCCTCCAGAAGAAAAAAACACTACCAGCCAACTTTGCATCATCTGTGAACTTCCTGGGCGTGTACTCTATCCCCTTGTCCAGATCACTGAGCAAGATATTAAACAGGACTGGGCCCAAGACTGAGCCTTGGGGACCAGCTGGATGAACTCTATTTCCCACCACTCTGTGGGCCTGGCCATCACCCAGTTTGTCACCCAGCAAAGAGCCCACCCATGCAAACCATAAGCAGACAGTTTCTTCAGGAGAATGATGTGAGACTCATTGCAAAAAGGATCAGGGAGATGCCTAGGAAGAGTCTCAGGTGAATCCAGGAGACTATAGTGGAGGACTATTCAGTTTTCCAATCAATTTGCTTAAAAAACTCTACAAAACCGTAATAAAAAAACAAACAAACAAACAAACAAAAAAAGCAGACCAAACAAACACACAAAACCCCCCAACCAATAATCACCAAAGAGACAAAAAAAGCCCCCAAAAAAGCCCACCAAAAAACCCACCCAAAACTGAAAAAAAACCCCAAACCCAACACAAAAAATCAGGGTGAATGTTTTTAGTAACTTTAAAAATAACAAAACAAAACAAAACAAAAAAACCCCAGAAAGTCACATTTCTAAAGGTGCTGTCCCAGCCTCTTCTCTCAGCAGGGACGACATCCTGAAGTGGAGCCAGTTGGAAGAGAGCGGGACGGGGCAGCACCTGGGCCATTGTCACAGGACGGCCCTGTGGCTGCCCCATTGCCAAAACCTGGACACATAAATCAAACACAGGTATGCACATGTGCTTAGACACAGCAAAAATATATTTGTCTGAAAAGAATACTGGTCCATTTCTATCACTGGAAAGAGCATAATGCCTCGTCTCAGCTTTCTTTTCAGTCATTACAAATGTTTCGAAAATAAAGGAGTGCAGAAAATGGAAATATCCAAGATCAACATGAGGACCAGTAACAAAGATTCCATTTTTGAAACTGCATTGGGAATCCTCTGCAGAAATTGACTCAGAGCTCTAAGATTTACAAAAAAGACCAAGAGGATTGGAGTCAATACAACACAGTGTCTGCAGACTTCAGCTGGTTGCCTTGATTTCTCAAATATGATGGAGGAAGCACCTTAGCAACTACAGCTGCCAGTTCTCTCAGGGCCCTGACATGCCTCTGGGTGGGTCCCATGGTCTTGCATGCTCAGGTTCCTCAAGTGGTCTGAAAGCTGACCTGCTACTATGGGTTAGAATCAAGTCCACCAGTCCAATAACCTGAGAGATGTGGAAATAGTGACTGGCAGAGTAAATTGAGACCAACACTTGTTGAGTACCTCAACCTTCTCTTTGTCTGTTGTCACTAGTGCTGTCTGGCTTATGGGGGTGGGGGGGAATAGGGAAGGTGTGATAGGTTTCTTTTCATCTTCCTTTTCCCACTGAAATACCCGTAGGTGCCTTTATTATTCTTAGTTTTGGCATGCTTTTCCAAATTCAGCTTCAACTCAGCCTTAGCTATACTGATCCCATCGTCACACACTCGTGTTAACACTCTATTTTTCCCATGATTTGTCTCGGTGTGTATTGTCTGCATATTACCTACTTGCATCACATCTATTAATTTTCAATAACCTTCTGGCTTTAAATTGTTTTCAAAAAAAACCTTTTTGAACCTTTTCACCTCAGAAATTCACCTGGGAAGCCCCAAATCCCCAAAATTCACCCCGAAGTCCCCCCTGGGATGCTCAGCACTCACCTGGCAACTCCCAAAATTCCACAAACTCACCCCAAAATTCACGGGGGACCCCCAAATCCCAGGGCTTCACCCCAAAATCCCACCTGCAACCCCCAAAATCCCTCAAATCACCCCCAAGACCCAGTCCCCCCAACACCTCCCAAATTCACTCCAAAATGTCTCCAATCCCCCTCAAAACCCTCCCAGATACCCCCAAATCCACCAAATTCACTCCCAGACTCATCTGGGACTCCCAAAAATCACCAAAATTCCCTGGAAAATCCACCTGCATCCCCCCAAATTCATCCCAAAATTCTCCCACGACTTCCAAATGCTCACCTGGATACCCCCAAATCGACAGAATTCACCCCAAAATCCGTCTGGCATCCCCAAAACTCACCTGAGAACCCTAAAATTCACATGTATACCCTAAAATTCACCAAATTCACCCCAAAATTCCCCTGAGATCCCTAGAATTCCAGAAATTCCCCCTAAAATTCAACTGGGACTCCCCACATTCCACAAATTCACCCCAAACCTCGATACCCGGGATACCCAAAATTCCACAAATTCTCCCCCAAAATCAACCTAGGACCCCTCAAAACTCACCTGGATCTCCCCAAATCCCCGCCCCCCCCCCCCCCCCCCAATTCACCTGGGCACCCCCAAATCCCCAGAATTCAACCCCAAATTCACCTGGGACCCCAAAAACCTCCAAATTCGGTCCAAAATGATTGGCAACTTTACACACTCCGTTTTCCCACAAAAGGATCTAGAGCCCTGTGCGCTTCGTATACAAACTAAATGCAAAAAAACTTTCTATTCATTCTCAGCAAAAAGACTTCCTATTCCTCCTTCTTTTGGACAAAACTGCCTTCATTTTCAAACTTATTATCTTGCTCACTTACCTGCATAATGCTTAGTCCCTGTTCTGCATGCTCATTTTCTTCACTTTTACAAGGAATCCTCTCCTCATCTTCTTCTTCCTCTGCTTCTTCCATTTCCTGTGCCAAGATCACCTGTTTCTCTGTTAGATTTCTTTCTCTAGCTGATTTTTTGACAACTGTCCCTATCTTCTGGCACCGCTCGCTCGAGAGAGGCGATTGTCCCGCTCTGCTCTGGGCTGGGACTGCGCTCTCTTCAAGCCCTGGGGGCAATTTTGGATGCCACAGCGTCAGAAAGACCTCAGGCTATTGGAGAAATGTCCAAAGGAGGGACACAGGGATAGCGAAGAGGCTGGAGGGAAAGCCATACAAAGAGTGGCTCAGGGCATTTGGTTCAGCTGCAGAGAGGACACTGAGCTCACACCTCACTTGGGACCTCTCAGCTCCTCCCAAGGGCAGCACAGGGACAGCTTTGCTCTCTGCTCTCTGCGACCAGGGACAGGAGCCAAGGGAATGCCAGGAGCTGTGTCAGGGGACGATTAGGCTGGCTATCAGGGAAAGGTTTTTTTCCTCAGAGGCTGGTCGGGCACTGAATAGGTTCTCCAGGCAATGGGCACAGCCCCAAGGCTGCCAGAGGTCCAGGAGCGTTTGGCCAATGCTCTCAGGGATGCAGAGGGTGGGACTGTTGGAGTGTCTGTGCAGGGCCAGGAGTTGGACTTTGACGATCCCTAGGGGTCCCTTCCGACTCAGGAAACTCTTCCCATTTTCCCCTCTTTCCTCTCCTTGCACAATGCTCTCAGCTTACTGTTCCACCGCATGTTCCACTTCTGAAACCTCCGCTACTTCTTTCCAGTTCAAGCACAGTTCTACTGGTTACAATCCAAAGATAGACAGATTGGAAAACAACCAAAAAGAAACACCTGTTTGGAATGTCGTGCTCTTATCTGCATCTCGAACTATGAAGTCGATTGTGCCTTGCAAGTTCTAAAAGCAAAACAACAACAAAAAACACCCGTTTTAACATAGGGATTTGCTTTCTTCTAAGAAATCCATATCCCTTCTCAAAATGGATCTATTTCAGGAAGAGATCATCTTGAATAGATCACTTACTATCTAAAGAACCTGGAAGACTCAAATCCGTAATGATAAGCCTGTTACCTTGTCGTTTTCTGTTCCAAAGGCAAATGAATTTGCTCAAGTGCCGTTTGTAACAAGGACAGAGCTCAAAGTGTGGCTCTGAGAAATGTTTTGGTTTCCCTCTCCTATCTCTATCAAAAGCACTTTCTTCAATGGCTGAAACAATACTTGATACAGTCTGAATTTTAAAGGTCATGAAAATTTTCTCCAAAGTGAAAAATTAATATAGCAGTCAGGTTTGAAACCAACGGGAATTTTTGTTTTACCTGTTTGAAGATTCCCTTCACACTAAAATGCTGGCTGATGGATACCTAGAAGAAATCAATTCCCACAAAATGCTTCTGGGTAAGCCATTACATCATCCATTACAATTTGCTTCAGTGTCCCGTTCCTGTCCAATTGAAGGTCCCTGTTTAAGAGACTCAAGTACGGAGAGAAATAAAATTTAAAATGACTACAGTGCCTTTAAATCTAAATCGAACTTCCTTATCAATCTCATAAAACCTTTAGGCTAAATGTTGCCATTGATCTGTTTCTACTGAACACAATCACGTCCTGGCTTGTTAGAGATTAGTTCATTACAAAGAAAGAAACGCACAGAAGTTAAAATATTTCCAAAGAAGCATTTGACATCCTTCCTTTTGGATGGGGAACCATTCCAACACTGCTTACATAAGAGGTCAAATGACTGTCTTCCATGTTAGTTCTGCACTGTGCTCAGCGGAGCCTTTCTGGTTTATTTGCCTTTGACTTGGACATAAAGCTGAGTCTTGATTCAAGAAAAAATCAATATTCACACTTGGTTTCATTTACACGGACATTGGCTTGGTCTCCTAAACAAAGAAAATGATGGGGAATTTTTGTAGGAGTTCAGATAGGTAACATTCTCTTTCCACAACCTGGCATTGTATTTTCACTTGGTCTCTTACCTCCGGCTATGTTTTAACGGCTCAAATTATTAGGAAGAGTATCAAACCTCCAGCTCTAACCACAGTCCCACTGCGAGGTGTGTGAAGGTATGTGCATCTGCCCCTCAGGTCCATACTGCTCTTCTAATGTGCCTCTCATCGAGCAGGTAGGAAAGACCTCCTGGGTGTGTGAACAGTGCTGCTTCCTCTATGGCTTCAGAGCTGCTGCTAAGATCTTCAGGAAGGAGAGCAGTATTGTACCCATTTTTAGATGGTTTTTAAAGTTGCCAGTGCTTGGCTGTCTTAAACATCTGAGTTCCTAGAACTTTGAATGAGATCAAATCTATGAGTGAAGTGATGATGGTGCAGACCAACTTCTGATTCCAGTGATCCAAGAATCTGCACTACTACTTTTACCTTCTGAATAAGGCATGGATGTGATGGTATGCACAGTAATACTGATGTGCTATGGTTTTTGAATGCTGGCAGTCTTTCTTTGTCCCATTCCTAAAGCGTGGGCATTATTTGCCTTAACCTTGTTCAGTAGGGACATTATTCTATATTCTTACATGAAGTGAAAAGCACTCTTTTTCCATACCTTCACACAACAGCATTAAAACAAGGCCTAAGTAGTACAACCAATATTCAAAGATGCAAAGCAAAGATGCTCTACCTTTTAAGTTTACCATACAAAATTCATACCTTGTTCTAATTTGATCTCAAGAAGAAAGGGTGTTCTCCAAATACTCCTTCAGCTCTTCCTCACAGCTCACCGTTTTCCTTTTTTCTAAGATTGTATCCAGATCACTTTCATCATCTAAGGCCACATTAAAAAGCTAGTAAAAATGGTTTCGTAGATACTAAAATCTCCCCAACTATTTAGGATTCAAGGAAGTTAATTGTGCACATATCTTCTACACCCAGAAGAGAAAGCTACCTCAGCAAAACTCATCGCCTATGAAAATCTTCCTAGATAATGAACACCTCTGACACTGCCACCCCAAGTTGGTGTTCTGAAACAATGAGAACCTCACATCCAATCAAACTCTAGACCTGCACAAGATCTCGTCATAGCAACTTGCAGCCACTTTCTACAGAAAGCAGCAGTGATCTCTATCACTGTTGCCATACCAACAATAAGACAGGACTGTCCATTCAGCATGAATCAAGCAGTTAGCAAAAATGCACCTGACAGAATGAAACTGAAGAGTAGAAATTCCCATCTAAAAGTCAAAGATTACATTTTTAATTTTATAGCAGGTATTTTGAATTTCAGAGGGCTCTTTGCATTAAGAAGTCCTGTCTTTATAGCACACCCTTGTTTTTATGTTTCTACCTGGATTATGGCCATTTAGCCGTCTCCTTCAAATCACTCCAAAGAAAAACATTCAAGTGGACAAGTTCTTTCTAAACTGCTGGAAGGTGAAATGAATGAGTAAGAGGATATGTAACATGATAAAAGGCTGCCTGGAATTTTACGACTGGTATCCAACATGGTGCCTTCTATCTGGAGAGTAAAAAAAAATCAGTCTCCAAGTAAACTGGTAAGAATGCGGATTCTCAAAACTTCTGTTTATTCTGGCACCATAAAGCACCAAATCACATTCTATCATTTATCCCTTTAGAAACAACTGCCCGACTTTTTTTATGTATAGAAAAGATTGGAAGACATTTGGGAGATCATGTCCAGCTATTCCTAAAGTCTGATCTTAAGCAGACTGGGCCATACGTCATTCATCGCTATCCTATGTATTTCAGATAGAAATGATCATAAAAATACAATCTATTTCTATTACAAATAATAAACACAAGAATTATGAACACTTCCACATGAAACTCTTCCACACCAAACTGTTTCTCTGGAGTGTTTTGTCACACTATGGACCTCTTTCTAAGGTGACATCAATAGCCTACCACGCAGAAGGCATTGCAGGTGGGAGCACAGGAAGAACAGACTAATCCCAAGGAGTGATGAAGATATATGTCATCAAATAAAAGAAACGTACATCCACGTGCTCCACTTCTTCTTCAAACCTACATTTTCGTTTCTCAGTCATCTGAAGCATGTTGGAGTGCACAACTTCAGCATCTTCTGCTGTGCAAATGTTCATATCTAACAGGGTCATCTGAAGGAAAAGAAGAACAAATTATTGACATGCACAGAAGAAATACTGTGTGGCTTTCAGAGAGCCTGGCTAAACGTAGTGTTTCTTTTCTTGTGATGGACAGAGATAGATTCAGCCTCCTACATGCCATATTAGATTAGTAAACAATACCATCTGGTTGGACACAAAGGGAGAAATTGAGGCAGAGGTGGAATTTCTTTCCCAAGAGAAGACAGATTTAGCACAAGGGCTGAGGCGCCTTGCATCGTCCACATTCATGTAGGACAGCACTCCCTTCATTACTGGCATTTGTTACGGCTTTTCCACATTTCAAGTACAAACACCAACTACTACCAACCAAAGGGATGGCTTACTTTTTGAAGAGAGTAAGGCGGAAGTTAAAAAGGAATTCCACTTGTTATCTCAATGTCTGGTGCATCCTCAGACGCATTTTACTCTAATGACACATTGGACCACGGCTATCACAGCCAAAAGCTGTGGCACTCAACTTGCACATCTGCCCTTTCTCCTGACATTTGCCCTCGACCAGCTCATACTGGATGCTCATTTTCTCCACGCACTCCACATTAGGGCTGTCTGAATGATACGGAACAGACCACAGTCAAAATTCCCATCTTTCACAGTGCAGTGTGACATGGAAACATGACAGAGGCCATGTGCTGAATCTCAGCACACGGAACAGATGCCAGCAGTGCCTACAGACACCAGACACTACCAGCCAAAGAAATCAAGACATTTTCATACACAGCTGTTTATCATTATGCTTCAAAGTAGCAAGGTACTTACAATCGCTACCAACTTCTTTGCTATCATACAGGCTACAAACATCCCAACAGGATGTGCTCTGGAGCAAGAGAAGGCAGACACAGAGCGGGAAGGCATGCTGCAAGGACACAGAGAAAGGAAGTATCTCCAATACTTCCCTTCTTCTTCTCCAAGAGTTAAAAAGGAGTATTTTTGTATGATTGAGAAGGGATCCATGTCAAAATTAACTTTTGATTTCCCCCAGATTCATTCTAACCGAGCCAGTTCCTGCTAGATCTCCCCATGTACTGGCCAAAGGAAAGCCATGCCACAGGCAGCTTCTTTGGCTCTTACTGCCACCTCCAAGCAACTGAGAAGGTATGTGGCAACACACGGAACAAAGAATAGAGCAAACATGCACTCTCAAAGCAACTGTCTGCCTCATCGTTGCCCGGGAGAAAAGAAAATATTGCTTGAATTCCAGACTGTTCTTAGGATTTCCCGACCTACCTAGACTTTTGTTTCAATTCTCCAGAGTTCTGCACCATTCGTTTCCATCAGATTTGGCATGTGTTGGAGGCAACAAGGTGCTATCAAAGTAGGAAACAAGAGTCAGGTATCCTAAAATACAAACCAGTCAGTACTTCAAATATAAAATTACGAATCTGAATATCCATACTACTGGGCTTTCTTTTATTTACAGCCATCTTGGCAATGAAAATAAACCTGAGATTGTTGTTGTTCAAGGCCAACTGTTTACTGCCCGATAAGGAACTAACTGTCATCTACCTCGTTCCTACATCCACCGTAAAAAACCTCCCTGTAATGATCGTAATGCATTGCACCCACACCAATGTGTCTTGTGTTCAGGATGGATATTCAAACGTAGCAACGTTAGATTTCTATCCAGACTCCTCTCTTAAATTATTCCGCAAATAAAATCCCACGCCATGGAGAAAAAATGCCTTGACAAAAGCACCAACTTCTAGCTCTCCACCCATCTTTGCCCATTTCTACTATGTTTCAAGATTTGTTTCTGCATTCCTCCATTTTTAGAGCCTGATCACCACCTATTAAGTGTAGCTGGGGCACTGAAAATCAAGAATGCATTTTTTCCATTCAAAAGGGCTGTACAGAAATAGATGTAGACCCTGCCTTACTGCTGCATTTAGCAATCACACATTGACAGGAAGCAAAGTGCATTTTGTAGCCAAGTCCTTCATTAACTCCAGCAACAATTGTTTTCCTTCATGCTATACCCTCTTTTGCCATACCCGATATATTGCAAAACCTTCAGTCTCTCTTCACTAAGTACCATCTGCTCCTTTATCAACTTTTCCATTTCCATATTCACAGTTGGGGGATTCTGTATTTCTTCACTTGCCATAAATTCTCTGCAGGATGGAAAGTAGATATGTAGAATGGAATCACATGATATATGTGATATCATACGTGGATTATGTAGAAAGAAAAAATGATCAAGTATTACTTTGATAGAAACCAAAAGTGAACGCTAGCCACTTTGTGTTGCTCATTGTCCAAAAGAAGACTGACAAATTTCTGACCTGAAACTCTGAACTACACACTTCTTTTGCATGAGCTTCCAGTCCTTGACTCTCCCTTGCCATTTCAGTTGATGCCATTTTTCTTTCTCAAGCTCTGATTTCATTCGATTCAAGAGTAGCTTGGCAGTTGCCCTCTCATTATCCAGCAGTGCTCTCTTTATATTCTTTGTATTAAAAAATAAAACCAGAAGTAGAAGCAGCATACAACAGGCAAAAACAAACCAAAAATTGTCTCTTCTACAGAAAATGAGGGGAGAAAAGAACACAAATGATAACCAATACCCTGCCAAGTAGAAATTTCTTCTATATTTCCGTGATTGATAGGCAGAAAAAATGAATTTCATCTGGGGAAAGAAAGACATTCTAGGAATATTCAGACTGCTATCTTGCCCCAGGTAAAACAGTTACCATGGCCTTAGCGTTAATGAGCTTGTGAACATCAGCTGCCAAGAGGAAGGACATTTCCTCCAGTTTCACACAATACTTGGTCAGTACATCTGCTATCTGTGCAATCAAAGAATACAGAAAAGTAACAACAATGAAAAGCAGAACTCAAATATCAATTTCCCAAGTTAAAATCTACATGAACAAGACAATTTTTCCATTCAAGTGAATTCGATTTAATTAATTCATTAACTACATAAGTATCATTCTCACGTTCAAGAACAGAATTCAAAGAATCAACGTTGCTTCTTCTGAGACATTGAAGCCTGAGTAGATCCCAACTTCAAATCTAGTAGGACGCCATGAAAGCAATACCTGCTACATTTAGTACATGTAAACTACAAAGACATCTAGAACAGCTCTAAAAGATGAACAAACCCATGAACTTTGAAGGAGACGCTAGCAAGAAATGTGGAAATAGGCTTTATCTGCCCAGTGCTTTTCCCAAAAGCACGGGCACTCCTTGGCGTCAGTGAGAGTCTCTGTCTCATTATTCAGCAGCTGGCTTAGGGTAAAAAAGGATGCATGCAATCACTTCATTCCTGTTCATGACATAAACTTACTGCATCATCATGGAAGCCATTTACTTGGAAATATAGCCTAAAAAATAGGTGTCAGACTGGGTACATATCTAGATTGCTATGAGCAAAACCAATTTCTTTTTAACAGGAAAGCCATACAACATGCCTGCCATGGCAAATATTAGTCTACTAGCCCTGCACTTCAACGGGCAGTGAGCAGTTCATGACACCAAATTTACGTTTGGCAAGGAGACAGTCTATTTATTACAAGCCCCTAGTTCTAGAACCAAGAATTCAGGAGTTGCTCATTCCCAATGAAAATCGGTCCATTTCATACCTTTGGGGTTTTATGCTTCTGTTCTTTACCTGTCTTGAGTGTGGCTTTCTTGTGAAGTCACTGATGGGTCTTTTTCCAACACATTTCTGCTGATTACACGGTAATTGCATGGCATCAGCAGACATCTTGGAATGTCTCTTGAAAGTATGTATGCTTTTTACTCTTCCTAGAGGACCTTGTCTTCTTCTTTCCTTCACCCAAAAGGTGGGCTAAGTGAGCCTTCAAAGAACCATCATCTCAACAATTAGAATTCTTTCAAACCTACTGAATGGAGAACAGCGACAAAAAAATTTTAAAAAGACTAGTACGTGAAAGACAGCAGAAGAGAAAGGTAAAATTATGAATCCTACATGCCACATGCATAACTCTCTTCATTCAAGGCTATTTTCAAAATGAGAAAAAAAATCATCTTTTCCTCAGAGAGGAAAAGTGGAGTAACTGGATTGTGTTGCCTTGCCTACAGTTACCAGAAAAGTCAACAGCAGAGTTGAAAACTCCTGAAGCTGGCTAACCACACCTCTAAATGTTTTACTACTGTGTTATGATTCTGTCTTCAGTTAATAGAACCCGATATACAACAAAGAGATGGGAGCACATGGAGATGCATTGGAGAGCCTACGCTGGAGGTAACACATTCGTTTTTTACTCAAACAAATCCAAATTAGAAACATTGAAAATGACCTGGGGCCATTTCAACAGCCAGCAAACTAACACAACCAACCTTTGGCTTTTATTCAATCCTTTGTTTGTTTTACCTGGACCTTGAAGATCTGTCTGCAGCCTTCCTCTCTGCAAATATATCACACTCGTCCTATTGAGAACCCATGGCTCATCACAGCTGCTTCGCCACGCCTGCTTCCAGAAGAACTGGCAACTACAAGCTGGGAGCCAAGAGATACAACACTTCACTTGGAAAAGGGCCTTCCATGAATCCTAGAATCCCAGAATGGTTTGGACTGGAAGCGACCTTAGAGACAGATACTCTTCTTCCCACATCCTGACATGGGCAGGGACACTTTTCCACTAGTCCAGGTTGCTCCATGTCCGCTCCAGCCTGGCCCTGGACACTTCCTGCTATGGGGCTCCCACACAGCCTCTTTGAGCAACATGTGCCAGGCCTCAGCACACACACAAGGAAGAATTCCTTTCCAATATCCCAGCTACCCCAGCCCTCTTGCAGTTTGAAGCTATTCCCCCTTGTCTTGCGAGTCCAGACCCTTTTCCAAAGTCCCTCCCCAGCTATCTTGGAGCCCCAGCAGGCACTGCAAGGGGCTCGAAGGTCTCCCTGGAGCCTTCTGTTCTCCAGATTGGACACCCTTAGCTCTCCCAGACCGTCCTAGAGCAAAGGAGCTCCACCTTTCAAAGCACCTTAGCAGCCTCCTACCCGTGAAACTCGATGCCAC
Organism: Sturnus vulgaris; assembly: GCF_052056855.1. Classification (NCBI taxonomy): domain Eukaryota; kingdom Metazoa; phylum Chordata; class Aves; order Passeriformes; family Sturnidae; genus Sturnus; species Sturnus vulgaris. The sequence goes on from NW_028276036.1 coordinate 45,715, forward strand.
CACTGGCCTTCCGGGCCCTACGGATATCGCTTCCGGTGCCGCTCGGGGTCACTCCCGGCTCTCTCCCTGCCCCCCATGGGGCCCTCTGGCGATGCCACTCGGACACCACTCCTGCCGCTGTCAGAACAACAGGGGGTGGGGGACCAGCCCAGCCTCATCCACAATCCACAGTGTCCTCGGTGGCTGCTGCGGGCTCATGGCAGCCCACACACCCGGAAGCAGAGCTCCAAACACAGAGGATCATAGCCCCACATTTGTGTTCGTCTCTGCACAAGGCAGGCCAAACTTGCTATGCCGTGACTTTTCAGTTCAGCACGAGAATGAGAATACACCTGCGCCATGGGGGAGGAAACCTCTAAAGACTCCCTCATACATGGTCGCTCAACTTAATGTCTAGGCACATGCCATTCCTGAGGCTACGCTAAAGCCTTTTTTACCTTGCGGGTAAGAAATGCCATTGTTCCGGTGTGCAGCTAAAGGCGCAGCACAGGCAGGCCAGGGCAAAAGCTGGGGCAGTGCCCTTCCTCACACCTTCGCTGTGCTGTACTCCATGCAGCTAGAGCAAAGGGAGAAGGACGCGAGGAAGAAGAAGGCATTCTTAAAGTAGCCCTCTGTCAGAAGCCCTGAAAGGGCGCATAACACACGGTGTCTTGCTGCCCTCCATTCTACATACTGGCAGCTCCCTCTGCCGACTTGCAAAAGTTGCTACCAGACAGAGGCGGCCAGATTGAAGAGGCAGTGCCTAGGTTCACCTTCTACTTATTGCACGTAAGCCACGTCCAGCTGCTCGCTGCACTCGGTATTTACCTTCTCCGCGGCACTTACCGTGGTGCTGTGTGCAACTCGGCGCCTAGAAGTGACTGCCAATGTTTCCACAGCGGGCTGCAAGGGAACCAAGGAGCAGCACAAGCAGCAGTGCTTCAGTTTGCTCCTTCCGACTGCTAAGGGCACTTGGGAAGGCAAGGGAAAGGCAGCCAACTTCCTCTCCTAGTAGCCTGTAATGTGGTGCACACAAGCACGGGACTTGTGCGGCTTTGTTCTCCACCCTCGCCCATGCCTGGCGCTGCTTTCACTTGCCGGCGGCCAGAAGCCGCTGCAGGGGCGTCCCACAGCCAGCAGTGTGCCGGCAGCCAAGCACTCGAGAACGCTGCTTCTGCCCAAGTCTGCCTAGGGCGTGCACCTTTGTTCTCAGAGCTCCGTGCAACAGTCTGCCTCTCTCGCACTTCGAATGGAAAACGAAAGCTTTTCGCCTACGCCCTTCACAGAGATCAGTTGCCAGGACGAGAATGTCTTGTGGCCGGAGCTCGCCCCCGCCGCGAGGAAGCTGCTATTAGCACCGCATTGCGGGGGCAATTCTCGCTCCTTGACTAGGTGCTCAGCGCTCTCCGAATTCGCTGCTAGCTCCACGGTCGTTCTCAGCTACAAGTAGCAACGCACACAGTACATAGAGCTTCGCAAGGACCGAAGACCTGGAGGGACATATCTCACAGGAAAACGTGCCAGGACAGACACGTGTTCTACATTGTCCCTTCTCATAATCCACTTTGTGCTTCTGATGCTTCTGCTGTTAGGAATCGTTCCTTGAAAGCCGAGTGGGAAGGGAATTGGCAAATTCTCAATTCTCAATGCCCAGAATATCGTTTTTCCATGGGTTTTTTGGAAGCAAAGTAAAGGATTCCAATATCCCCATGCCTGGAAGGCTGTTATTCCATTGGAATTTGAGAGCAGAACTGGAGGATTCCAAACTCCCAATGCCCAGAGTGCTGCAATTCCATGGTTTTGCTGGGAAGTGAATAGTGCAACTGACAGATACCATATCCCCAACACCATGAATGCTGTTTTTCTGAGGTTGGTGTGAGAGTTTAAATGAGCATATGGATGTTTCGAAAATCCCCAAACCCGGAATGCAGCAATTCTTTGGGAATTTGGAAGGGGAAGTGGAGGATTCTAAATTCTCCACACGCAAAGTGTCATTACTTCATTATGGTTTGATTGGAATTTGAGAGAGGAACTGGAGCATTCGAAATCCCCAACACAATAAAATGGTTATTCCATGGGAATTTGGAAGGGGAACATCAGGATTCTACATTTCCAATGCCTGGAATGCTGTTATTCCCTAAACTTTTGTGAGGGAAACAGCCAGATTCCAAATACTCAGCTCCCAGAATGCTGTTATTCCATGATAATTTGGGTGGAGAACTGGATGAAACTCAATTCCCCATACCTGGGTATGTGTTATTCCATGGGAAGATGGGAGGTCGTACAGATGATTGGAAATTCCTGATAGCTGGAAGGCCGTTATTCTATGGGAATTTGGATGCGGAAATGGGCTATCCTAAATTCCTGACACTCAGAATGCTGCTATTCCATGGGAATTTGGTGAGATTTCGGGAAAGGTTATGGGGGGTTCCAAATTACGGAATAACAGAATGCCATGTTTCCCTGGGAATTTGGGAAGGGAAGAGGATGATTCTCAGTTCCTGAAATCTGGAATGTTGTTATTCCATGGGAATCTGGTGGGAATCTGGAGGCTGTACAGGGCATTCTAAATTGCTCTCACCTGGAATCCCATGATTCCAGGGGAATATTTTTGGGGAGCTGGAGGATTCTGACCCTTGGAATGCAGTTGTTCCATAGGAATTTGAGTGGGGAACGGGAATATTCCAAATTCCTGACATCTGGAAAGTTGCTCTTCTTTGGGAATGTGGTGGGATTTGGGGTTGGTTTATGGGGGGATGTAAATTCCCAACACCCAGAATCCAATTATTCCATGGGGAACTGGGAGGATAACTGGAGGAGTCAAGGCTCCCACCAGCCGGAACGCCATGATTCCATGGGTTATTTTGTGGAGAGCTGGCAGATAATACATTCCTGATATCTGGAATTCTGATATTCCTTGTGAATTTGGTGGGTATTTGGGAGAGTCTAGGGGAGATTCTAAACTGCCGACACCCAGAATGCCATGATTCGGAGGGAAATTCAAAGGGGAAGTGGAGGATGCTCAATTCCTAACACCTGGAATTCTGTTATTCCACGGGGATTATGGTGCGGAGCTGAAGGATTTCAAATACCTGACACCCGGAATTGTCTTATTCCCTACGGATTTGGGAAGGGGATTGGCAAATTTGCACTTCTCAATGCCCAGAACGTTGTTATTCCATGGGCTTTTTAGAAACGAACTAGAGGATTCCAATATCCCCATGCCTGGAAGGCTGTTATTCCATTGGAATTTGAGAGCAGAACTGGAGGATTCCAAACTCCCAATGCCCAGAGTGCTGCAATTCCATGGTTTTGCTGGGAAGTGGATAGTGCAACTGGCGGACACCATATTCCTAACACCATGAATGCTCTTTTTCTGAGGTTTTTCGTGGCAATTTATGTGGGCATATGGATGTTTCCATAATCCCCAAAGCCGGAATACAGCTTTTCTATGGGACTTTGGACGGGGAATTGGAAAGGATTCTAAATTCTTAACAAAAAAAATATCATTATTTCGTTACAGGTTGATTGGATTTTGGGAGTGGAACGGGATCATTCGAAATTCCCAACACACGAAAATGGTTATTCCATGGGAATTTGGAAGGGGAACATCAGGATTCTACGTTCCCAATGCCCATAATGCCCTTATTCCCTAAACAATTGCAAGGGAAAAAGGCAGTTTCCAAATACCCAGCTCCCAGAATGCTGTTATTCCATGGGAATTTGGGTGCGGAACTAGATGAATCTCAATTCCCCATACCTGAGTATGCGTTATTCCATGGGAATATGGGAGGCTGTATGGATGATTGGAAATTCCTGATAGCTGGAAGGCCGTTACTCTATGGGAATTTGGATGCGGAAATGGGCTATCCTAAATTCCTGGCACCTGGAATGCTGCTATTCCATGGGAATTGGGTGGGATTTTGGGACAGCTTATGGGGGGTTCCAAATTACAGAGTAACAGAATGCCATGTTTCCATGGGAATTTGGGAGGGGAAGAGGATGATTCTCAGTTCCTGAAATCTGGAATGTTGTTATTCCATGGGAATGTAGTGGGAATCTGGGAGGCTCTATGGGGCATTCTAAGTTCCTAATACTTGGAATCCCATTATTCCATGGGAATTCCTTCGCTGAGCTGGAGGATTCTCAATTCCTGACACTTAGAAGGCTGGTGATCCATAGGAATTTGGGTGGGGAACTGGAATATTTCAAATTCCTGAAACCTGGAAAGTTACTCTTCTTTGGGAATTTGGTGGGATTTGGGGTCGGTTTATGGGGGATTGTAAATTCCCAACACCCAGAATGCCATTATTCCATGGGAATTTGGGAGGGGAAGACGAGGGGTCACGATTATTGAAATCTGGAGTGTTTTAATTCCTTGCAAATTTGGTGGGTATTTGGCAGGGTTTATGCGGCATTCTAAATTCTGTGCAGCCAGAATCCTCTATATCCATGGGAATTCTTTTGGAGAGGTGGAGCCTTCTCAATTCCTGACACTTGGAATGCCCTTATTGAATGGGATTTTTGTTGGGGAACTGGAGCATTTGAAACTCCTAATACTTGGAAGGTTGTTATTCCATGGGAAGTTGGGAGGGGAATTGGAGGATTCAAGATTCCCCATTCCTACAAAGCTGGTATTCCCTGGGAATTTTTGAGGGCATATGGATGACTCTAAATTCCTGATAACTGGATTTCTGCTATTCCATGGGAATTTGGTTGGAATTTGAGAGGGCATATGGGGGATTCAAAATTCCTGATAGCCATAGTGCCATTATTTCACGGGAAATTTGGAGGGGAACTGTAGTATTCCAAATTCCGAACAACCTGTATGCTGTAATTCCATGGATTTCATGGGAGTTGATGAAGGTATATGGAGGAGTCGAAAATCCCGACACCCGAAATGCCTCTATTGTGTGGGAATTTGGGAGGGGAGCTGGAGGATGCGAAATTCCCAATGCTGCACTGGTCTTATTCTGTGGTTTTGTTGGGAATTTGGAAGGGGAAGTGGAGGATTCTAAATTCTCAAATCCCAAAATGTCATTATTCCGTGGCAGTTTGGGGGGAATTTGAGAGTGGACCCTCAGTATTCATAATCTGTAACACCTGAATTGTGGTTATTCCATGGGAATTTGAGGGGGGAACTGGACAATTCTAATTTCCCAATTCCTGGAATGCTGTAATTCCATGGTTTTAGTGGGAATCTGGGAGGGAAGCAGGAGCATTCTGAATTCTCTATGCCTAAAATGCCATTAATCCATGGGAGTATGGCAGTGGAACTGGAGGATTCTGACACCTGGAATGCTGTTTTTCCATGGGAATTGAGTTGGAATTTGGGAGACTGCATGGGGGAATTCTTCATTCCCAACACCTGGAATGCCATTATTCCAGGGGAAATTAGGAGGTGAACTGGAGGATTGTCAATTCCTGACACCTGGAATGCTGTTTTTCCTTGGGAATTTGGTGGCATTTGGGGACGGTCTATTGGAGATTCCAAATTCTTGACAACTGGAATGACATTTTTCCAAGGGAGTATGGGAAAAGAACTGGAGGATTCAAGTTCCCAATACCCATTATACCATTATTCCAGAGGAATTTATATGGGCAGCTGGAGAATTCTAAATTCCTAATGCCAGGAATACTGTAATTCCATAGTTTTAATGGGTATCTGGGAGGGGAGCAAGAGGATTCTAAATCCTTAGCACCTGGAATACAGTTATTCCATGGATTCATAGTGTTCCTCATGAAATACAACCCTGGACCTTCAAATCCAACTTTTCTCATTCAAATGCAACCTTTGACCACCAACATCTACACTGGACTTCAACCTGGATTATCAAATTCAACCTTTAATCACCTGGGATAGGATGGGATGGGATGGGATGGGATGGGATGGGATGGGATGGGATGGGATGGGATGGGATGGGATGGGATGGGATGGGATGGGGCAAAGCTGGATGCAGGCACCAGCCCTGAGGCCCAGCTCTGCCACTCACCCTCCTGCGCTGGCTGGAACGGCACCACCTCTTCAGTCTCCTGTGCTGGGGCAGCGCCAGGGCTTTCTTCCTCCTCTGTCACCCAGGCCAGCTTGGGCACTCTCGGGAGTCTCTGCTCCATGTCAGTGCCTGGATTGATGGCTACTTGCAGGAGAGATGCCTTGGAAAAGCTCCAAGTCAGCATGTCCTTCAGTCGTACCTGGAAGGCACCTGCAAGAGAGAAGCCTCAGGAAGGCTCCAGGAGAGCAGGTCCTCTGAAACAGTTAACAAGAGACTACACAGGCCTAGAGGAGAAATGTGAAAAGGGCATGGAGGTGACAACGGTCCTTGGGAACTGCCCAGAAGGAAGCAATTTCCCAGACATCTCAACCACAAACCATAAGAGAACTCCATGCTCTCCTTGGAATGACAGGTTGGTGCCAACTGGGGATATAGAGCAATGGATTGATTGTGAAACCTTTCTATGAATTGGTGACAATTTCTAAAAATGCCTTGATATGGAGCCCAGAAGTGAACAGGGCCTTTGAAGAAATGAAGCGTGAACTCATGAGGGCCCCTGCTTTGGGGCTGCTGATGTGAGTAAGCCATTTTGGGTATTCTCACATGAGAGATAGACAAGAGCTTTAGCAGTTCTGGCACAAGGCCTGGGCTTTACAAAAGGGCAGTAGGCTGCTTTTCTAAACAACTCCATACTGTGCCCAAGGGCTGGCCTGCCTGCCTTAGGGGAGGAGCAGCAGCCATCATGAACATTGAAGAAGCAAGGAACTTTACAACAGGACAAAAGATGACTGTCTTAGTGTCACACAAGCTGTCGCCTGTTTTAGATCAGAAAAGAGACCCAATGTCTGTCTCCCTCAAGGCTCCTAAAATACCAAGTATTCTCGGCTGAACCTGATGATACTGAAATTCAAGTGAGCAGTATAGTTAACCTACCTCTTTTCTGCAAGGGAAGTCGGAAGCTGAACCTGTAGTACACGACTGCCTAGAGACCATGGAAGCTGTGTATTCCAGCCAGCCAAATCTAAAGGAACAGCTGCTCCCAGCTGCCATGAACTGGTTCACTGATGGCAGCAGTTTGTGAGACAGGGAGTGTGAAGGGTGGGGTAGCCTGTGACTACAGTCTTGGAGGTCATCAAGTCAAGCCCATTACCAGCAGGAACTTGAGCACAAAGGGCTGAGCTGAGAGCCCTCACTCGAGCATCACAACTGGCAAAAGGAATAAAAGTTAATGTTTGGACTGATGGAAGATGTGCTTATGGGAATTGTTCATGCCCATGGAGCCATATGGAGGGAAAGAAGATTCCTGACTGCACAAAAGAAGAGCATCAAATATGCCACTGAAATCCTCAGGCTCCCCAGGGAGGTGGAACTCCCATTGCAAGTGGCAATTGTACATTGCTGAGGGCACTCTAAAGGTAACACCCTCCCGGAAGGTGGCAGGAAATTTGCAGATGATGCAGCTGGAATCGCTGCCAAAAGAAATGAACCACTTGTGGCAGCTCTAATACCCACTGCAGTATCAACTAAGCAGCCTGTAAAACACCAACCTTCTGATTATAAATGCATTAATGAAAAGGAAACTTTTAGAAAATGGTTGGGGACAATTAGACAACAGGTCAACTAATAATACCAGAAAAGTTAATGACATAATGTGAAATTGTACGTGGTAAGACTTGTAAGAAGAGCAGAATCCCTACAACACCACCTAAAAAATGAATTGCAGGCCCAGGCATGCAGGACATTGTTAAAGAAACATCACAATGTGTGACTTGTTTGAAGAATAATCCAAACCCGATAGGATTTAGGCTAGAACAAGGAGTTATTATTAGTGGAGGAGCTTTTCCTGGAGCCCTGTGGCAGACAGACTTTTCTGAACTCCCAAGAAAGGGGGGGTTTTGATATTTGCTGGTACTTACTGATACTTTCTCTGGGTGGCCAGAAGCATTCCCTAGTAGGACAAATAAAGCTAGAGAAGTGATAGAAGTGTTGTTGAATGAGATCATACCTTGGTTTGGTGCACCTAGAGAAATATCCCCTGACAGAGAATCATATTTCTGTGCAGAAATTGTGCAAGCTCTCAGCAAAGCATTAGGAATCCAAGGGCAGCTTCACACACCCTACAGATCACAAGCTAGTGGTCAAGTAGAAAACCTCAAACATATGATCCAAAACCAGATAGCTAAAATACGTCAAGAAATTAATTTATATTGCTGTCAAGCTTTACCTATTGCCCTTATCAGACTCAGAAGAAAACCTAGGTCTAAAGAAAAAGTTAGCTCATTTCAAATGCTTTGTGGCAGACCTTATGGATTAAATGTTACTCATGATGAAAATTTGGCTCAAGTTGGTCATCAATATGTCTATGAATATTTAATGGCTACAAACAACCAATTGCACCAGATGTTTAATAATGTGTTTGAGAATCAAGCGAAGCAGCCGCATCATAAATTGCATACAATTGATCCTGGTGACTGGGTGTAGGTCAAGAATTTTACAGGTGATCCTCTGCAAGTAAAGTGGGACGGATCCATCCAAGTGCTCCTGACTACCTTTACGTCCGTTTGAGTAAAGGAAAGACCTAGCTGGATTCACTGCATCCCAGTGAAGAAATCACCAATTAAACCCTGGACAACCAAACCTGTTGGGGACCATGGACTAAAATTGAAATTCACTCATAAACCATTAAATTCATATTGCATTTCACTGTCTTTTTCATTGCTTATACTGTCACTGGCCTTTGATGTTATCAGCCATGTAACACTAATAGGAACCACAGCTAATTATACAGGACTCGGGGATTGCTGGCTTTGTGGAGAAGTGCAACAATGGAACCTTCCCTTAACAGGGGTACATCGAGCAATTGGTCAGATTTGAAGCCCTGTAGCTTACACAGCACTAGTGCTCAGTGTAGACAGGTAGGATCTTCCTCGGCAAAGCCCCTTTTCCAATTACTGCCTATCAACGAGTCAGTCACATACACAGGGCTGAACCACTCTGGAGCAAATCTCGGCAACTTTTCCAGTAACACAACTGAGTGGGTCAATGTCACTCAGCCAATGTGAGAAAACTGTCTTCTTGACAGACATAGTGGAAACGAGTCCGTGAGAATTAACACCAGCTGCAACCTTCCTGGTGCATCTTGGTGGCTTTTGGGAAGGGAATAGCATTAAAACATTGACCAGGTAACTGGACTGGCCAACGTACCATGGGATACCTTCTCCCTCAGTTACAAGTTAGAAATCAAACTAATGAAATGACAGGTAGAATTCAAGGACTGTGGAAGACTCACAAAAACAACACCCAATAACCCACAGGTGTGATACAGCACCAGCTTTCACAGTTTTGTTAGGGCATTGCTCCCAAATTCAGGAATTGCACAACTGGAAAAGGCCATTTCAAGCATCTCAGCCAAAATAGAATTGATTGCTAATTCAACAGCAGATGCCTTAAGAAGACTACAAACTGAAATAAATTCACTAAAAGAAGTAGTCTTTCAAAAGCACATGGTGTTAGATATGGCAACAGCCAAATGGGAGGAGTTTGCATTCTAATTTATAGCAGGTGTTGCACTTATATAGATCAGTCAGGGCAAATAGCAGAGGATATCCATAACATTTGGCAACATGCAAAAGTACTCCGTGAAGTGACCAAAGACATCTTGCATCTTGGAGTAAATACTTGCGGGAAACTCTAACATATTGGCTACCTAATCTGAACTGGCTAACACAACTTTTTGTAGGAATTTTAGGAACTGGAATACCAATCCTAGGAACCTGCACCAAGAGCCATTGTTTGTATGGTGTTGTAAACAAACTGCCACCATGTATCACAAGTGGGAGCAAAATAAAATGAGATGCAGGATTGAAACGGGTAAGTATTTTGAGACCACAACAAGACTGGAGTTGCAAAAGAAATTGCAAAAGCTATAAAAAAGGGGTGGCTTGATGCCTAGGCAATGAGATAATCTTGACTTCCACAAAAAGCTGTAGCTGTGCAGGAAGGAGTAGTTACATTAGAAAAGGGTATGTGAATGAAGCACTTTTTAAAAATCAGCAAATTGAGCAGAACAAGCTAACTGCAAAAGCTAACCACTGGCTATTTGAGCAGACAATCCTATAGAGCATGCCCAGGAAGCAGGGCTGCAAAGTTCAAGCCCGAGGAAGACTTATGAGCTTCCTCCAAGCCAGAAGCAATTGCATATTTCCAAGAGCTGGAACACAGCAGGCAGGTAAGATGTGAACAGTGTGTGCGTAAAGGCCTTTTAATTCACAGCTCTCAAAGAGAGCTCTGGGGCTCGCAGCTGGACAGAGATGCTCCTGCTCACACCTCTGTTCAAAGTGGGGGTAACACACCCTGCTGCAGGTGCTTGGGTTGGTCTCTGCAGGTCCAGGCAGATGCCAAACCTGCTCTTCACAGCCTTCTCCCTTCCCCTGCCCCTGTGCCAAGGGCAGCGGGCCTCAAGGACTGAAAGGACCACAGGGAGCCAAAGGGGGACACTTGCACCTACCGCAGTGGGAGCTCCTTGGGAAGCACTTTCCTTAAGAAGCAAGCCCCTTTCCTCCAAAGGTGTTTCCCCAAATGTGTAGCTTTCCTCAAGAACACCAACACACTATTCAGAAATGCTGGCAAGGCTGAATTAGTGCTGGTCTTTTTACAGAATGACAGAATCACTGGGTTAGAAGAGACCTTCAAATCATTGTGTCCAATCCATGCCCTAACACTTCAACTAAACCATGGCACTGAGTGCCACATCCACTCTTTTTTTATGTGCACCCAGGGACGGAGACTCCACCACCTCCCTGGGCAGACAATTCCAGTACTTGATCACTTTTTCCTAATATCCAACCTGTATTTCCCTTGGCGCAGCTTAAGACTGTCCTCTCGTTCTGTCAGTGCTGCTTGGAGAAAGAGACCAACTCCACCTGACTACAGCCACCTTTCAGGGCGTTGTAGAGAGAGATAAGGTCACCCCTGAGTCTCCTTTTCTCCAGGCTAAACAACCCCAGCTCCCTCAGTCATTCCTCATAGGCTTTGTGTTCCAATCCCCTCCCCAGCCTTGTTGCTCTCCTCTGGACATGCTCAAGTGTCTCAAGGTCCTTCCTAAACGGAGGGGCCCAGAACTGGACACAGCACTCAAGGTGTGGCCTCACCAGTGCTGAGTACAGGGGAAGAATAACCCTCCTGCTCCTGCTGGCCACACACTTCCTGATCCAGGCCTGCGGCCATTGGCCTTCTTGGCCACCAGGGCACACTGCTGGCTGATGTTCAGTCGGCTGTTGTCCAGCACCCTCAGGTCCCCTCCTGCCTGGGCACTGTCCAGCCACACCATCCCCAGCCTATAACGTTGCAGGGGTTATGGAGGCCAAAATGCAGGACTCAGCACTTGGATTTATTAAACTTCATTTTATTGGACTCTGCCCGTCCATCCAACCATTCCAGGTCTCTCTGCAGAGCCCTCCTACCTTCCAGCAGATCAACATATGCTCCCAGCTTAGTGTTTTCTGTAACTTTACTAATGAATGACTTAATACCCTCATCCATGTCTGTGATAGGTTGACTTAGGAAGAAGAAACTCAGAAGAGATTCTTCCTAAGGGAATTTCCTCTGTGGGGGTTGGGATACCTGCAACAGCCAATTAGAGAAAGTTAGTTTGCTCCGTGAACACACATTTTGAGGAAGGTAATCCAGAACTGACCCTCTTTGTCTTCCGGCGGCTGAGCAGGTAACATCAACCCGAGCTTCCCCCTCCCCCATGTGGGGGGGGGAGGCTCGGGAGGCCGCTTGGGCCCCGTTTGCCAACGAGGGGGACCCGATGGCCGGGGGGAGAAAAAGTTGTGTGATAAGACCTTCACGGCTTCCTCCTCCACGGGCCTGCGGCTCTGGCGTGGGGGGAGGCCGACTCTTGCTGCTGCCGGAGGGGCCGGGCCTGCCCGGGTGGCCATGAGCAGTGTGGGGGCTGCAGCCCAGCCCCAGAAAGGCTGATTAACACCTCAGCTGCCTCCCAGCTCGGCCTGAGCCTGGCCCAACTCTTGTAGTTGTGTTAAACTTTAACTCTTTAGTGCTCAGATAAGATTTGCAAAGCCTCCAGCCTTTCCTTTGAATATGAAAGGGAATAAGAAGATTTCTGAAGTCAGTGATGTAAGAGCTAAGTTTTTAAGATGGAAGGAGAATGAGAAGATGCTGAAATGGCTGAAAATCTTTTTGTGAAATTGTAGGAATGAACTGATGTACTGAATATTCCTATAAACCATGGAAAGAGACATGGGGGGATGGAAATGTTCCATTTAATAGATGATTTGACTAAAGAGCACCTGTGTTAAGAATTTCTGTCCTGAGAAAAGAAGAGGATTTTGGTTTTCTGAAGATGAAGCCTTAGCAGAGAAAAAGGAGACAGAGAGAATCTTTGTGGTTGAACATTTCATTCTTAAAAGTAATACCCCATGGAGCAGACATGGCCCCCATCTACAACTTTGGGACGGCTGTAGAGTTGGGAGGAGCGTCACGGTTGCAGGTTCCTGGGCGGATGCAAACCGTGAAAAATAAAACCACAAGAGAACTGTCTTTTTAATTCTTGTGGGAAAAATCCCTACAACTTCAACAAGAAGAAGCTTCTCTCTCCAGGAGTGAACTGAGAAAGACTAAATTAGGCACTGACCGAAGTATTTGTTATATGTTTGTTTTGTTGTTATGAACATTGGGAGAGGGAGGGAAGGAGTGATCTAAAAAAATCTTATTCTGAAATTTATTTTTTTTTTCTCTCTTTTTGTTTGTGTAGTTAATAAATTTTCTTTTATACTCTCTCAAGTTTTAGGCCTGCCTTGCTCTTTTGCTCCTGGTTCTGTCTCACAACAAGAAAAATAAGTTTATTCAAATTGGCAACTCAAACTCAAAACATTAATTTGGTGCGTTAGCCGGGAAAGTCAAAATTAAACCAAGACAATGTCGTCAATAAAATATTGAACAGGACTGGCCCCAGCACAGAGCCCTGAGGGACACCACTGGTGACTGATCCCCAGCTGGATGCAGCACCGTTCACCACTACTCTCTGGGCCCAGCCATCCAGCCAGTTCTTAACCCAGCAAAGAGTGCTCCTGTCCAAGCCGTGGGCTGCAGCTTTTCCAGGGAATGCTGTGTTGAGACAGTGTCAAAGGCCTTGCTGGAGTCCAAATACACAACATCCACAGCCCTTCCTGCACCCACCAGGTGGGTCACTCGGTCATAAAAGGAGATCAGGTTGCTCAAACACGACCTACCCCTCCTAAACCCATGCTGGCTGGGTCTGATACCCTGACCATCCTGTAAGTGCTGCATGATAACACTCAGTAGAAACTGTTTCATTATCTTACCTGGTACTGAGGTCAGGCTAACTGGCCTATAATAACTGGCCAGGATCCTCCTTCCCACCCGTTTTGTGAGTGAGTGTCACATTGGCCAGCTTCCAGTCATTTGGAACCTCACCAGTGAGCCAGGACTGCTGGTAAATGATGCAGAGGGGCTTTGCCAGCTTATCTGCCAGCTCCCTCATCAGCCTGGCATGGATCCCATCTGGTCCCATAGATTTATGAACATCTAAGCTGCTCAGCAGTTCTCTGACTGCCTCCTCCTGGATAACAGGGGGACCATTCTGCTCCCTGATAGCATCTACAATCCAGGAGGACACTTGTCCAGAGGACAAGCCACCTTCCCACTAAAGACTGAGGCAAAGAAGGTGTTAATGACTTCTGCCTTCTCCTCATCTGCAGTTAATAAATTCCCTCTCTCATCCAATAGAGAACAAAGGCTGGACTTACCCTTCCTTTTACCATTAATATATTTGTAAAAACATTTTTATTCTCTTTTACAGAAGTTGCCATTTGTAGTTCAAACACAGCTTTGGCCTCCCTAACTTTTTTCCTACATGCTCTAGTAGCCCCCTTAAATACTTCTTGAGAGACCTGACCCTCCTTCCCAAGACGATACATCCTCTTTTTATTTCGAAGTTCCTTCAAAACCTCCTTGCACATCCAGGCTTGACATTTGCCTCGTTGACTCACCTTTCAGCACACAGAGGCAGTCTGCTCCTGTGCCCTCAAGATCTCTGTTTGGAAGCACGCCCGCCTTTCCTGAACTCCTTTATTTTTAAGGGCTGTTTCCCAAGGAACTCTCTGAATAAGTCTCCTAAGTATGCCAAAGTCTGCCCTCCAGAAGTCTCATGTAAAAGTCTTATTGATGTTCCTCCTGATTTCACCAAATATCAAGAACTCTGTAACTTCATGATCACTGTGCCCCAAGCGGCCTCCAACCACCCCATCTCCCACCAGCCCATCTCTATTTACAAACTACAGATCTAATATAGTCCCTTCCCTGGTGGGCTGACTCACCAGGATAACAAGAAGTTTTCCTCCACACACTCTAAGAACTTCCTGGACTGCCTCTTTTCTGCTGTATTGAGTTCCCAGCAGATGTCTGGCAGCTTAAAGTCACCTACAAGAACAAGGGCTGATGATGCTGAAACATTCTCCAGCTGCTTATAGAAAAAGTTGTCCACCTCTCCTCCCCGGTTGGGTGGACGAAAGCAGACTCCTAGTAGGATGTCAGCCTTAGTAGCCTTGCCCTGAATTCTTACCCATAGGCACTCGACTTGATCATCATTCATTTCAATACCCATGGTGTCAAAAGCCTCCCTAATATAAAGGGCCACCCCTCCACTTCTCCCTTTCCTGTCTCTTCTGAAGAGCTTGTAGCCATCCAGTGCAGTGCTCCAGCTGCGTGAGTCATCCCACCATGTTTCAGCGATGGCAGCTACATCATAGCTCTGCTCTTGCACCATGGTTTCCAGCTCTTCTTGTTTATTACCCATGCAGCATGCATTGGTGTACATGCACCTCAGCTGGGCTACTGATTTCACCCCTAACTCAGGCTTACTACCCTTGGGCCTGCTTTCAGACAGCCCAGCTGCATCCCCTTCCTCCTTCAAACCTACTTAAAAGCCCTCTCAACAAGGTCTTCAAGTTCATGAGCTAAAAGCCTTTTGACTTTAACTGAGAGATGGATCCCATCTGATTCCAGCAGGGCAGGTACTGTAAAAGTTGTCCCATGATCAAAAAATCCAAAATTTTGCCGATGACACCAACCCTTGACCCACTTGTTAATGATGTGAGTTCTATTCCTTTCACTGTTTATCTCAGCCACCATGGGGACTGAGGAAAAGACTACCTGTGCCCCACTCCTACCAACCACTTGACCCAATGCCCTAAAGTCCCTTTTAATTGCCCTGACACTCCTCTTTTCAGTCTCATCACTGCCAGCCTGGACTATTGACAGTGGGTAATAACCAGAGGGCTGAATCAGCCCACGAAGTCTCTCAGTGATATCCCATACCCAGGCCCCAGGGAGGCAGCAGACCTCCCTGTGGGATGGGTCCAGTCGACATATGGGGCCCTCAGTTCCCCTCAGAAGGGAGTCACCCACTACAACTACCCTTCTTTTCCTTTTCATGTCAGAGGTGGTGATCCCTTTGACAGATGAATCGTAATGGGGAGGCTCATTGCGCAGATAATTTTCTTCTAAATCATCTAAATTATCTGGCTGACTCTCTAAATCCAGGCCTTCATACTTATTCTGGAGTGGCACCTGGCTAGGTGATGGGGGCCAGGAGGAATTTTTATTATTACCTCCCTGAGCAGGGAACCATTTCCAGTCCCCTTCATCTACCAGGTGCCCTTCTATTGCCTGACAGTGGGAGGTACAGGAGTCCTCTGACTCTTGTTGGACCCCTCTCAAAGATGGAAGGGCTGAACTCCACCAGTCTATCTCCCTTTCACTTTCCCTGATGCTTCTTGTTCTTTCAACTTCCTCCCAAAGCTCGGCCACCAGTGAAAGGAGATCGTTCACCTGTTCACACCACAGGCAGGCTTCCTCCACAACACCCCTTGAAACCACTGATAAGCTCAACCATTCCACACAGGAATGGGTCTGTACAGATACATCCTTTTTTGAGGGTTCCACTTGGTTACGTACACTTGTACCAACTGCAGGTAAAAACAATTACTGCGTGTAAAGACCATTACTAACAGAAACCCTAACACCAGCCAGGCAACAGAAACACAGCAGACAACACACAGCAAATCTCACTAGCAAGAAAACCTGCTCCCTGCCTGCTGGCCCTGCTGTGCACACTGCCGTACCACGCCCCGAGAGATGTGCCATGCTCCTGTCTGCCAGCTCCTGTTCCCTGTGCTCCCCAGAGGACTCTTAGAAGCAGCCACTCAAAGAGGAAGGAAGCCCCAACCCATTCCTGCCTGACTCACAAGTTATCCCTATCCTCTGCACTTCCCCACGTGTCTGCTTTGATGTTGACTGGGGAAATTCCCTTTTTTGTGGCCGTCCATTGCTGTGCTCAGCAGGGACACAGTTGTGGTTGGAGATGAGCTGCCACAGCCAGACACGCAGCAACTGGAGCATAGAATGTCAGGCTGGGCAGATTCTTTATTTCCAGAATTCAAAACTGTCTGAAAAGCACAAGGAAGCATGACAGTATCTGTGTATAATCTATTGGTCCTGGGAAACTCAGCTGCTGATGGTGCTTTTGTGCTACTGCCAATCCCTTCCATGACAAAAACTAATTCCTGGAGAGAGCAATATCATCTGACAGATACCAAGTGTTGCCACCAGTTGCTCCAGGTGCTCCTGCCAACAGCCCCTGTAGGAAGGAGCAGAGCCCCCAGTGCACGTGGGCTTTGGCTCCCTCTGGCACAGAAGCCCCCCGGGACACAGGTCTCTAGGGCAGGAGCCGGGCACCAGAGCTGTGTGAGTTTAGGATGGCCACCAGCTGGGACATGTCCCAAGGAGGGCGAGCAGTTTCTCTGGAAGGCCCTGTGCCCTTCCTGCTGCGGCTGCGTCGGCAGCACTGGGGGCTCCTTCTGCTGCCCTGAGCCCGCAGAGCAGGGCAGCATTTGCTGATGGTTTGAGCCCCTCCTAAATATCCTGTCGGGCTGTCTTATACAATTAGGGTGAGGGATTCCTGCCAAGCTGGGCCACTTTGGGTGGTCTCAGGGTGTCCCCAGGGCAGGTGGCATTGTGTGCAAGGGCCCTTTGTGATACAGTGCAGCATGGTCACTGTGGCATGGAACGGTGTCAAAGGACCCTTTGTGACGTGAGGTGACCTAGGAGCTGGCGGTGACACGGCCACACCACAGTGCTCGGAGCACGCAAAGGGACAGGACGCACCAGAGCGGTGCTGCGAGGAACCCCTGTACAGCACACTCGTTCGTGCCTGACCCGGAGCTTTTCCGAGGCATTATTCCTGCAGATGAGCTCGAGGCCAGACCACAGGGCTTGGTGGCCCGTGGCCTTCTTGAGGCATCCCTTTTGCAGGTGACCTTGAGGGCAGACCGTAGGAGTTGGTGCCCCGCAGCTTTTCCAAGGCATCTCCCATCCCTGCAGCAGGTGCCCTCAAGACTGGAAGGAGGGATTTGCTGAACACAGTCGTTGACGAGGAGTCTCCTATCCTTGTGGAAGGAGCCCTCGAGACCAGAGACAGGACCTGCTGTCCTGTACTCTTCCCAGGAGATTTGTCTTGAAGGTGCCTTCCAGGCACAACTGCAGGACTTGCTGACTCGGAGCTTTTCCGAGGCATCTCTCCTGCAAGTATCCATCAATCCAGGCACTGACATGGAGCAGAGACCCCCAAACGTGCCCAAGCTGGTCAGGATGAAGGAGGAAGAAGAAAGCCCTGGAGCTGCCTCAGCAGAGGAGACAGAACAGGTGGTACCATTCCAGCCAGTGCAGCAGGGTGAGTGGCAGAGCTCGGCTGTAGAGCTGGTGCCTGCATCCAGCTTTGCCCCATCCCATCCCATCCCATCCCATCCCATCCCATCCCATCCCATCCCATCCCATCCCCTGTGGACACACCATAGATAGGATGGAAGAGGGGCCGGGCAGACACCTCACAGTGGCCGTGCTCCATCCCCTGGGGCATCCCAGGGCTGGCCCTGCCTGGGGAATGCAGGGCTGGGCTGTGTTCTCCAGCCTCTCCAGCAGCCCCTCAGCTCTGGCTGCGCTCGCTCTTTGCCAGGTGCAGCCATGGACCCAAAACAAGAGCAGGAACCCACTGGTGGCCTCTTCCGCAGGACAGCACAGGTACCTGCAGCCATTCCCAGCTGGGCTGGGCCTGCTGTCACTGCTCAGCCAAGCGCCACGCTTGGAGCATTCCATGGAACAGCCCTGGCTTCTTGCCCTTCTCCTACAGCTGGTTTACAAATTCATCAAGAGAATTCATGAGGATGAGACCATGGGTACTGCGTTCAGACCATACCCACTCATCTTCAAAACCAAGACCAGTGCTGCCCTGCTGGATATGCTTGTAGAAGAGGGTTTTTCCAATCCAAAGCAAGTAAGCAGCCTGTGGCCAGGGCTTGATCCTCCCAGGAATTGTTTGGCCTCCCAAGCCACTGGGGCCTCCTGGTCCCCATAAATGTTTCAGGCCATCGCAGTGTGGTGGGAAGGGAAACACTTCTCTGGGGAAGCTGGGGACATTACTCCATCTGGCAGCTTTCCAATTCCCCTGTGCCTCCTTCAGGTGCCTGGCATAGTGAAGTACATCCACCAGTGGCTCATGTCAAATCAGTTTGCTGAGCACAGGCTGCACAGGACCCTGCTGGATCTCACTGAGGCACAGCCCGCTGATGTGGTGATGACTCTCCTGTGTGTGGCCCCATCGTGTGACAGGTATGGACCCACCAGCCCATCACCCTGTACAGCCTGTTCCAGGTGTCTGAGCAACAGAGAGTTCCAGGGCCCTCTGGCTGCTCCCTTTCCCAGCCCTGGCATGTCAGCTCCTGAGCCTGCTGCTATGCTCCCTACCTCCTCCTCAGGGGCCTGTCCCCACAGGGCTGGGCTGCCTGAGTACTGTTGGTGATGGGCAGTGGGCAGAGGCAGAGGTAGCAGCCAGCTCAGCACTCCGCTCCTGCCCAGGCCATGGTTCTGTGTCTGAGACTGCCCTGAGACAGAGCTCTGGCCCCACAGAGCTGCCATGACCCTGTGGAAGACGATCTTGTGCTCGCCCAGGACTGCGGAGCTGGCACAGCTAAGAGTCCTTGATGTGCTAGGGAACTGGCCAGAGCACAGCACATGCACCTCGGATGGGGACAGAACGGGTGTCTTTGCCCTGGCTGTGAGTTTCTGGAACTGGCCTTTGCTCACCCCAAGGTCGCCTCTCCAGCAGCTCTCCACCCTCCTTCCCCCACTGCATCTCCCTGCCTCAGGCACTGTGCTGAATCCTGGCCTAGGGGAAGCTTCAGGTGCACCAGGCCCGGTGCTCCTCCTGCATCTCCCCTGGCCTCTCTCTGCCACGCTCAGGCCCTGCCACACTGACACCTCGGCACTGAGCGCTGTCTCAGGGTGCTTTGTCCTTTGCAGGCAACTCTGGTGATGTGGAAGATCCTCCAGGTGCCCTGTGTCCCACATGCAGTGACAATGCATTTCCCCCGCCTATTTGTCCATCTGCTCTTCCAAGTGTTCTTCAGCACTCTGGATATACCAGAGGAGGTCAATAACTTCTGGAAGGGATGCCAGGAAGAGCACGGCCTTTCCGCCAGCCCCAACAGGTTCTCCATGCCTATCCTTCTGTCCCTGACACGTCCCCAGAGAAGAAGACAGTGCTCCCAGCGTGACCTGAGCTTTGCTCTGCACACAGATTTGCAGTGCAGACCCTGAAGTCCCTGCTCTGCCAAATGCAGTATGAGAGTGTGGTGACTGCCATGGAGCACAACCATGGCTGGGACATGCTGCTGGGTGCTGACACCCACCTTTATGCTGTAGGTCTGCTGGCCAGGTGAGATTCCCTTCTCCTCTCTTCCCTCGGCATTTGTGCTCTGTGCTCCACTCAGTCCCCGTGGACGTGGGCCAGAGGCCTTGTCACTGAGGGATAGCCAAGCAGACTGGAAAAGGCTGAGAGAGGAGAGTGCCCACAAGGAGCCTCCTCCCAAATGGCCCAGGCCCCTTTTCAGGATAGTGGTGAAAGACCAGACCTCTGTGAGTCAGTCCTGGGAGATGTTTGTCCCCCTGGCTCACAGTCTTGCCTACTTTTACTCCTGCCAGGGAGATGTCCCATGTCTCCCGACTCTTGTGTTTCCGGATCTTTCGCTACCTACTCCGGCTTCTCAGCACACAGGAGCCACGCTGGGATCTGCCTGCCCTGGCATTCCTTGTGGAGGTGAGCCTGATGGCCAGCGCTGCCTGGCTGAGCTGCCTCCCAGCTCTCTGTCCTCTCATCACCACAGCTGCCTGGGATGGTGCCCGTTTCCCGTGCTGCTGTCTGGGCCCAGCCTTGTGTGGTTCTGGGTTCCTGCCAGCCAGGTCTTTTGTCACTGCCCTGTACTTTTCAGATCCTGGAGTGCCTGGACTTGAATGAACGCAGTGGTAACAGAGTCCTGCAAATCTTGCCACGGCACCTGAGGAGCGAGTGCAGGGACAGGCGACGCCTGGCGCTCAGGGCTCTTCTGGAGCTCACTGAAGATCCCTCGCTGGTGAGAAGGGGGCAGCGACTGAAGCTGAACTGGGCAATGCAGCCCCTTGGACATGGCTGAGCTTCGGGTGCTGGGGCAGCTGGTCCCAGCTCTCCTGCTTCCCAGTTCAACTGCCCGAGTGCTTTGGCACAGGCCTTTGGCCTCCAGGGCAGCAGGGAGGCATTTAACAGACTTATGTTCCGCACAGACTAAAAAAATGTGCTGCCTGATTGAAAGTCTTGTGGAGCTCCTGCGGGACAGAGATGGAGAGATAGTTACATTGACAGTTATGATACTCAGCTTTATCGTGTTGGAGAAGGACATGCTGATACCCAGCCCCATCGCCCTGCAGCTGGCTGAGTCCCTCCTGCCACTCTTTGACCATGTAAGGCTCTGCGCCCACAGCCACAGCCACTGGGAGTGGCTCGGACACTTTGTGCCCTGTGAATTTGCAGACTAGCAGCCAGCTCAGCCCCGTGCAGCCAATGCTGAGGGTTTTTTTTTCTTCCCTTTATACAGGATAATAGCCAGGTGCGGCTGGTGTCCATATTGCTCTTCCGAACATTGGTGACTTTTCTAATGGAAAAAGAAAAAAAGGCCCTGAAGATACACGTGCAGCAGAGCCTGCTCCCACTGTTCTTCCACTGCCATGATAAGAATCGACATGTGGCAGAGGTGAGGACTTGTGGGCTGCTGGTGTCCCCCTGGGAGGGGGCTCGGCTGCCTCCCCATCTGGTGCCTGGCAGGCTGCAGCCTCCTCCCAGCCTTGGCACAGGGACATGAGTCCTGTGCTCTGGGCTGTGGGGCCATCTCTGCATCTCTGCTGCTCTCCAGGCCTCTCGGAAAACACTGTTTTGTGTGACCAAGCTCCTGAAGAGAAGCGACCTTGAAAAACTGGTGAAGAAGAAGAAGCTGTGGATGTTTGCAGAGTGCCTGGTAAGGAGGGCCTGGAGGCGCCAGGCTCAGCTTGGAGAAGCCCCCTGAGCGCGGTGCTCACTGTGTGCGCTTGGCAGCTGTGTCCCTGCCCAGTGCTGCACGCAGGAGCCAAGAGGCTCTTCTCCAGGCTCCTGTGGCCCCGAGCCGGGCGCCGACGGAGCCCCGGCCCAGCGGCTGCTGGCCGCGCCTCTGGGCTGTGCGGGCAGGGGAGGCCGGGGCGGGCCAAAGCGGGGAGCGCCTGGCAAAAGGACACAAAGCCCAGCCCGACCCTTCCCTCCCGCCGCTCTCTCCAGCTGGCAGACGACAGGAGCCGAGCGGCCGAGCACCTGCGCCAGGCCCTGCCGTACGTGCAGAGCCCACAGGAGCCCCTGCGAGAGGCGGCCATCAGGTTCATGGGTGAGCCCCGGCGCCCTCCCCGCCCCGCCCCGCCGCAGCTCGGCCTCAGCCCTGCCTGCTGCCCCGGCAGCAGCATCCGGGCCCGGCGCAGTGGAGCCCCGGCTACCCTCGGGGCTGCTGCCGCAATCTCGCAGTCGTGCCCTTGGGAGTCAGGATGCGGCAAGGGCCCGGGCTGAGCCCTGCCGGGCCACGAGGGCGTGTGGCCACAGGGCTGGCAGCGCCGCTGGCAGGGAGCTGTGCCGCTGGGCAGAGCCGTGACAGGCTCTCTCATTCCCAGGGCTCGCCGGACGGAGTTTGAGGAGGCAGCAGGAAGATCTGCAGCTCATCTGCAGAGGTGAGTGAGGGCAGCAGGCTGTCAGCGGGGGCTGGCAGGAGTAGCTGCTAGCCCTGGCCTGGCTGCGGAGGGCTCTGCTCCCTGTACGGACGGGGGTCGGCGTGGGCAGAGCACACCGAGATTTCAGGGGCACGTGGGGGATTCGTGGCCAGCAGCTTCGGGCTGATCTCATTGGCCACTGCTCCCTCCTGGTCATGGCTAGGGCGGTCTGGGATGGCCCTGGCATGGGGGTCTCTTCGTGTCCCCACAGATCTGGAATCTGACCCTGGCTCTCTTCTTCCAGCTCTGGAGGACATGGCAGATGACAGCAGCGCTGCCGTCAGCAGCCTGGCAATTCAAACATTATACATCCTCAAGGCACTACGGAGAACTCAATATTTCATTTTCGAGAATCTGCAAGATCAGTTCCGCAGGGCATGGAGGACACGGCCTTGTCTGTCAGATCTCGGCTGGCTGTGCTGCTGGAGTTCTTCAGAGAGTTGATCTGGGAGGCTCTGTCTGCCGATGCCACCTGAGCCAGGTGGATTTTCTTTATCTTCAAGACTGTTCTTTTATTCTTTTAGTTTTACTTTGGTATAGAAATATAGGATGTGTTATAATACACAGACTCCCAGGAGCTTTCTTTTTCTGATCAGGGTCTGCGTCGGGGGACATTGTGGCATCGGGGAAGAGGGGGAAAGGGTTCCGCTCAGCAAGCTGCCCAGACATGCAGTGTTACAGGGAAAATGTCCAGAAGCCCCTTGGCCTTTAGTGGTTATGCTGAAGCCTTTGTGCTGGTGACAGAGCGGGTGGGCAGGGGCCGGAGCTGCAGGGATCCCTTCGAGACCGGTGCCTGGAGATGGCCACGACTCCTGTCCCAGCCAGGAACCACCATCGGTGTCCTCCTGCCCGGGTGTTGCTGGCTGGATTGCTGAGGGCTCTGAGGTGCCTCTTGATCCAGCTCCATAAGCAGCCCCCGGGCAGATGCCTTTTTCCTGACACCTGGCTGCTCTGGTGCTTCCCCAAAGCCTCTTCCAGCCCTGCAGCTAAATCCCTCGAGGCTGGGACACCCCTCAGCAGGACAGTGGGGACATCCCCAAGGTGCCCAGGTTGGGCTGGCTGGGGACAAGGACCACAAGGCTCCTCTGCTGGGGCACATGACAAGGTAGTGGGCAGTCAGATGAACTGGGATTTTACCCCCAAAATATTCCCCATTCCTACCTAGATGAGCCAAGAACTGGAAACTGGGAATGAGCAAAATTCCTCATATGTGGTGGTGGATTCAGATGGAGGATTTGAAACTTGGTAGGAAAACAGCTGGAATTGGAGCAAGTTTATCTGAGAGGCGTGAGAATGCCAGGATATGCCAGCATCAGAGCACTCGGGATTCCAAGGAAGAAACCATAAAACCCTCTTTTCCAGGAGATACCAACCGTCTGCATCATTCCTGGGATTTTTCCCGAGAGGAATTGCAGAAATTCCAATATAGCGGGGCACCAGGGCCTGAAAGGGCCCAAAGTTTTGGTTTTATTTGGGAATTTTTTGGAGTTTAAAATTTATTTTTTTTTTCCATGAAAATCCCACTTTTCCTTTCTGATGAGACTGGAAGTTGTCTCCTTTTAGTGTAGTGCTGCTTTTGCCCATCCTGCTTCTGCAATATTTTTAGAAACTTCTATAAAATGGTGAAAATACTGATGGATTGTGGCCTTTTTTCATTCTTGTTACTTGTGATGCAATTGCAGTGAAAAGAAGAGAAAAAACGATAAGAAATGCCAAAAAAAGATTAAAAATGAGAATTTTACCATGTATCAGGGTCTGGCTTTTTGTTATAAAGCTTTGTTTGTCTAGTGCTCTTTATGATAAAATAAAATTGTAGGAGATTCTGAGTATGTTAAAAAAACAAACAAACAACTGAAATTTGAAAAAAACAATTGAGAAGGTTCTAAATATTTCTTCTTTGTAGATTTTTTGGGGAGTAAATGTTTAGTGCTTTATTTGGTTTTGGTGGGAATTTGGAAGTGAAACAGGAGGATTCAAAATTCCCAACAGCAGAAATGCTGTAATTCCATGGGAATTTGTGTGGGGAAATGGAATAGTCTAATTTCTTGACAACTGGAACATAGTTATTCCATGGGAATTTGCTGTGATTTTGCGACTGCATCTGGCACATTCTAAATTCCTAACACCCGGAATGCCATTATTCCAAGTGAATTTTGGTGGGGAACTGGAGTATTCGAATTTTGTGTCACCAGGAATGCTGTTATTCCATGGGAATTTGATATGAATTTGAGGGGGCATATGGGGGACCGTAAATTCTTCAAACCCGGAATGCCATAATTCCATGGGAAATTGAGAGGAGAAATGGAGGATTCTCAGTTCCTGACACTTGGAATTCTGTAATTCCATGGGAATTAGTGAGGGGAATTGGAAGGTTCAAAATTCCCAACACCGAGAATGCCATTATTTCACAGCAAATTGGTGAGGAACTGGAGTCTTCAAAATTCCTCACACCTGGAATGCTGCTACTGCATAGAAATTTGGTGCCTTCTCCTTGTCTGTTGTCACTAGTCCTGTCTGGCTTATGGGGGTGGGGGGGAATAGGGGAGGTGTGATAGGTTTCTTTTCATCTTCCTTTTCCCACTGAAATACCCGTAGGTGCCTTTATTATTCTTATTTTTGGCATGCTTTTCCAAATTCAGCTTCAACTCAGCCTTAGCTATACTGATCCCATCGTTACACACTCATGTGTTAACACTCTATTTTTCCCATGATTTGTCTCGCTGTGTATTGTCTGCATATTACCTACTTGCATCACATCTATTAATTTTCAATAATCTTCTGGCTTTAACTTGATTTCCAAAAAAACTTTTTGAACCTTTTCACCTCAGAAATTCACCTGGGAAATCCAAAATCCCCAAAATTCACGCCAAAATCCCCCCTGGGATGCAAAAATCCCTATATCCAAGTGTTTCCCCCAGATGAAAGCTGCCAGGACAGACAGGTCTGGCTGCCCATGGCAACTTGGGGGCTGCCTCTCTCCTGCTTTTGGAACACTGGGGCTCAGTGCTTTCCTTCCAATGGAAAAGAACCCTCCTTAGTCTCAAGGTGTCCGTGGCCCAAATCGAGACGCAGCCACCAAAATACTGGAGATCCAAGAACTTCTCTGTGACAAAAGCTGCCACGACAAACACATCTGGCTGGCACGGCCTCCCAGGAGCCCCCTGTCTACTATTCTGCCTTTCAAACACTCGGGCTCTGTGCTTTCCTTCCTATGGAAAAAAGTCTCTCTTCTCAATGCAGAAATGGCCAAGATTAGGATTCTAGCTCTGAAATTGCCTATATCCAAGGGTTGCTTTCAGACAAAAGCTACCAGACGAGAGAGGTCTGCCTGGCCTTGGCTTCTGAGAGACACCTTTCATCTGCCCCTGTAACAACACTCATCCATGCTTTCCTTCCTATGGAAAACAACCAACCTTCTCGTCTAGATGTCCATGTCTGGAATTGCTATTCTGCCTCTAAAATGACATCTATCCGAGGATTACTCCCAGAGAAAATTTGCCAGCACTGTCTAATCTGACTGTCGTTGGCCTCTGGTGACTGCCCCTCATCTGCCCCTGCGACACTGGGGCTCAGTTGTTTCCTTCCTATGGAGACCATTGTGACACTGTGGGGACTCTGTGGCCCCAAGGACATCACTGTGGCCCTGCTGGGCTGCATCACGCCAAGGGCCCTGTGTGAAGTAGCAGGGCTTTGTAGAAGCAAGAGGCCACTGTTGCATTCCAGGGCCTTGTGCAGACCAAGGGCCCTTGTGATCCTGCACGGCACCGTGGATCCATGGAGACCATTGTAGCATTGCAAGGCCCCATGGAATCATGGAAACCATTGTGGGGCTCCTGAGAACCAAAGGGCCATTGTGTGTCGGAGAAGGGAGACGCGGACACCATATGGTCATCAGCAAAGTCTCGTTTATTGATACGCAGAGTGGCGATTAAATACAGTGCTTAATTAGCTCATGCATAGTGCAAAATCTGAGCTCATCATTGGTTTAGATGTGCGACTTAGCTAAGCACTTCGGCATTCATGTTTTTCTCAATTCTGCGTGCCTTCCTTATCTCAAGGACACTGTATCCGTGAGACTGAGGCCCACTTTGCTAGCTTCACTAAGTTGATCTGACTATGGCCTTTTTCTTCCAGCTATTCCTGCACCAGGCTCTCTACACTTCCCCCGTTTTCTTTTTGAGCTAGAAGAGTGGCATGCCTAGCTTTGCTGACAGTCTTTTGAATAAAATTTTGTAAGCAAGTTATCAAGCAAGGTAGCAATAAAGCTAAGCACAAGAATATACCTAACACCATAATAGCATAGCGAATGTTACCCATACGTTCTCCCGAGGCACATGCTGCATTGGAAAAGATTTTGTGCGAGCAAAGTTAGCAAGCATAAGCAGTGTAATGATCATCATTTTGATTTCTTTGGCGGCCTATTCTTTTTACGCCCTGTATTGTTCCCTGTTATCTGCAGTTGTTTCACCTTTTCTATACTTTGATTTAATACCTCCTCTGGGTCTGTACCGGGCTTAATTGGTCCTACCCGAGGCCAAGGTAGGTGTGGGACTTTATGTCTGCATCTTGCAGCGATAATGTGCAAATTTGCATAGATGTGCTGCCTCTTAATCCAGTTGGTAAGTTCCCACCGGGCCCAAGCTAACAGGAGCTGTTCTGGTGTTTCGTATAGGTTTCGTACCTGGGCATATGGCACTCCTGCTTCTTTTTCTAGGGCCCGACCCCAATTTGAATTTCTTAGGTCGTCACTTTGACACCTCCAGCACCACAAATTAAACACTGTTCTCTGTTCCACCCACGAGCAGTCCCCACAGCCCCCGCACTTTAGGGCTACCCAGGCTTCACACCATGACCCCCCACACGCACAACAAGGACGGCTGCTGAGAGGCTGTTCTTCCTGGTGGACGTGGCTCTCAATCCAATCAGCCCAATTCGGTGGTGGCTGCCTTAGCGCCTCACGGGCAGTGCTGTTATAGCGTCCCAAAAAGGTGGGGTTATCCATTCTAGTACCCGTGTCTCCCGCGTTTTCTTTTGTAGCTGTGTGAGTGCACCGAGTAGGTGGTTGGCAGTACTCCAGATGGTAAGATCGATGGGCGAGGAGATATCTCGGCAGGAGACAAACCCTTCATCGATGCAGCATATAATACCCTTGAGGGCTTCATGTTGTTGCGGGGTCACGGTTACGGGTGCGGTTGGGTCAGTTCCTTTAAGTAGTGGTCTGAGGGAGTCTAGCAAGGAGTTGGGTATCCCAACAATCGGCTTGAACCATTGCAGATCTCCTAGCAGTCGCTGTGCCTCATTTAGAGTGGTGATCTTTGTTACAAGCTGGAGCTTCTGCGGCCGTACGATCTGGCCTGTGATAGACCACCCCAAGTACTTCCATGGTGTGGATTGCTGTATTTTTTCTTGAGCTATTATGAGGGATGCCTTTGCTAGGGTGCTTTGAATTTCCTGCATTTGAGTGTCTGTAAATGCTGATTCTTGAGCAAAGAGGATATTATCCATATAATGATAAATAATTGTGTTGGGCCACTGTATCCTTAATGGTTGTAATGCGGCATCAACATACAGTTGGCACAGGGTAGGCGAGTTTTTCATTCCTTGTGGAAGAACAGTCCATTCATACCGTTTATCAGGTTCTTCTCTGTTTATTGCTGGTAGGGTGAACGCAAATCTTTTAGTATCTTGAGGGTGTAAGGCAATAGTGAAGAAGCAGTCCTTTAGATCAATGATCAGAAGAGGCCAATGCTGTGGGAGCATTGCTGGGTTGGGGAGGCCTGGCTGTAATGCCCCCAATTGCCTCCATTTGATTATTTACTGCTCTTAAATCGTGTAGAAGATGATATTTTCCTGACTTCTTTTTGATCACAAAAATTGGCGTGTTCCATGGGCTTGTCGAGAGTTTCAAATGTCCTTGTTGGAATTGTTCTTTTACGAGTTGATGTGCTTGTATTAGACTTTCCCTTTTTAGAGGCCATTGCTTAACCATTACCGGTTCATTGGTAGTCCAGGTGATTGGGATTGGGAAAGTCCAAGCAATGGCAATTACCCCAAAGGGTGCTCGTTGGATAAAACGACCCCCATCTGAGCCAAGATGTCCCTTCCAATTAGGCAATGTACCGATGGTGGTAATGCAACTACGGACAACACAGTCACCAAATCTTGTCCATCTATAGTGACCCTTACTGGAGGAGTTTTTCTGGCAAGGGTGAACCCTCCGACGCCTGTCACAGTATCCGTAGTTTGCAGTGATGGCCAGTTGTGGGGCCATTTTTCTGGTGAGACAATGCTGGTATCTGCCCCAGTGTCTAGGAGTCCCATCATTTCTATTGTCTCTCCTGCATAGGTTAGTTTCACCTTCTTTTTGGGTCTGGTATGGAGATCCATTGTGAGCATAGCAATACCTGATGATCCGAATCCTTGGTCTCCACGTGGGGTTTGTCTTTGTGGTTGAACACCCCGGCTCAACTGTGGAAGTGGAATAAATTGAGCAATACGCTGACCTGCCTCAATTGTCAGAGGAGGAAAAGGAGTATAAACCATTATTTGTATTTCTCCCGTGTAGTCTGCATCGATGACACCTGGTAGCACAAACAGTCCTACAATGGAGCTCGACGAGCGTCCCACTATTAGTCCTCCATAAGCTTGTCCTTTGATATTTATCGGGCCGTAAACTCCAGTTGGGACTTTGACGGGGCGAGCTGTTATCAAAGATGTTTTTACTGCGGCTGCCAGGTCGAGTCCCAGGCTCCCTGTTGTGGCTGGTTGTAGACAGGAGATGGCGCTGATGTCACGGCGGCTACTTGTGTTCGGGCGCGGCTGCCGGGCGCGCTTCGCTGGGAGTTTTCCGACTTGCGGCGACAAGCTGACGTGTTATGCGTGTTGTTCTGGCAGTTTTGGCACCATACTCCTGGGGCACGGCACTCACGTCGGAAGTGGCCTTTTCCTCCGCATCTGTAGCAGCGCGCTGAGGGAGGTCGGTGATCACCCGACGTGGCTGGGGCCGCTGTAGAAGCACGGAGCGGAGCAAGAGCGGCTAGCACCTGTGACTGTGTGGACTCGGCTTGTTTCTGCAGCCCTAAGCCTATTTCTTTTAGTGCATTAACTAAGAAAACCTGTGCCCCTGTCGGCTGTAAAGCCATCCTTTCCAATGCCTCTTCTATCGTCCAATTGGCTGCTAAAGTTGATAATACCCTTTTTGTTGCCTCATTGCTATTCTGCAACGCACATTGCTTTAGCATCGCCCCTCTCATATACTCTGGGACTTCTGCCTTTTCAATAGCAGCAGCAGCCTTATCTACAAAGTCCCCAAAGGATTCATTTCTTCCCTGTTTTATCCCCATATACATGGGTATGCCTGAGCTATCTTTGACCTGACCGATGGCACTCCTTACTAGACGCATGGCTTCCCTAACCTTGTCGGGTCCTGAAATCATTTGAGCTTCTGTCCTGCGGTATTGACCCAATCCCATTAGTTCGTCTATGGTAATTCCAGCTAACGGATCTCCCGGGCCCCTCTGTGTTGCAACTGACTCCTGAACAAGAGCTTGCCAGTGGGCGTTAAATAGCAACTGCTGATGTTGCGTGAAAATCAATTTCACTATACTTCTCATATCATTTGGCAACAACAGGTATGTATCGAACAAGAAATCTAGCATCTGCTTAGCTGGCTCACTCCGGAAACCAAACTGACTCACTGTCTGTCTCAGCTGGGCTAGCAGCTTCCAGTCGGGAGGCGAATATGCTCCCACTTGGACGGCTTGTCCTTGTTGATTTATCCCCTGTGTATACGTGACGGGGAAAACCCAGGCTTTCGCTGCGTCAACAGCGCTCTCGTCCCCAGTCTCCAAGCCGTGTCTGGCTAGCATACTCCACGCCTCCCCCCGCCGTCTTGCCATCTCCTCCCACAGGTCGCTTTCCGCCCTAGGGACCGGAGCTGGCTCCACGGCGGGCTTAGGGACGCTGGGCTCAGACCGGCAAGGGGATTTTTCGCCGCCGGTCTGGGGCCCTTCGCCCTCGGAAGGCGGGGTTACTCCGCCTTCTGCAATTGTCTCCGCCGCCGCGGCGGAATCCTCCTCAAGCTCTTCTAAGGGGGGTGCCGAGGGCCAAGCGCAGCTAGCCATGTCTGTCATTCCTGCTGTCTCCCCAGAGATAGGTATTTCTACTCTGGTCGTGCTGGGTGCTCGGGGCTCATTATCGCCATACTGAGCATTTCTTTTATATGCCTCTACTGCCTCCCGAGCCGCCCTTCTCTCCGCCTGCTGCTTCAGTAATGCGTTATGAACTACCTGCCAGATCTTTCCCAGCTTTTTTGCTGTTTTATCATCTTCTAATACCGCCTCCCACAGTGCATCCCCTAACTTACGCCACTCATTTAAATCATGCACGGTGTGAGAATTAGAGAATAAACCTTTAGCATAACCCCAGACTAACAACCCCGGTATGTCCTTCCTGGGATTAATCTCTTTTAACCCTAACTTATCTATATGTACTTGTCCTAGGGTGATGTTATGGTGTTTCTATCTCCAATCGTGTGTCCTGATTATGTTTGGTATTATGTCCTGTGCTTCCAGGACTGAGTCTGAGAGTGAAGCTTTGTTTTGTCTTGTTATCAGCCGGCTCACCTCCCCCATGGTCTATGTTTAGGAGAGGTTTTAGCTCGGCTTGCTTGCTTGCTTGCTTGCTTGCTTGCTTGCCTGCTTGCTTGCCTGCTTGCTCGCTTCTGCCTTTTTCTTTCCTTCGCTTTGCCCTTGCTTTCTGCTTATTAGTTAGTTCAGCTAGGCAGTCCAACTTTTTCCCTGGACTGTTTTCTCTTCCACCCCGTCCCCTCCCTCTCCTGGATACCATCTGAACGGACGGGGACCTGGGAACCCCAAGAAACACCGGGAGGCTACACTTTGTCACCTGCAGCAGTCATCCCCAGCGCCAGAGACTGATAACTGAGCGACCACTCGCCAGAGAGACTGAGTTTGTCATCCCTTCAGAACGGTGAAAGAGTTTTTTTTGTCAGCTGGTGTTGTCTTTTTTCCCTGTGCTGGGGAGTGTCTTGCTTGTTAAATAAACAGGTTTTTTCTCCCACTCTTCTCCGAGGAAATTCTTCCCGAACCCGGTGGGGTGGGGGGGGAGGAGTCGGGGGGTTTGCTGTTTGGGGGCTCCTTCTGGAGGTTTTCCCCCAAATTTGCCCAAAACCAGGACAAATAAATTGGCGCCCAACGTGGGGCTCGAGAAAGTGGGAAAAAAACCTGTTCTAATAATAATAATTTGGTTTAAATTCTTTTGTGTTGGTATAGAGCAGTTATTGGCTATGTTGTTGGAATTCATGTCTTTTGGGGTGGAGGCCTGCATGGGATTATGGTCCCTAGGGTTTTTTGAAGTCTTAATACCTTTGTGGTCCCTGGGTTTATTTGCTTATCCAGAAATAGCTCCGGTATTGTCCCTAATGCGTAGTTTCTGTAGCAGAGGGGCATTGACCAAAATATCCATCGGGCTGGGCTTGGTTTTAATGGCCTGCAGGAGATTTATAAAGGTGCTGGAATCTGTTCCAGGAATGTATGGTTCTTGGTTGTGGTTGTGCACTCAGTTTGTTAGAGGAGAAGCAGGGGATGAGGCTTTTCAGCCTTTGTTCTCCTTCTTCTCCTCTGAATTTGTTACATCCTTATTAGAGAATGTTCAGTTCCCCCTGAGTGTTAAAGAGACCATCTTTCTGGTGTTTAATATAGTAAGCTTTCTCTATACAGTCTGCAGTTTCTCTAGAATGAGAGCTGAGATTTCTAGAGGGGCTGAGACCCTTGACCCCAGAGTAGAGCCAGGCGTGAGGAATCCTGAATGGTGTGGGAAATGGGAGGATATGGGCCAAGTCTTAAAGGAATTTTCTGACCCTACATCCTGGGATTTTCCATGTGAACAAATTCAGAACCCAGCTGAGGTAGCAAAGTACCTGAAAGAGAAGTGCCATGGTAATTCTAAGGAGAAGAAGATCATTGCAGTGAGCTGGGCCCTGGCATATGCTTACCGTACCCTGCTAGATACTGTAGGGCAGCAGACAGAGGAAGGGGGACAGGCAGATAAATCAGCCACTATCCCAGTCACTCAGGCTGCAGCCAACACCCCAGGCTCGAGGCCAACAACTACACCAGACAGTGAGCCTAAGCCAGCAGCTAAACCTGTCAGTAAGCCTCAACCAATGGCTGTTGCTACCAGCACGAGAAGTGGAAAGTGCACAGACAAGACTGATCGACCAGTGGATGATGATGATGATGATGCAGGAGAAGGACCCTCGACGCCTCCTGACATAAAACCAGGAGTCAAAGCAACTGGTAAAAGATCAGAGGCCAATATTGAGTCTTTTTCCCTAAAGGACCTCCGTGGCCTAAGAAAGGATTACACCCGACGACCTGATGAGTCTATAATTAGTTGGTTGGTCCGTCTTTGGGATGCTGCAGGCGAGGCTACAATTCTGGATGGCACTGAAGCCAGGCATTTGGGATCCCTGTCACATGATCCTGTCATTGACCAAGGAATGATGAGAGGGCCTAACCCTCACAGCCTCTGGGCCCGGGTCCTGGACAGTGTAGCACAAAGATACCTGTGTGCAGATGATCTTTATATGCAGCAGACCCACTGGAAGACGATAGAACAAGGGATCCAACGCCTGAGAGAAATGGCAGTGGCAGAGATTATCTTCTCAGATGACATAACAACTAGGAATCCGGACTTGGTACCATGTACATCTGTGATGTGGCGAAAACTTGTACGACTTGGGCCCCATGAATATGCTTCTGCTTTAGCAATAATGAAGCGGGACGAGAGGGATGAGACCGTGCTTGATATGGCAAAGAAGCTCCGAGCATATGCAGATGCTGTGCATGGCCCAACACATGCCAGAATTGCAGCTGTGGAAACACGTCTGCAGAAATTAGAAGACAAGATAGAGGAGAATCATAAAAGACTCAGGGAGGAGATTAAAGAGGACCTTCTCCAAATCTCAGCAGTACAAATTAGAGGCCCTGGTATCCAACGCAGACGTTCCCCTGATGGGGAGAGGAGGTACACCCCACGAGCTGAGCTGTGGTTCTTCCTACGTGATTGCGGAGAAAACATGAGGAGATGGGATGGAAAATCTACTGCTGCTCTGGCACAACGGGTGCGTGAATTGAAGGAAGGCAAGACCCAAAGAGGAAGTTCCACCAAAAGGAGAGCAGCTCCAGTTGCCCGTAGCCAAGCTGCCAAGTATGATGATGATGATATATCTGATCCCCTTGAAGGAACCTCTAAGACATATGCCCAAGGAAAGAAGGATAAACAGGCTTAGAGGGGCCCTGCCTCTAGCCAGGGAGAGGCGAGGGAAAATCGTGTCTTCTGGACTGTGTGGATTCGTTGGCCTGGCACATCGGAACCACAAAAGTATAAAGCTTTGGTTGATACTGGTGCCCAATGCACATTAGTCCCATCAAGATATGTGGGGGCAGAATCTGTTTCTATTGCTGGTGTGACAGGTGGATCACAGGACTTTACCTTGGTGGAAGCTGATGTGAGCTTGACTGGACATGAATGGAAAAAACATCCTATTGTGACTGGCCCAGAGGCCCCATGCATTTTGGGCATAGATTACCTCCGAAGGGGGTATTTTAAAGATCCAAAAGGATTCAGGTGGGCATTTGGGATAGCAACTGTGGTGACAGAGGGCATCCAGCAATTGAACACCTTGTCTGGACTGTCTGAGAATCCAAGTACTGTAGGACTTCTGAAAGGAGAAGAGCAAAAGGTACCAATTGCCACTTCCATAGTGCATCGCCGACAATACAGAACAACTCGAGATGCCGTGGTTCCCATCCATAAAATGATCCGTGAGCTGGAGAGCCAAGGGGTGGTCAGCAAAACCCACTCACCCTTCAACAGCCCCATCTGGCCTGTACGTAAATCTGAAGGAGAATGGAGACTGACCGTAGACTATCGTGCATTGAATGAGGTGACTCCACCACTGAGCGCTGCCGTGCCGGACATGCTGGAACTGCAGTACGAGCTGGAGTCCAAGGCAGCAAAGTGGTACGCCACTATCGATATCGCCAATGCATTTTTCTCCATTCCTCTGGCAGCAGAGTGCAGGCCTCAGTTCGCTTTCACATGGAGGGGAGTGCAGTACACCTGGAATCGACTGCCCCAGGGGTGGAAGCACAGTCCTACTATCTGCCATGGACTGATCCAGACTACACTAGAAAAAGGTGAGGCTCCAGAACATTTACAATATATTGATGATATCATTGTGTGGGGGAACACAGCAGCAGAAGTGTTCAAGAAAGGAGAGAGAATCATCCAAATCCTCCTGGAAGCCGGCTTCGCCATCAAGAAGAGTAAAGTTAAGGGACCTGCTCGAGAGATCCAGTTCCTGGGAGTGAAGTGGCAAGATGGACGGCGTCAGATTCCTACTGATGTCATCAACAAAATCACAGCTATGTCCCCACCAACCAACAAGAAGGAGACACAAGCTTTCTTAGGCGCCATAGGTTTTTGGAGGATGCACATTCCTGAGTACAGTCAGATTGTGAGCCCTCTTTACCTGGTCACCCGCAAGAAGAACGATTTCCATTGGGGCCCTGAGCAGCAACAAGCTTTTGCCCAGATAAAGCAGGAAATTGCTCATGCAGTAGCCCTTGGCCCAGTCAGGACGGGACCAGATGTGAAGAACGTGCTCTACTCTGCAGCCGGGAACCATGGTCTGTCCTGGAGCCTGTGGCAGAAGGTGCCTGGTGAGACTCGAGGCCGACCATTAGGATTTTGGAGTCGGAGCTACAGAGGGTCTGAAGCTAACTACACCCCAACAGAGAAGGAGATCTTGGCTGCCTACGAAGGGGTCCAAGCAGCCTCAGAGGTGGTTGGCACAGAAGCACAACTCCTCCTGGCACCCCGACTGCCAGTGCTGGGGTGGATGTTCAGAGGAAAGGTTCCCTCAACCCACCATGCCACCAGTGCTACATGGAGCAAGTGGATTGCCCTCATTACACAGCGCACCCGGATTGGAAAACTGAATCGCCCTGGGATTTTGGAAGTAATTACAAATTGGCCTGAAGGTGAAAGTTTTGGTGTCACAGATGAGGAACAAGAACCAGTGACACGGGCTGAAGAAGCTCCACCATATAACCAACTGCCAGCAGAGGAAACACGCTATGCTCTATTCACCGACGGTTCCTGTCGCATTGTGGGGATGAATCGGAGGTGGAAAGCAGCCGTATGGAGCCCCACGCGACGGGTAGCAGAGGCCACTGAAGGAGAGGGTGGATCCAGTCAACTTGCTGAACTCAAAGCGGTTCAACTGGCCTTAGACATTGCTGAAAGAGAGAAGTGGCCAAAGCTTTACCTTTATACCGATTCATGGATGGTAGCCAATGCTCTGTGGGGATGGTTGGAGAGATGGAAAGAGGCTAACTGGCAGCGTAGAGGAAAACCAATTTGGGCTGCCGAAGAGTGGAAAGATATCGCTACCCGGTTAGAGAAATTACCTGTGAAGGTTCGCCATGTAGATGCCCATGTTCCCAGAAGTAGGGCTAATGAAGAGCAGAAAAACAATCAGCAGGTAGATCAGGCTGCAAAGATAGGGGTGTCGAAGATAGACCTTGATTGGGAACACAAGGGAGAGTTGTTCCTGGCTCGATGGGCCCATGATGCCTCAGGTCATCAGGGCAGAGATGCCACATATAAGTGGGCACGAGACCGAGGGGTGGATCTAACCATGGACAGTATTTCTCAAGTTATCCATGACTGTGAGACATGCGCTGCCATCAAGCAAGCCAAGCGGGTGAAGCCCCTCTGGTATGGGGGGCGGTGGTCCAAGTACAAGTATGGAGAGGCCTGGCAGATTGATTACATCACACTGCCTCAAACCCGCCAGGGCAAGCGCTATGTACTGACCATGGTGGAAGCCACCACTGGATGGTTGGAGACCTACCCTGTGTCTCACGCTACAGCCCGTAACACCATCCTGGGCCTGGAAAAGCAGGTCCTTTGGAGGCATGGCACCCCTGAGAGGATTGAGTCAGACAATGGGACTCATTTCAAGAATAGCCTTATCAACACTTGGGCTAGGGAACATGGCATTGAGTGGGTGTACCATATCCCCTACCATGCACCAGCTGCAGGGAAGGTGGAAAGGTACAATGGACTGTTAAAAACCACCTTGAGAGCATTGGGTGGGGGATCATTCAAAAACTGGGAGCAGCATTTAGCAAAGGCCACTTGGTTAGTTAACACCCGGGGTTCCACCAACCGAGCGGGCCCTGCCCAGTCTAAGTCCCTGAATATAGTAGATGGAGACAAAGTCCCAGTGGCACATATCAGAGGTTTGTTGGGGAAGGCAGTTTGGATCAATTCTGCCCCGAGTACAGACAAACCCATTCGTGGGATTGTCTTTGCTCAAGGACCAGGTTGTACATGGTGGGTAATGCAGAGAGATGGAACAACACGATGTGTGCCTCAGGGAGATCTGATTGTGGGGTGAGGCAGCATGAGACAGAAGGAAATGTGTCCGAATAAGTGAAAGATGGAAATTTCTACTTGCTGAAGTTTTTACATGCTGTTTAGTATGTTCACGATATGGAGATAAGGGGTGGAATGTCCTAGGGTGATGTTATGGTGTTTCTATCTCCAATCGTGTGTCCTGATTATGTTTGGTATTATGTCCTGTGCTTCCAGGACTGAGTCTGAGAGTGAAGCTTTGTTTTGTCTTGTTATCAGCCGGCTCACCTCCCCCATGGTCTATGTTTAGGAGAGGTTTTAGCTCGGCTTGCTTGCTTGCTTGCTTGCTTGCTTGCTTGCCTGCTTGCTTGCCTGCTTGCTCGCTTCTGCCTTTTTCTTTCCTTCGCTTTGCCCTTGCTTTCTGCTTATTAGTTAGTTCAGCTAGGCAGTCCAACTTTTTCCCTGGACTGTTTTCTCTTCCACCCCGTCCCCTCCCTCTCCTGGATACCATCTGAACGGACGGGGACCTGGGAACCCCAAGAAACACCGGGAGGCTACACTTTGTCACCTGCAGCAGTCATCCCCAGCGCCAGAGACTGATAACTGAGCGACCACTCGCCAGAGAGACTGAGTTTGTCATCCCTTCAGAACGGTGAAAGAGTTTTTTTTGTCAGCTGGTGTTGTCTTTTTTCCCTGTGCTGGGGAGTGTCTTGCTTGTTAAATAAACAGGTTTTTTCTCCCACTCTTCTCCGAGGAAATTCTTCCCGAACCCGGTGGGGTGGGGGGGGAGGAGTCGGGGGGTTTGCTGTTTGGGGGCTCCTTCTGGAGGTTTTCCCCCAAATTTGCCCAAAACCAGGACAGTACTATAAATAAATCATATGCTGCTTGCCTGTCCATTTTTTGTCGTCAGCGCTGTTGCAACTCTCCGGCTTCGGCAGCACGTATGGCCCAGGACCACCTTTATGGCTCCTGGGGGTGTCTTCCCTACGTCGTTTGACACCGACCCGGTTGCAGCAGGCCCCAACTCTACTTCACCGACCGTGGCGCGTTCTCCCCCGTTTTCTTTTTCAGCGACGGAGGCACGTCGGGGTTCACCATTTGTCGGAGAAGGGAGACACGGACACCATATGGTCATCAGCAAAGTCTCGTTTATTGATACGCAGAGTGGCGATTAAATACAGTGCTTAATTAGCTCATGCATAGTGCAAAATCTGAGCTCATCATTGGTTTAGATGTGCAACTTAGCTAAGCACTTCGGCATTCATGTTTTTCTCAATTCTGCGTGCCTTCCTTATCTCAAGGACACTGTATCCGTGAGACTGAGGCCCACTTTGCTAGCTTCACTAAGTTGATCTGACTATGGCCTTTTTCTTCCAGCTATTCCTGCACCAGGCTCTCTACAATTGTGACCCTGCAGGGTCTCATGGAAGCAAGGGGCCATTGTGAGCCTGCAGAAGTAAAGACAACATTGAGACACCGTGGGGCCCCATGGAACCAAGGGGACATGGAACAGATCTGGCTGACTTGGCCTCCCGGGGGCCACCTGGCAAGACTGGCTGATCCTGGAATGTTGAGGACTGCCTCTCATCAGCTCCTGGAGCACTGAGGCTCTGTGCTTTCCTTCCTATGGAAAAGTACCATCCGCTTTTGCAGGTTCCCACGGCTGAAACTGATATTCCCCCTGAAAAAGCACTACATACAAGGCTTGCTCCCAGCCAAAATCTGCTAGGAGTAACAGCTCTGGGTGGCCACCGTTTCCTGAGGGCTGCCGCTCATGTACCACTCTAAGGGTCGGTGTGAAGTTTCCCTCATTTTTGCCTCATGACCCTCTCAAGAAGACCTCAAGGACCCCCACCCAGGTTGACTCTGGACAATGGTTTTCTGGCCTGCTTGAGGTGGGTGCTTGCCAAGGGACTCTTTGCAGGTGTGTTGTGCTCACTGGACTCTGCTGTCATGGTACCAGCTGAAGCCTGCATGTACTGCACGACCGCACCTGTCTCTTGGAGCACCACACAATGCTCCATAAATCTCCCCACCTCTTGGCCACAAGCCACTCGCTTTGGAAAAGGACTATAAAAGAGCGATCCTCTGGAGAAGACCCTGAGTACTCCCCACGGATGACCACCCTTCCATTGCCTGGCCCACCATGACGTTGGTAACGTCTGTTGGTAGCTATTTCCCCCTTCCCCTCTTTTTCTCTCTCTCTATACTCCGTTTCCTATATCTCTCCCCTCTATCGCAACTGAATTGTTTGGCATTCAATAAAAATGCATTGCTGTTGTTGAATAAACTGATTTGTCCCCCGCTATTTGCCTGCTATTACCTCTGAGATCAAACAATCCCTGGCCTGTGTTGGCAGATGGTGACACCCTCCCCCGCCCAAATCCCCCATCCCCCTGCTTCTCCCAGTTGATTGCTGATCGTGGTGTGACATGGAATGGAACATCCCTTGGGCCAGTCCAGCCCAGCTGTCCCATCCCTGTTCCCTCAGGAACACTTGCCCACCCCAAGCCCATGGGTTGGAGGGGCTTGCAGACACGCCTCGTGGGGGGAGCATTGTGACAAGGACAGGAGAACAGAAGAACATTTACACTTATCGCGGGCAGAGAACAGAAGAGCACAGCCTTGGAGAAACGCACAAAGGATGTAGCTGAGGCAAACAGAGCGTGCACAAAATGCAAGGAGAATGTCAGCTCAGCTCTGCAAGGCTGACAAAAGCAGAAGTTATACACAACAATAATATTGCCCTTCCTCAAAAGCGGGGATCAAAGAGCAGTCACCTAAAAAGGACAGTGCATGTTGAAGACACACTCCAAAGAACCATAGAAGGACTTGTGAGAAGGGGTGCAATTATGGCAAATAAATTCCAGGTGGGGTTAACTAATGAATACATCATCAGCGTGAGTGATAAAAGCTCCGTTTGCCTGGTGGCCAGTGCACTCGAGTAGATGAAGGATTGCCCAAGTGACCACCATGGTGTAATAAAGAATACCTGCTCTCAAATCCTCAAAACTGTGTTCAAAAGTTGCTATCCAGCAGATTTCAGTATCAGTGGTGTCCCTGACTCCATTATGCCCCTTGCACACTTTCCCGAGGGCCCCTTGGTTCCACGAGGCCCTGCTGGATAACAATGGACGCTTGGTTCCATTTGGGTCTGTACTGTCAAAATGGCCTCCTTGGTTCTGCACTGCCACAATGCTCTCCTTGGTGCCACGAGGCCTTGGTGTGTCACAACAGCCTCTCGGTTCCATGAACTGCCATAGTGTCAGCACGGTCTCTTGGATCTGCAGGATCACGATGGACAATTGGTTACAAGGAGCCCCGCTGTGTCACAATGACTATTTGGTTCAGGTGGCCCCCACAGTGTCACCATGGCCCCTTGGTTCCACGAGGCCTCGCTGTAGAACAATGGCCTCTCAGTTCCAGGAGGTTTTGTACTGTCAACAGTGCTCTCCTTGGTTCTGCAGTGGCTGCTTGCTTCCATAAGGTTCCTCAGTGTCACAGTGGTCTCCTTGGCTCCATGAGGCTCTGCAATGTCCCAATAGCCCATCGTTTCCATGAGCTTCTGTCCCATCAACCATGTCCTTTGCTCCAGTGAGGCCCCGCAATGGCACACTGGACCCTTGGCTCCATGAGGTTCCATAGTGTGACATGGTTGCCTTGATTCCAAGAGGTTCTGCTGGGTCACACTGGACCCTTGGCTCCGTGAGGTTTCGTGGTATCGCCATGGTTTCCCTGGATCCGCAGTAGCACTATGGACCATAGGTTTCATGCAGCTTTGCTGTGCTACAGTGGCTCCTTGGTTCCATCAAGTGCCACTGTGTAACAAGGGAATCTTGGTCCCATGAGGTTCTGGACTGTCACAATGCTGTCCTTGGTTCTGGACTCTAACAACGGACCCTTGATTCCACGAGATTCCATTACGTCACAATGCTCTCCTTGGTTCCACAAGGTCCTCCTTGTTTCCACAAGGCCTTGCTCTGTCACAATGGACCCTTGGTTCCATGAGCTTCCGTAGTGTAACCATGGTCTCCTGGGATCTGCATTGTCACAATGGACAATTGGTTGCATGGGAGCCTGCTGTGTCACAAGAGAGCCTTAGTTCCATGACGTTCTGGACTGTCACAGTGGTCTCCCTGCTTCAATGAGGCCCTGGAGTGTCACAAGGGCTGCTTGGTTCTGTGAGCTTCCACAACGTCCCAATGGTCTCCTTGTTTCTGCAGTGTCATAGTGGACTCTTGGTTCCATTAGGTTCCTAAATGTCACAGGTCTCCTTGGTTCCATGTGGCCCTGCTGTGTCACCACAGCCCCTTGGTTCCAGGAGTTTCTGGGCTGTCAGCAGTGGTTCCTTTTCTTCCAATCAGGCACCGCTGTGTCACACTGCACCCTGGCTTCCATGAAGTTCTTCAGTGTCACAGTGGCCCCTTGGATCCATGCGGTCCCATAGTGTCACCATGGTCTCCTTGGATCTGCATTGTCATAAGGGACCACTGGTTCCATGTGGCCCGGCTGTGTCACAGTGATGTGGATTCCGTAATTGCCTTCAGCGTCACAATGGAGCCTTGTTTCTGTGAGGCTCTCAACTGTCACAATTGTCTCCTTGGTTCCATCAGCCCCCGCTGTGTCACAAGGGTCCCCTTGGTTCCATGAGCACACCAAAGCTTTGCATAAACATTGAGCAGCACCTGCTTAACACACCTGGGAACATCTGTCTGCATTCAAAAGACAGGTCACAGCTGAGAAAGGCACCAGCAGCTTCCATCTGCAACAGAGATGCAGGGAAAGGACAAGGACAGAGAATTCAGCTGGAAGACTCTGAGAATTCTGCATCCAGACATCATTTCTGGTCTCACTGTCCCTAGTAGAAAGGTGTCATCATTCCAGGCAGCCTGTACTCAGCATGTGCTTCTACAGTGGGGGTTTGTCGTTTAGGAAACCTGCTCAGGCTTTTCCCTTCTTTCCTCACAAACAGGAATACTTGTCCCGGGCCTGGATGCAGGCAGAACCCTGAGGAGAGCACGTGGGACATGGTGCAGTGGGCAGGGACAGCCAGCTGCAGAGTTCAGGGGGGAAGGGCTTCCGGTGCAGGGCCAGGGATGTCAGTCCCAGCTGGGCCATGTCAGACACGGTGAGGCTGGGCTTGGGGAGCAGCTTGTCCAAACAGGGTCAGCCTGCAAGGGGCTCATTCTTCTGTGGGCCCACACCTCCTAAGGAGACGTTCAGCATCAAGATCACCTGGGGAATGCCTAAGTTGCTTCTTCTTGGAACTGAAAAAGAAAAATTACTCCCTTTTATAACACTGAAAATCATGAGCTGTACCTTGAAATCTTCCTCCTTAAGAGAACTCCAAAGTGACTCCAAGCACTGCACAAGGCCTGGAGACTGGAAGACATTGGAAAGAAGACAAAGAGCTCCTGAGGGTTTTCTGTATTTTAATAATCCCCAACGGTGGATTTGGGACTGAGTCCAGGAGCCCCAGGCACTGAGAGAAGGTTGAAGAAGCTGCTCAAGGAGTCAGAAGCAAAACTCCAAGTCCCTTGGAGCATCAGTGGCCCCACTGAGGGCAGGGACTGCCAAAGGCTCCCCAGGGAGTGGTGAGAGCAGATCCTTGAGGCCAGGATTGCAGGAGCCCGAGGCTGTGAGCAGGGAACTGCAATGCTGAGCAAGGCCTGGGCTGGTTGGAGGAAGCAGAAAGGCCAAGGCCTGAGCCCAGGCCTGGGCCAGCAGGGCCTGTCCCTCACAGGTGGCTCGGGGCTGTTCCTGGGGCACTGGGACGGGAGAGGCAGCAAGGACAAATGTCATCAGGCTGTGTGACACTCCAGATGCTCATGGAACCAAGGGCCAGTGTGACACAGCAGGGCCTGATGGAAACAAGAGGCCGTGCTGAGCCTGCGCGCCTGTAACACCCCAGAACACTGAAATGCTGAGGGTGAGCAAAGGTTCCTTTACTCGAGTTTGATGCAGAGTAGAAACCCCAGCCAGATATTCTCAAGAGGTCAAAACGACACAAAAGTGTACTGGAAAAATACAGAAAGCCGAGCTCCTTTGGCAAATGATTTCATACAACATCCAATTCAACGTGCAACACTTAGCGT
Organism: Sturnus vulgaris; assembly: GCF_052056855.1. Taxonomy (NCBI): domain Eukaryota; kingdom Metazoa; phylum Chordata; class Aves; order Passeriformes; family Sturnidae; genus Sturnus; species Sturnus vulgaris. The sequence goes on from NW_028276036.1 coordinate 88,421, forward strand.
AGCAGGAACATCATTAACTCAGCCCATTTAAGATGGAAACCTTTAGGCATAAAAATGTTAAACTACCCAAAAACATTCCAGTAAAAGAGGATAAGAAGGTTAAAAGAGAAAAAAGAGACAGAAAGACAGAAGATCTCCAGATAGATATGCAGAGAGCTACCAGCTGCTAGGCTTCCAGTGTGGGTGAGACACAGACCCAGGAGATTTCAGGATTCAGACCAGGGCTTGACGTCATGCCCGATTTTTTCAATTCCCTAGCGTTTTGTAAGCTCTCCTCTTTTCGGGGACATCTGCTTTCTTCCCACTCACTGCTGTGTTTCATTGCCTTTGTGTGGGATTGATTGACAGCTCGGCCAATCAGAGCTGGGTGGGCGCGGCCCCTGCTGTGTGATTGATTAACGGCTCAACCAATCAGAGCAGGCTGGGCGCTGCTCCTGCTGTGTGACTGATTAACGGCTCAACCAATCAGAGCAGGCTGGGCGCTGCCCCTGCTGTGTGATTGATTGACGGCTCAGCCAATCAGAGCTGGGTGGGCGCTGCCCCTGCTGTGTGATTGGCAGATCTGCCAGGCCATGGCTGGGGGTGGGGCTCTGTCCCACCTCATTCCAAGGTCTGTCCCAGCCCCAGCCCCACTCGGCCATTCCGAGCATCCCGAGGGCTCTGGGGACATTGATGTCATCCAGCCTCTGACAGCGACCATGGGGACACTGCGGAACCTCATGGAACCAAAGAGACCATTTTGACACTCTGGTGCCTCATGCAATCAGGGGCACCTTTGTGAGACTCAGGACCCCAGTGGAACCAAGGGTCAGTGATGAAGCTGTGCGGCCCAGAGAACCAAGGAGCCTTTGTTACACAGCAGGGCCACATGGAGCCCAGGGGCCTTGGTGACTCTGCAGGACCTTAGGGAAGCAAGGGGCCATTGTTATCACTACTGAAGCAGGGAGAATATTGTGACAAGGAGAATATCGGGACACTACAGGGACTCCTGGAATCAAGGAGAACATTGTGACCCTGTGAGGCCCCATGGAACCAAGGCAACATGGAACAGGTCTGGCTGGCTGGGCCTCCCGGGGGCCACCTGGCAAGACTGGCTGATCCTGGAATGTTGAGGACTGCCTCTCCTCAGCTCCTGGAGCACTGAGGCTCTGTGCTTTCCTTCCTATGGAAAAGTACCATCCCCTTTTGCAGGTTCCCACGGCTGAAACTGATATTCCCCCTGAAAAAGCACTACATACAAGGCTTGCTCCCAGCCAAAATCTGCTAGGAGTAACAGCTCTGGGTGGCCACCGTTTCCTGAGGGCTGCCTCTCATCTACCACTCTAAGGGTCGGTGTGAAGTTTCCCTCATTTTTGCCTCATGACCCTCTCAAGAAGACCTCAAGGACCCCCGCCCAGGTTGACTCTGGACAATGATTTTCTGGCCTGCTTGAGGTGGGTGCTTGCCAAGGGACTCTTTGCAGGTGTGTTGTGCTCACTGGACTGTGCTGTCATGGTACCAGCTGAAGCCTGCATGTACTGCACGACCGCACCTGTCTCTTGGAGCACCACACAATGCTCCATAAATCTCCCCACCTCTTGGCCACAAGCCACTCGCTTTGGAAAAGGACTATGAAAGAGCGATCCTCTGGAGAAGACCCTGAGTACTCCCCACGGATGACCACCCTTCCATTGCCTGGCCCACCATGACGTTGGTCTCGTCTGTTGGTAGCTATTTCCCCCTTCCCCTCTTTTTCTCTCTCTAGACTCCATTTCCTATATCTCTCCCCTCTATCGCAACTGAATTGTTTGGCATTCAATAAAAATGCATTGCTGTTGTTGAATAAACTGATTTGTCCCCCGCTATTTGCCTGCTATTACCTCTGAGATCAAACAATCCCCGGCCTGTGTTGGTAGATGGTGACACTCCCCCCCCCCTCCCCCCCCCCCCCCGCAAATCCCCCATCCCCCTGCTTCTCCCAGTTGATTGCTGATCGTGCTGTGACATGGAATGGAACATCCCTTGGGCCAGTCCAGCCCAGCTGTCCCATCCCTGTTCCCTCAGGAACACTTGCCCACCCCAAGCCCATGGGTTGGAGGGGCTTGCAGACACGCCTCGTGGGGGGAGCATTGTGACAAGGACAGGAGAACAGAAGAACATTTACACTTATCGCGGGCAGAGAACAGAAGAGCACAGCCTTGGAGAAACGCACAAAGGATGTAGCTGAGGCAAACAGAGCGTGCACAAAATGCAAGGAGAATGTCAGCTCAGCTCTGCAAGGCTGACAAAAGCAGAAGTTATACACAACAATAATATTGCCCTTCCTCAAAAGCGGGGATCAAAGAGCAGTCACCTAAAAAGGACAGTGCATGTTGAAGGCAGACTCCAAAGAACCATAGAAGGACTTGTGAGAAGGGGTGCAATTATGGCAAATAAATTCCAGGTGGGGTTAACTAATGAATACATCATCAGTGTGAGTGATAAAAGCTCCGATTGCCTGGTGGCCAGTGCATTCGAGTAGATGAAGGATTGCCCAAGTGGCCACCATGGTGTAATAAAGAATACCTGCTCTCAGATCCTCAAAACTGTGTTCAAAAGTTGCTATCCAGCAGATTTCAGTATCAGTGGTGTCCCTGACTCCATTATGCCCCTTGCACACTTTCACGAGGGCCCCTTGGTTCCACGAGGCCCTGCTGGATAACAGTGGACCCTTGGTTCCATTTGGGTCTGTACTGTCAAAATGGCCTCCTTGGTTCTGCACTGCCACAATGCTCTCCTTGGTGCCACGAGGCCTTGGTGTGTCACAACAGCCTCTCGGTTCCATGAACTGCCATAGTGTCAGCACGGTCTCTTGGATCTGCAGTATCACGATGGACAGTTGGTTACAAGCAGCCCCGCCGTGTCACAACGACTATTTGCTTCAGGTGGCCCCCACAGTGTCACCATGGCCCCTTGGTTCCACGAGGCCTCGCTGTAGAACAATGGCCTCTCAGTTCCAGGAGGTTTTGTACTGTCAACAGTGCTCTCCTTGGTTCTACAGTGGCTGCTTGCTTCCATAAGGTTCCTCGGTGTCACAGTGGTCTCCTTGGCTCCATGAGGCTCTGCAATGTCCCAATAGCCCATGGTTTCCATGAGCTTCTGTCCCATCAACCATGTCCTTTGCTCCAGTGAGGCCCCGCAATGGCACACTGGACCCTTGGCTCCATGAGGTTCCATAGTGTGACATGGTTGCCTTGATTCCAAGAGGTTCTGCTGGGTCACACTGGACCCTTGGCTCCGTGAGGTTCCGTGGTATCGCCATGGTTTCCCTGGATCCGCAGTAGCACTATGGACCATAGGTTTCATGCAGCTTTGCTGTACTACAGTGGCTCCTTGGTTCCATCAAGTGCCACTGTGTAACAAGGGAATCTTGGTCCCATGAGGTTCTGGACTGTCACAATGCTGTCCTTGGTTCTGGACTCTAACAACGGACCCTTGGTTCCACGAGGTTCCATTATGTCACAATGCTCTCCTTGGTTCCACAAGGCCTTGCTTTGTCACAATGGACCCTTGGTTCCATGAGCTTCCGTAGTGTAACCATGGTCTCCTGGGATCTGCATTGTCACAATGGACAATTGGTTGCATGGGAGCCTGCTGTGTCACAAGAGAGCCTTAGTTCCATGACGTTCTGGACTGTCACAGTGGTCTCCCTGCTTCAATGAGGCCCTGGAGTGTCACAAGGGCTGCTTGGTTCTGTGAGCTTCCACAACGTCCCAATGGTCTCCTTGTTTCTGCAGTGTCATAGTGGACTCTTGGTTCCATTAGGTTCCTAAATGTCACAGGTCTCCTTGGTTCCATGTGGCCCTGCTGTGTCACCACAGCCCCTTGGTTCCAGGAGTTTCTGGGCTGTCAGCAGTGGTTCCTTTTCTTCCAATCAGGCACCGCTGTGTCACACTGCACCCTGGCTTCCATGAAGTTCTTCAGTGTCACAGTGGCCCCTTGGATCCATGCGGTCCCATAGTGTCACCATGGTCTCCTTGGATCTGCATTGTCATAAGGGACCATTGGTTCCACGTGGCCCGGCTGTGTCACAGTGATGTGGATTCCGTAATTGCCTTCAGCGTCACAATGGAGCCCTGTTTCTGTGAGGCTCTCAACTGTCACAGTTGTCTCCTTGGTTCCATCAGCCCCCGCTGTGTCACAAGGGTCCCCTTGGTTCCATGAGCACACCAAAGCTTTGCATAAACATTGAGCAGCACCTGCTTAACACACCTGGGAACATCTGTCTGCATTCAAAAGAGAGGTCACAGCTGAGAAAGGCACCAGCAGCTTCCATCTGCAACAGAGATGCAGGGAAAGGACAAGGACAGAGAATTCAGCTGCAAGACTCCGAGAATTCTGCATCCAGACATCATTTCTGGTCCCACTGTCCCTAGTAGAAAGGTGTCATCATTCCAGGCAGCCTGTACTCAGCATGTGCTTCTACAGTGGGGATTTGTCGTTTAGGAAACCTGCTCAGGCTTTTCCCTTCTTTCCTCACAAACAGGAATACTTGTCCCGGGCCTGGATGCAGGCAGAGCCCTGAGGAGAGCACGTGGGACATGGTGCAGTGGGCAGGGACAGCCAGCTGCAGAGTTCAGGGGGGAAGGGCTTCCGGTGCAGGGCCAGGGATGTCAGTCCCAGCTGGGCCACGTCAGACACGGTGAGGCTGGGCTTGGGGAGCAGCTTGTCCAAACAGGGTCAGCCTGCAAGGGGCTCATTCTTCTGTGGGCCCACACCTCCTAAGGAGACGTTCAGCATCAAGATCACCTGGGGAATGCCTAAGTTGCTTCTTCTTGGAACTGAAAAAGAAAAATTACTCCCTTTTATAACACTGAAAATCGTGAGCTGTACCTTGAAATCTTCCTCCTTAAGAGAACTCCAAAGTGACTCCAAGCAGCTGCACAAGGCCTGGAGACTGGAAGACATTGGAAAGAAGACAAAGAGCTCCTGAGGGTTTTCTGTATTTTAATGATCCCCAACGGTGGATTTGGGGCTGAGTCCAGGAGCCCCAGGCACTGAGAGAAGGTTGAAGAAGCTGCTCAAGGAGTCAGAAGCAAAACTCCAAGTCCCTTGGAGCATCAGTGGCCCCACTGAGGGCAGGGACTGCCAAAGGCTCCCCAGGGAGTGGTGAGAGCAGATCCTTGAGGCCAGGATTGCAGGAGCCCGAGGCTGTGAGCAGGGAACTGCAATGCTGAGCAAGGCCTGGGCTGGTTGGAGGAAGCAGAAAGGCCAAGGCCTGAGCCCAGGCCTGGGCCAGCAGGGCCTGTCCCTCACAGGTGGCTCGGGGCTGTTCCTGGGGCACTGGGACGGGAGAGGCAGCAAGGACAAATGTCATCAGGCTGTGTGACACTCCAGATGCTCATGGAACCAAGGGCCAGTGTGACACAGCAGGGCCTGATGGAAACAAGAGGCCGTGCTGAGCGTGCGCGCCTGTAACACCGCAGAACACTGAAATGCTGAGGGTGAGCAAAGGTTCCTTTCCTCGAGTTTGGTGCAGAGTAGAAACCCCAGCCAGATATTCTCAAGAGGTCAAAACGACACAAAAGTGTACTGGAAAAATACAGAAAACCGAGCTCCTTTGGCAAATGGTTTCATACAACATCCAATTCAACGTGCAACACTTAGCGTAGCAGGAACATCATTAACTCAGCCCATGTAAGATGGAAACCTTTAGGCATAAAAATGTTAAACTACCCAAAAACATTCCAGTAAAAGAGGATAAGAAGGTTAAAAGAGAAAAAAGAGACAGAAAGACAGAAGATCTCCAGATAGATATGCAGAGAGCTACCAGCTGCTAGGCTTCCAGTGTGGGTGAGACACAGACCCAGGAGATTTCAGGATTCAGACCAGGGCTTGACGTCATGCCCGATTTTTTCAATTCCCTAGCGTTTTGTAAGCTCTCCTCTTTTCGGGGACATCTGCTTTCTTCCCACTCACTGCTGTGTTTCATTGCCTTTGTGTGGGATTGATTGACAGCTCGGCCAATCAGAGCTGGGTGGGCGCTGCCCCTGCTGTGTGATTGATTGACGGCTCAACCAATCAGAGCAGGCTGGGCGCTGCTCCTGCTGTGTGACTGATTAACGGCTCAACCAATCAGAGCTGGGTGGACGCTGCCCCTGCTGTGTGATTGATTGACGGCTCAGCCAATCAGAGCTGGGTGGGCGCTACCCCTGCTGTGTGATTGGCAGATCTGCCAGGCTGGGGGCGGGGCTCTGTCCCACCTCATTCCAAGGTCTGTCCCAGCCCCAGCCCCACTCGGCCATTCCGAGCATCCCGAGGGCTCTGGGGACATTGATGTCATCCAGCCTCTGACAGCGACCATGGGGACACTGCGGAACCTCATGGAACCAAAGAGACCATTTTGACACTCTGGTGCCTCATGCAATCAGGGGCACCTTTGTGAGACTCAGGACCCCAGTGGAACCAAGGGTCAGTGATGAAGCTGTGCGGCCCAGAGAACCAAGGAGCCTTTGTTACACAGCAGGGCCACATGGAGCCCAGGGGCCTTGGTGACTCTGCAGGACCTTAGGGAAGCAAGGGGCCATTGTTATCACTACTGAAGCAGGGAGAATATTGTGACAAGGAGAATATCGGGACACTACAGGGACTCCTGGAATCAAGGAGAGCATTGTGACCCTGTGAGGCCCCATGGAACCAAGGCAACATGGAACAGGTCTGGCTGGCTGGGCCTCCCGGGGGCCACCTGGCAAGACTGGCTGATCCTGGAATGTTGAGGACTGCCTCTCCTCAGCTCCTGGAGCACTGAGGCTCTCTGCTTTCCTTCCTATGGAAAAGTACCATCCGCTTTTGCAGGTTCCCACGGCTGAAACTGATATTCCCCCTGAAAAAGCACTACATACAAGGCTTGCTCCCAGCCAAAATCTGCTAGGAGTAACAGCTCTGGGTGGCCACCGTTTCCTGAGGGCTGCCTCTCATCTACCACTCTAAGGGTCGGTGTGAAGTTTCCCTCATTTTTGCCTCATGACCCTCTCAAGAAGACCTCAAGGACCCCCGCCCAGGTTGACTCTGGACAATGATTTTCTGGCCTGCTTGAGGTGGGTGCTTGCCAAGGGACTCTTTGCAGGTGTGTTGTGCTCACTGGACTGTGCTGTCATGGTACCAGCTGAAGCCTGCATGTACTGCACGACCGCACCTGTCTCTTGGAGCACCACACAATGCTCCATAAATCTCCCCACCTCTTGGCCACAAGCCACTCGCTTTGGAAAAGGACTATGAAAGAGCGATCCTCTGGAGAAGACCCTGAGTACTCCCCACGGATGACCACCCTTCCATTGCCTGGCCCACCATGACGTTGGTCTCGTCTGTTGGTAGCTATTTCCCCCTTCCCCTCTTTTTCTCTCTCTAGACTCCATTTCCTATATCTCTCCCCTCTATCGCAACTGAATTGTTTGGCATTCAATAAAAATGCATTGCTGTTGTTGAATAAACTGATTTGTCCCCCGCTATTTGCCTGCTATTACCTCTGAGATCAAACAATCCCCGGCCTGTGTTGGTAGATGGTGACACTCCCCCCCCCCTCCCCCCCCCCCCGCAAATCCCCCATCCCCCTGCTTCTCCCAGTTGATTGCTGATCGTGCTGTGACATGGAATGGAACATCCCTTGGGCCAGTCCAGCCCAGCTGTCCCATCCCTGTTCCCTCAGGAACACTTGCCCACCCCAAGCCCATGGGTTGGAGGGGCTTGCAGACACGCCTCGTGGGGGGAGCATTGTGACAAGGACAGGAGAACAGAAGAACATTTACACTTATCGCGGGCAGAGAACAGAAGAGCACAGCCTTGGAGAAACGCACAAAGGATGTAGCTGAGGCAAACAGAGCGTGCACAAAATGCAAGGAGAATGTCAGCTCAGCTCTGCAAGGCTGACAAAAGCAGAAGTTATACACAACAATAATATTGCCCTTCCTCAAAAGCGGGGATCAAAGAGCAGTCACCTAAAAAGGACAGTGCATGTTGAAGGCAGACTCCAAAGAACCATAGAAGGACTTGTGAGAAGGGGTGCAATTATGGCAAATAAATTCCAGGTGGGGTTAACTAATGAATACATCATCAGTGTGAGTGATAAAAGCTCCGATTGCCTGGTGGCCAGTGCACTCGAGTAGATGAAGGATTGCCCAAGTGGCCACCATGGTGTAATAAAGAATACCTGCTCTCAGATCCTCAAAACCGTGTTCAAAAGTTGCTATCCAGCAGATTTCAGTATCAGTGGTGTCCCTGACTCCATTATGCCCCTTGCACACTTTCACGAGGGCCCCTTGGTTCCACGAGGCCCTGCTGGATAACAGTGGACCCTTGGTTCCATTTGGGTCTGTACTGTCAAAATGGCCTCCTTGGTTCTGCACTGCCACAATGCTCTCCTTGGTGCCACGAGGCCTTGGTGTGTCACAACAGCCTCTCGGTTCCATGAACTGCCATAGTGTCAGCACGGTCTCTTGGATCTGCAGTATCACGATGGACAGTTGGTTACAAGCAGCCCCGCCGTGTCACAACGACTATTTGCTTCAGGTGGCCCCCACAGTGTCACCATGGCCCCTTGGTTCCACGAGGCCTCGCTGCAGAACAATGGCCTCTCAGTTCCAGGAGGTTTTGTACTGTCAACAGTGCTCTCCTTGGTTCTACAGTGGCTGCTTGCTTCCATAAGGTTCCTCGGTGTCACAGTGGTCTCCTTGGCTCCATGAGGCTCTGCAATGTCCCAATAGCCCATGGTTTCCATGAGCTTCTGTCCCATCAACCATGTCCTTTGCTCCAGTGAGGCCCCGCAATGGCACACTGGACCCTTGGCTCCATGAGGTTCCATAGTGTGACATGGTTGCCTTGATTCCAAGAGGTTCTGCTGGGTCACACTGGACCCTTGGCTCCGTGAGGTTCCGTGGTATCGCCATGGTTTCCCTGGATCCGCAGTAGCACTATGGACCATAGGTTTCATGCAGCTTTGCTGTGCCACAGTGGCTCCTTGGTTCCATCAAGTGCCACTGTGTAACAAGGGAATCTTGGTCCCATGAGGTTCTGGACTGTCACAATGCTGTCCTTGGTTCTGGACTCTAACAACGGACCCTTGGTTCCACGAGGTTCCATTACGTCACAATGCTCTCCTTGGTTCCACAAGGCCTTGCTTTGTCACAATGGACCCTTGGTTCCATGAGCTTCCGTAGTGTAACCATGGTCTCCCGGGATCTGCATTGTCACAATGGACAATTGGTTGCATGGGAGCCTGCTGTGTCACAAGAGAGCCTTAGTTCCATGACGTTCTGGACTGTCACAGTGGTCTCCCTGCTTCAACGAGGCCCTGGAGTGTCACAAGGGCTGCTTGGTTCTGTGAGCTTCCACAACGTCCCAATGGTCTCCTTGTTTCTGCAGTGTCATAGTGGACTCTTGGTTCCATTAGGTTCTCTAAATGTCACAGGTCTCCCTGGTTCCATGTGGCCCTGCTGTGTCACCACAGCCCCTTGGTTCCAGGAGTTTCTGGGCTGTCAGCAGTGGTTCCTTTTCTTCCAATCAGGCACCGCTGTGTCACACTGCACCCTGGCTTCCATGAAGTTCTTCAGTGTCACAGTGGCCCCTTGGATCCATGCGGTCCCATAGTGTCACCATGGTCTCCTTGGATCTGCATTGTCATAAGGGACCATTGGTTCCATGTGGCCCGGCTGTGTCACAGTGATGTGGATTCCGTAATTGCCTTCAGCGTCACAATGGAGCCTTCTTTCTGTGAGGCTCTCAACTGTCACAACTGTCTCCTTGGTTCCATCAGCCCCCGCTGTGTCACAAGGGTCCCCTTGGTTCCATGAGCACACCAAAGCTTTGCATAAACATTGAGCAGCACCTGCTTAACACACCTGGGAACATCTGTCTGCATTCAAAAGAGAGGTCACAGCTGAGAAAGGCACCAGCAGCTTCCATCTGCAACAGAGATGCAGGGAAAGGACAAGGACAGAGAATTCAGCTGCAAGACTCCGAGAATTCTGCATCCAGACATCATTTCTGGTCCCACTGTCCCTAGTAGAAAGGTGTCATCATTCCAGGCAGCCTGTACTCAGCATGTGCTTCTACAGTGGGGATTTGTCGTTTAGGAAACCTGCTCAGGCTTTTCCCTTCTTTCCTCACAAACAGGAATACTTGTCCCGGGCCTGGATGCAGGCAGAGCCCTGAGGAGAGCACGTGGGACATGGTGCAGTGGGCAGGGACAGCCAGCTGCAGAGTTCAGGGGGGAAGGGCTTCCGGTGCAGGGCCAGGGATGTCAGTCCCAGCTGGGCCACGTCAGACACGGTGAGGCTGGGCTTGGGGAGCAGCTTGTCCAAACAGGGTCAGCCTGCAAGGGGCTCATTCTTCTGTGGGCCCACACCTCCTAAGGAGACGTTCAGCATCAAGATCACCTGGGGAATGCCTAAGTTGCTTCTTCTTGGAACTGAAAAAGAAAAATTACTCCCTTTTATAACACTGAAAATCGTGAGCTGTACCTTGAAATCTTCCTCCTTAAGAGAACTCCAAAGTGACTCCAAGCAGCTGCACAAGGCCTGGAGACTGGAAGACATTGGAAAGAAGACAAAGAGCTCCTGAGGGTTTTCTGTATTTTAATGATCCCCAACGGTGGATTTGGGGCTGAGTCCAGGAGCCCCAGGCACTGAGAGAAGGTTGAAGAAGCTGCTCAAGGAGTCAGAAGCAAAACTCCAAGTCCCTTGGAGCATCAGTGGCCCCACTGAGGGCAGGGACTGCCAAAGGCTCCCCAGGGAGTGGTGAGAGCAGATCCTTGAGGCCAGGATTGCAGGAGCCCGAGGCTGTGAGCAGGGAACTGCAATGCTGAGCAAGGCCTGGGCTGGTTGGAGGAAGCAGAAAGGCCAAGGCCTGAGCCCAGGCCTGGGCCAGCAGGGCCTGTCCCTCACAGGTGGCTCGGGGCTGTTCCTGGGGCACTGGGACGGGAGAGGCAGCAAGGACAAATGTCATCAGGCTGTGTGACACTCCAGATGCTCATGGAACCAAGGGCCAGTGTGACACAGCAGGGCCTGATGGAAACAAGAGGCCGTGCTGAGCGTGCGCGCCTGTAACACCGCAGAACACTGAAATGCTGAGGGTGAGCAAAGGTTCCTTTCCTCGAGTTTGGTGCAGAGTAGAAACCCCAGCCAGATATTCTCAAGAGGTCAAAACGACACAAAAGTGTACTGGAAAAATACAGAAAACCGAGCTCCTTTGGCAAATGATTTCATACAACATCCAATTCAACGTGCAACACTTAGCGTAGCAGGAACATCATTAACTCAGCCCATGTAAGATGGAAACCTTTAGGCATAAAAATGTTAAACTACCCAAAAACATTCCAGTAAAAGAGGATAAGAAGGTTAAAAGAGAAAAAAGAGACAGAAAGACAGAAGATCTCCAGATAGATATGCAGAGAGCTACCAGCTGCTAGGCTTCCAGTGTGGGTGAGACACAGACCCAGGAGATTTCAGGATTCAGACCAGGGCTTGACGTCATGCCCGATTTTTTCAATTCCCTAGCGTTTTGTAAGCTCTCCTCTTTTCGGGGACATCTGCTTTCTTCCCACTCACTGCTGTGTTTCATTGCCTTTGTGTGGGATTGATTGACAGCTCGGCCAATCAGAGCTGGGTGGGCGCTGCCCCTGCTGTGTGCTTGATTGACGGCTCAGCCAATCAGAGCTGGGTGGGCGCTGCTCCTGCTGTGTGATTGATTGACAGCTCAACCAATCAGAGCAGGCTGGGCGCTGCTCCTGCTCTGTGACTGATTAACGGTTCAACCAATCAGAGCTGGGTGGGCGCTGCCCCTGCTGTGTGATTGATTGACGGCTCAGCCAATCAGAGCTGGGTGGGCGCTACCCCTGCTGTGTGATTGGCAGATCTGCCAGGCTGGGGGCGGGGCTCTGTCCCACCTCATTCCAAGGTCTGTCCCAGCCCCGGCCCCACTCGGCCATTCCGAGCATCCCGAGGGCTCTGGGGACATTGATGTCATCCAGCCTCTGACAGCGACCATGGGGACACTGCGGAACCTCATGGAACCAAAGAGACCATTTTGACACTCTGGTGCCTCATGCAATCAGGGGCACCTTTGTGAGACTCAGGACCCCAGTGGAACCAAGGGTCAGTGATGAAGCTGTGCGGCCCAGAGAACCAAGGAGCCTTTGTTACACAGCAGGGCCACATGGAGCCCAGGGGCCTTGGTGACTCTGCAGGACCTTAGGGAAGCAAGGGGCCATTGTTATCACTACTGAAGCAGGGAGAATATTGTGACAAGGAGAATATCGGGACACTACAGGGACTCCTGGAATCAAGGAGAGCATTGTGACCCTGTGAGGCCCCATGGAACCAAGGCAACATGGAACAGGTCTGGCTGGCTGGGCCTCCCGGGGGCCACCTGGCAAGACTGGCTGATCCTGGAATGTTGAGGACTGCCTCTCCTCAGCTCCTGGAGCACTGAGGCTCTGTGCTTTCCTTCCTATGGAAAAGTACCATCCGCTTTTGCAGGTTCCCACGGCTGAAACTGATATTCCCCCTGAAAAAGCACTACATACAAGGCTTGCTCCCAGCCAAAATCTGCTAGGAGTAACAGCTCTGGGTGGCCACCGTTTCCTGAGGGCTGCCTCTCATCTACCACTCTAAGGGTCGGTGTGAAGTTTCCCTCATTTTTGCCTCATGACCCTCTCAAGAAGACCTCAAGGACCCCCGCCCAGGTTGACTCTGGACAATGATTTTCTGGCCTGCTTGAGGTGGGTGCTTGCCAAGGGACTCTTTGCAGGTGTGTTGTGCTCACTGGACTGTGCTGTCATGGTACCAGCTGAAGCCTGCATGTACTGCACGACCGCACCTGTCTCTTGGAGCACCACACAATGTTCCATAAATTTCCCCACCTCTTGGCCACAAGCCACTCGCTTTGGAAAAGGACTATGAAAGAGCGATCCTCTGGAGGAGACCCTGAGTACTCCCCACGGATGACCACCCTTCCATTGCCTGGCCCACCATGACGTTGGTCTCGTCTGTTGGTAGCTATTTCCCCCTTCCCCTCCTTTTCTCTCTCTAGACTCCATTTCCTATATCTCTCCCTTCTATCGCAACTGAATTGTTTGGCATTCAATAAAAATGCATTGCTGTTGTTGAATAAACTGATTTGTCCCCCGCTATTTGCCTGCTATTACCTCTGAGATCAAACAATCCCCGGCCTGTGTTGGTAGATGGTGACACTCCCCCCCCCCTCCCCTGTAGAGAGCCTGGTGCAGGAATGGCTAGAAGAGAGAGGCCATAGTCAGATCAATTTAGTCAGGCTGACAAAGCAGGCCTCAGCCTCAAGGGCATAGCAAGAGGGAAAGCACGTAGACTTGTGATAAGATGAACAAAGACAGACTGTAAAAGAAGAACTAGAAGAACTCTGCTAGCCATGAAATTGCAAAAGTGTAGCTATAAACTTAGTCGATCAGCATAGTGACGCATATGGCAAGGCAACCAATGATGAGCTTAGCTTTTGCAATATGCATGAGTTAATTAAGCACTGTATTTAATCGCCACTCTAATTATCAATAAACGAGACTTTGCAGATGACCGAATTGGTGTCCGTGTCTCCCTTCTCCGACAAATGGTGACCCCGACGCTGTCTCTCCGTGCCTAAAAAGAAAAACGGGGGAGAACGCGCCACGGTCGGTGAAGTTGAGCTTGGGGCCTGCTGCAACCGGGTCGGTGTCAAACGACGTAGGAAAGACACCCTCAGGAGCTACAGAGGTGGTCCTGGGCCATACGTGCTGCCGAAGCCGGAGAGTTGCAACGGCGCCGACGGTAAAAAATGGACAGGCAAGCAGCATATGATTTATTTATAGCACATATAGATAAGTTAGGGCTAAAAGAGCTTAATCCCAGGAAGGACATACCAGGGTTGTTAGCCTGGGGTTCTGCTAAAGGCTTATTCACTAACCCTCATAGTGTGCATGAGTTAAATGAGTGGCGTAAGTTAGGGGATGTACTGTGGGAGGCAGTATTAGGAGATGATAAGACGGCAAAAAAGTTAGGAAAAATCTGGCAGGTAGTTCATAACGCGCTCTTAAAGCAACAGGCAGAGAAAAGGGCGGCACAGCAGGCAGTAGAGGCATATAAAAGAAATGCTCAGTATGGCGATAATGAGCCCCTTGCACCAAGCACAAGAAGGGTTGAAATACCTATTCTTAGAGACACGGCAGGAATAGCCGATGGGGCTAGTTGCACTTGGCCCTCTGCACCCCCCTCAGAAGAACTGGGGAATACTGCTGCTAAAGCAGAAGAGGCAATTGCAGAGGGCGAAATATCCCAATCTTGCGGTGTAGAATCCCCTTGCCGGCCTGAACCTAGCATCCCTAAACCTGCCAGTGAGCCAAATCCTGTCCCTAGGGCGGAAAGCGACCTGCGGGGGGAAGTGGCAAGGCAGAGGAGGGAGGCGTGGAATATGCTAGCTAAACATGGCCTGGAGACTGGGGATGACGCCGCTGTGAGCGCAGTCAAAGTCTGGACCTTTCCTGTAACATACACACAGGGAGTAAACCAACAAGGACAAGCTGTACAAGTGGGAGAGTATGAACCACTTGATTGGAAGTTGCTAGCACAGTTACGACAGACAGTGAGTCAGTTCGGTTTTCGGAGCGAGCCAGCCAAGCAAATGCTAGACTATCTATTTGACACATATTTGTTACTGCCAAATGATCTAAAAAGCATAGCAAAATTAATTTTCACACCACATCAGCAAATGCTATTTAATGCTCACTGGCAAGCTCTTGTTGCCGAGGCAGTTGCGGTACAAAGGGGTCAGGGTGATCCCTTAGCCGGAATTACAGCAGATGAGTTAATGGGAGTGGGCGCATTCCGCAGGTCAGAAACTCAGTTACTCCCGGGGGCCGACAGGGTTAGAGAAGCCATGCGTATCGTAAGAACTGCTATAGATCAGGTGAAAGATAGCTCAGGTATACCCATGTATATGGGAATAAAACAAGGAAGGGAGGAATCCTTTGGGGATTTTGTAGATAAGGCTACCGCTGCTATCGATAGGGCAGGAGTTCCAGAGTATATGAGAGGGGCGATGTTAAAGCAATGTGCGCTACAAAATAGCAATGAGGCAACAAAGAGGGTATTGTCAACTTTAGGAGCTAATTGGACGATAGAAGAGGCATTAGAAAGAATGGCGCTACAGCCATCAGGGTCACAGGTTTTCTTAATTAATGCACTAAAAGAAATAGGCTTAGGGCTGCAGAAACAAGCTGAATCCACACAGTCACAGGTACTAGCTGCTCTTGCCCCGCTCCGTGCTTCCACAGCAGCACCGGCCGCAGCAAACAACCGCCGACCTCCTTCGGCGCGATGCTTTAGATGCGGAAACGGAGGCCATTTTCGACGAGACTGCCGAGCCTCAGGAGTGTGGTGCCAGAACTGCCAGAACAACACCCACAACACGTCAGCTTGTCGCCGCCAATCGGGAAACTCCAGGCGGAGCGCGTCCGGCAGCCGCGCCCAGACACAAGTAGCCGCCGTAACATCAGTGCCATCTCCTGTCTGCAACCAGCCACAACAGGGAGCCTGGGACTTGACTTGGCAGCCGCAATAAAAACATCATTATTAACAACACGCCCCGCTAAAGTCCCAACTGGAGTACAAAGCCCAGTAACTATTAAAGGACAAGCTTTTGGAGGACTAATAGTGGGACGCTCATCGAGCTCCATTTTAGGACTATTTGTACTACCAGGTGTCATCGATGCAGACTACACTGGGGAAATACAAATAATAGTTTATACTCCTTTTCCTCCTCTAACAATTGAGGCAAATCAACGTATTGCTCAATTTATTCCACTTCCACAGTTAAGCCGGGGTGTTCAACCACAAACACAAATTCCGCGCAAGGACCAAGGTTTTGGGTCCTCTGGTGTTGCTCTGCTCACAATGGATCTCAATACTAGACCCAAAAAGGAGGTAAGGTTCACCTATGCAGGACGTACAATAAAAATGATGGGACTTTTAGACACTGGAGCAGATACCAGCATTGTTTCTCCAGAAAAATGGCCCTGTGATTGGCCATCATTACAAACCACGGATACCGTGACGGGCGTCGGAGGGTTCACTCTCGCAAAGAAAACGCCCCCAATAAGGGTTACTATAGATGGGCAGGACTTGGTAACTGTGTTATCAGTAGTTGCATTACCGCCCATGGTACATTGCCTAATTGGAAGGGACATTTTAGCTCAGCTTGGAGTTGTTCTATCCAACGAGCACCCTTTGGGGTAATTGCCATTGCTTGGACTTTCCCAATTCCAATCACCTGGACTACCAATGAACCGGTAATGGTTAAGCAATGGCCTCTAAAAAGGGAAAGTCTAATACAAGCACATCAACTCGTGAAAGAACAATTTCAACAAGGACATTTGAAACTTTCCACAAGCCCATGGAACACGCCAATTTTTGTGATAAAAAAGAAATCAGGAAAATATCGCCTTCTGCATGATTTAAGAGCAGTAAATAATCAAATGGAAGCAATGGGAGCATTACAACCGGGACTTCCCAATCCAGCCATGCTCCCACAACATTGGCCTCTTTTAATTATTGATTTAAAGGACTGCTTTTTTACTATAGCCTTACACCCCCAGGATACAAAAAGATTTGCATTTACCCTACCGGCAATTAACAGGGGGGAACCTGACAAAAGATATGAATGGACTGTTCTCCCACAAGGTATGAAAAATTCGCCTACTTTGTGCCAATTATATGTTGATGCGGCCTTGCAACCCCTAAGACTAAAATGGCCCGACACAATTATTTACCACTACATGGATGACATCTTATTCGCCCAGAAAACATCATTTACAAATGTTCAAATGCAGGAAATTCAAAACACCTTAGCAAAAGCATCTCTCATGATAGCTCCAGAAAAGATACAGCAATCTACACCATGGAAGTACCTGGGATGGACTATTACAAATCAAATCGTACGGCCACAAAAACTTCAAATTGCAACAAAAATCACCAATCTAAATGAAGCACAACGCTTACTAGGAGATCTACAGTGGCTCAAACCAATTGTTGGGATACCCAACTCTCTGTTAGAATCCCTCAGGCCATTACTTAAAGGGACTGATCCAACCACACCTGTAACCATGACACCACAACAAAAAGACGCTCTCAATGGCATTATTCGCTGCGTCAATGAAGGATTTGTCTCCCGCCGGGATGTATCATTACCTATAGACCTCACCATTTGGAATACTCCTGATCATCTACTTGGAGCACTTACACAGACACAAAAGAAAACGGGGGAGATACAGGTACTAGAGTGGATAACACCACCTTTACAAGCAAAAAGGACAATCAGTACAAAAATCGAACAAGTAGCTACATTAATTCGTAAGGGTCGGGTAAGGATTCTGGAAATCACCGGAACAGGCCCGACCGCAATCCACCTACCCATGAAAAAAGAAGACTTAGACTGGTACCTCCTCAACTCTGAGGACTTACAAACGGCTTTGCTGGAAGCTGGAGCAGCAGTCAACACAGGACCGCTGACACCACGTCATCTTCAGTGGTTAGGAAATTGGGACTGGGTATTAAAGCCAACACGATCGGAACAGCCGATAGCAGGTGCCATCACAGCATTCACGGATGCCGGAAAGAAATCGAGGAGGGCAGCCATCACCTGGAAAGAAGGCCCTCGATGGAAAAAGCAGATAATAGACGCTGCTCCAGAGGACAGTTTACAAACATTGGAATTGCTTGCTGTTGTGTGGGCACTCAGTGAACTGCAAGGGCCTTTGAATGTAGTCACTGATTCATTTTATGTTGCAGGAGTAGCACAGAGAATTGAGGACGCCTCTGTAAAAGAGGTGCAGAACAAAAGACTCTATGAACTCTTACTGCAGCTAAAGCGAGCAGTAGGAGCAAGGTTTAAGCCTTATTGTATCATACACATCAGAAGCCACAAGTGGGATGTAGGCTTGGGTGAAGGCAATGCCAGGGCAGATAGATTGGTTATGAATGTAGCAGATGATAGGGGGATTGAGGCAAGAGAGTCACACACACGATTTCACCAGAATGCTAAGGGATTGGTGCGCGAGTTCAAAATAGGCATACAAGAAGCTAAGGCAATAGTGAGAGCTTGTCCCACCTGCAGTCATCATAATAGCGGGGTGGGTCTTGGGTGTGGGGTAAATCCTCGGGGTCTAGAAAGTAATGAAATTTGGCAAATGGATGTTACACACGTAGCAGAATTTGGTAGGCTCAAATACGTACACGTCACAATAGACACCTACAGCAAGTACATTTGGGCTACCGCACAAACAGGAGAAAAGGCAGTCCATGTAATAAGGCACCTAACAAGTTGCTTTGCAGTCATGGGAATGCCTAGGGAAATAAAGACCGACAATGGACCAGCCTATGTCGGCAAAAGAGTAAGCCAGTTTATGAGACTCTGGGGAATTAAACACATCACAGGAGTACCACACTCACCCACAGGACAAGCCATAGTAGAAAGAGCCAATGGGACACTCAAACAGTACCTACTCAAGCACAAATCCATAAATGATCCACAAGAAAGGTTAGCTAAAGTTCTTTATGTTATGAATTTTTTGTGTGTGTTTGGGGAAGAGTCAGAACCGCCTGCAATTAGGCATAGAGGAAAAAGGGAAGGTAACAAGGAAGAAGGCACAAAAGCATGGGTAAAATATCGGGATCCAAAGACAGGGATATGGAATGGCCCCGCTGAGGTAATATACTGGGGCAGAGGTTATGTTTGTGTTTCTACTCCCACAGGAACAGTTTGGGTCCCTGCTAGGTGGGTGAAACCCATCCTAAATGAGCGAGTTGGTGGAAAGATTCCTGAGGACACCATTAGCTCCAGACGACCGAGAGCGGATACAACAGAAGTTGACGGTGACCTTACGGCCCTATTTACAAAAACTAGCACCATATAAACGCGCTGTCCGCAAGGCACTACAACGGCCACCACCGAACTGGGTGGAGTGGATCGAGTATCACGCCTACCTGGAAGAACAACGCCTTAACGGTCGCCCTTGTTGCGCGTGTGGGAAGGCGTGGTGTGAAGCTTGGGTGGCTTTAAAGTGTGGGGGCTGTGGGGACTGCTCATGGGTAAGACAAAGAGCAGTATATAAATTGTGGTGCCAAGAGTGTCAAAGGGAAGACCAAAGACGCTCAAGCTGGGGTGCAGCATTAGAAGGGGAAGCAGGAGTACCGTTTGTACAGGTCCCGAGTGTATATGAAGCACCAGAACAGCTTATGTTAGCTTGGGCCCGGTGGGAAATAACTAATTGGCTCTGGAGGCAGAAAATCACTGCAAAATCTTGCATTGTTGCTACCCGATGCATGACTAAAGTGCCATATCTACCTTTCCCTCGGGTAGGACCAGTTAAGCCAGGTGCCGACCCTGAAGAAGTATTAGACCAGTGCATAGAAAAGGTAAAGCAGTGGCACATAGCAGCAGACAATCCAAAGTACAGGAGGAAGAAGTCACGTAAGCAGCAAAAATGATACTCATCATATTGCTTACGCTTACTAACTTTGCTTGCACAAATGCTTTTCCAATGGAGCACACACCTAGAGAAAATGTATGGGTAACATTTGCTAACATAACAAAGCAAGAATCAATCTGCTTGAGCTTGGGAGGAGCGCAGAATCCTTTTAAAACTTGTCTTGTAGGATTGCCAGTTTGGAAACCAAGAGAGTTTGCAGGGTATCTTAATGATAGCAATCTACCTACAAAAGGGGATGACGATTTGTTGCAGGGTTGTACTTTCCCTAGTAGTAATCCCTCACAACACGATGGATGCTGGCAATGTGAATTTGTCCTAGCTTTAGGCAAAACCTTAGCCTCCCCTCCGGAAGAAATTGACCTCTTCGGAAGCACTAACGCATCAATGGGAAAAAATGCGGGAGGATGGTTTAGTTTTATGCCCTTAAAAGACAAAAACTTTGCAACCCTTGATTCAGCTCTTAGTAATCTACCAACAATTCATACTCAACTCTACTCCAAATGTAACGGTAGGTACATCACAAAGGCAAGAGTACTACCCCCAGGAATATTTTTAATTTGTGGGGATCGTGCCTGGAATGGTATTCCAGTGAGACCACAAGGGGGACCCTGCTATCTAGGGAAACTAACCATGTTTCACCCCAATGTAACTACTCTCATGCAACTTGCAAGCAATGCAAATCGAACAAAACGCAGTTTACATGATCTTGACTGCACCGGCATAGGGCAACCACATTTTTGGAGTGACTTTAGACAGGTAGCAACTGCTGTACTCCTCCCCCACGCAGCAGCCAGAAAAGCTATGGCCCTAGCCGAACAGTTAGGGTGCTGGGCAAAAGATGAATTTAACACCACCTCTCAGGTGTTAGACATGATGGCCAGGGATGTCTCAAGTGTTAACCATGCAGTACTGCAAAACAGAGCAGCCATCGATTTCCTGCTTCTAGCGCAGGGACACGGTTGTGAGGAATTTGAAGGAATGTGCTGCATGAATTTGTCTGACCACTCTGAATCCATTCACAAAAAGATACGAGACATACAAAACAAACTACATGACCTAAAGGAGCAAGATGGTTGGGACATTGATGAATGGCTAAAGAGCCTGGGCCTTGGAGGATGGATTCGGACCATCATTAAGTATGCTATCATGATCTTAGGCGTATTCTTATGCTTAGCTTTATTGCTTCCTTGCTTGATAACTTGCTTGCAGAATTTCATTCAAAAGACTGTTAGCAAGGCTTGGCATACTAATCTTCTCGCTCAAAAAGAAAACGGGGGAAGTGTAGAGAGCCTGGTGCAGGAATGGCTAGAAGAGAGAGGCCATAGTCAGATCAATTTAGTCAGGCTGACAAAGCAGGCCTCAGCCTCAAGGGCATAGCAAGAGGGAAAGCACGTAGACTTGTGATAAGATGAACAAAGACAGACTGTAAAAGAAGAACTAGAAGAACTCTGCTAGCCATGAAATTGCAAAAGTGTAGCTATAAACTTAGTCGATCAGCATAGTGACGCATATGGCAAGGCAACCAATGATGAGCTTAGCTTTTGCAATATGCATGAGTTAATTAAGCACTGTATTTAATCGCCACTCTAATTATCAATAAACGAGACTTTGCAGATGACCGAATTGGTGTCCGTGTCTCCCTTCTCCGACACTCCCCCCCCCCCCCCCCCCCGCAAATCCCCCATCCCCCTGCTTCTCCCAGTTGATTGCTGATCGTGCTGTGACATGGAATGGAACATCCCTTGGGCCAGTCCAGCCCAGCTGTCCCATCCCTGTTCCCTCAGGAACACTTGCCCACCCCAAGCCCATGGGTTGGAGGGGCTTGCAGACACGCCTCGTGGGGGGAGCATTGTGACAAGGACAGGAGAACAGAAGAACATTTACACTTATCGCGGGCAGAGAACAGAAGAGCACAGCCTTGGAGAAACGCACAAAGGATGTAGCTGAGGCAAACAGAGCGTGCACAAAATGCAAGGAGAATGTCAGCTCAGCTCTGCAAGGCTGACAAAAGCAGAAGTTATACACAACAATAATATTGCCCTTCCTCAAAAGCGGGGATCAAAGAGCAGTCACCTAAAAAGGACAGTGCATGTTGAAGGCAGACTCCAAAGAACCATAGAAGGACTTGTGAGAAGGGGTGCAATTATGGCAAATAAATTCCAGGTGGGGTTAACTAATGAATACATCATCAGTGTGAGTGATAAAAGCTCCGATTGCCTGGTGGCCAGTGCATTCGAGTAGATGAAGGATTGCCCAAGTGGCCACCATGGTGTAATAAAGAATACCTGCTCTCAGATCCTCAAAACTGTGTTCAAAAGTTGCTATCCAGCAGATTTCAGTATCAGTGGTGTCCCTGACTCCATTATGCCCCTTGCACACTTTCACGAGGGCCCCTTGGTTCCACGAGGCCCTGCTGGATAACAGTGGACCCTTGGTTCCATTTGGGTCTGTACTGTCAAAATGGCCTCCTTGGTTCTGCACTGCCACAATGCTCTCCTTGGTGCCACGAGGCCTTGGTGTGTCACAACAGCCTCTCGGTTCCATGAACTGCCATAGTGTCAGCACGGTCTCTTGGATCTGCAGTATCACGATGGACAGTTGGTTACAAGCAGCCCCGCCGTGTCACAACGACTATTTGCTTCAGGTGGCCCCCACAGTGTCACCATGGCCCCTTGGTTCCACGAGGCCTCGCTGCAGAACAATGGCCTCTCAGTTCCAGGAGGTTTTGTACTGTCAACAGTGCTCTCCTTGGTTCTACAGTGGCTGCTTGCTTCCATAAGGTTCCTCGGTGTCACAGTGGTCTCCTTGGCTCCATGAGGCTCTGCAATGTCCCAATAACCCATGGTTTCCATGAGCTTCTGTCCCATCAACCATGTCCTTTGCTCCAGTGAGGCCCCGCAATGGCACACTGGACCCTTGGCTCCATGAGGTTCCATAGTGTGACATGGTTGCCTTGATTCCAAGAGGTTCTGCTGGGTCACACTGGACCCTTGGCTCCGTGAGGTTCCGTGGTATCGCCATGGTTTCCCTGGATCCGCAGTAGCACTATGGACCATAGGTTTCATGCAGCTTTGCTGTGCTACAGTGGCTCCTTGGTTCCATCAAGTGCCACTGTGTAACAAGGGAATCTTGGTCCCATGAGGTTCTGGACTGTCACAATGCTGTCCTTGGTTCTGGACTCTAACAACGGACCCTTGGTTCCACGAGGTTCCATTACGTCACAATGCTCTCCTTGGTTCCACAAGGCCTTGCTTTGTCACAATGGACCCTTGGTTCCATGAGCTTCCGTAGTGTAACCATGGTCTCCTGGGATCTGCATTGTCACAATGGACAATTGGTTGCATGGGAGCCTGCTGTGTCACAAGAGAGCCTTAGTTCCATGACGTTCTGGACTGTCACAGTGGTCTCCCTGCTTCAACGAGGCCCTGGAGTGTCACAAGGGCTGCTTGGTTCTGTGAGCTTCCACAACGTCCCAATGGTCTCCTTGTTTCTGCAGTGTCATAGTGGACTCTTGGTTCCATTAGGTTCTCTAAATGTCACAGGTCTCCCTGGTTCCATGTGGCCCTGCTGTGTCACCACAGCCCCTTGGTTCCAGGAGTTTCTGGGCTGTCAGCAGTGGTTCCTTTTCTTCCAATCAGGCACCGCTGTGTCACACTGCACCCTGGCTTCCATGAAGTTCTTCAGTGTCACAGTGGCCCCTTGGATCCATGCGGTCCCATAGTGTCACCATGGTCTCCTTGGATCTGCATTGTCATCAGGGACCATTGGTTCCATGTGGCCTGGCTGTGTCACAGTGATGTGGATTCCGTAATTGCCTTCAGCGTCACAATGGAGCCTTGTTTCTGTGAGGCTCTCAACTGTCACAACTGTCTCCTTGGTTCCATCAGCCCCCGCTGTGTCACAAGGGTCCCCTTGGTTCCATGAGCACACCAAAGCTTTGCATAAACATTGAGCAGCACCTGCTTAACACACCTGGGAACATCTGTCTGCATTCAAAAGACAGGTCACAGCTGAGAAAGGCACCAGCAGCTTCCATCTGCAACAGAGATGCAGGGAAAGGACAAGGACAGAGAATTCAGCTGCAAGACTCCGAGAATTCTGCATCCAGACATCATTTCTGGTCCCACTGTCCCTAGTAGAAAGGTGTCATCATTCCAGGCAGCCTGTACTCAGCATGTGCTTCTACAGTGGGGATTTGTCGTTTAGGAAACCTGCTCAGGCTTTTCCCTTCTTTCCTCACAAACAGGAATACTTGTCCCGGGCCTGGATGCAGGCAGAGCCCTGAGGAGAGCACGTGGGACATGGTGCAGTGGGCAGGGACAGCCAGCTGCAGAGTTCAGGGGGGAAGGGCTTCCGGTGCAGGGCCAGGGATGTCAGTCCCAGCTGGGCCACGTCAGACACGGTGAGGCTGGGCTTGGGGAGCAGCTTGTCCAAACAGGGTCAGCCTGCAAGGGGCTCATTCTTCTGTGGGCCCACACCTCCTAAGGAGACGTTCAGCATCAAGATCACCTGGGGAATGCCTAAGTTGCTTCTTCTTGGAACTGAAAAAGAAAAATTACTCCCTTTTATAACACTGAAAATCGTGAGCTGTACCTTGAAATCTTCCTCCTTAAGAGAACTCCAAAGTGACTCCAAGCAGCTGCACAAGGCCTGGAGACTGGAAGACATTGGAAAGAAGACAAAGAGCTCCTGAGGGTTTTCTGTATTTTAATGATCCCCAACGGTGGATTTGGGGCTGAGTCCAGGAGCCCCAGGCACTGAGAGAAGGTTGAAGAAGCTGCTCAAGGAGTCAGAAGCAAAACTCCAAGTCCCTTGGAGCATCAGTGGCCCCACTGAGGGCAGGGACTGCCAAAGGCTCCCCAGGGAGTGGTGAGAGCAGATCCTTGAGGCCAGGATTGCAGGAGCCCGAGGCTGTGAGCAGGGAACTGCAATGCTGAGCAAGGCCTGGGCTGGTTGGAGGAAGCAGAAAGGCCAAGGCCTGAGCCCAGGCCTGGGCCAGCAGGGCCTGTCCCTCACAGGTGGCTCGGGGCTGTTCCTGGGGCACTGGGACGGGAGAGGCAGCAAGGACAAATGTCATCAGGCTGTGTGACACTCCAGATGCTCATGGAACCAAGGGCCAGTGTGACACAGCAGGGCCTGATGGAAACAAGAGGCCGTGCTGAGCGTGCGCGCCTGTAACACCGCAGAACACTGAAATGCTGAGGGTGAGCAAAGGTTCCTTTCCTCGAGTTTGGTGCAGAGTAGAAACCCCAGCCAGATATTCTCAAGAGGTCAAAACGACACAAAAGTGTACTGGAAAAATACAGAAAACCGAGCTCCTTTGGCAAATGATTTCATACAACATCCAATTCAACGTGCAACACTTAGCGTAGCAGGAACATCATTAACTCAGCCCATGTAAGATGGAAACCT
The DNA here is from genome assembly GCF_052056855.1 of Sturnus vulgaris. Taxonomy (NCBI): domain Eukaryota; kingdom Metazoa; phylum Chordata; class Aves; order Passeriformes; family Sturnidae; genus Sturnus; species Sturnus vulgaris. The sequence goes on from NW_028276036.1 coordinate 113,334, forward strand.
TTAGGCATAAAAATGTTAAACTACCCAAAAACATTCCAGTAAAAGAGGATAAGAAGGTTAAAAGAGAAAAAAGAGACAGAAAGACAGAAGATCTCCAGATAGATATGCAGAGAGCTACCAGCTGCTAGGCTTCCAGTGTGGGTGAGACACAGACCCAGGAGATTTCAGGATTCAGACCAGGGCTTGACGTCATGCCCGATTTTTTCAATTCCCTAGCGTTTTGTAAGCTCTCCTCTTTTCGGGGACATCTGCTTTCTTCCCACTCACTGCTGTGTTTCATTGCCTTTGTGTGGGATTGATTGACAGCTCGGCCAATCAGAGCTGGGTGGGCGCTGCCCCTGCTGTGTGATTGATTGACGGCTCAGCCAATCAGAGCTGGGTGGGCGCTGCCCATGCTGTGTGATTGATTGACAGCTCAACCAATCAGAGCTGGGTGGGCGCTGCTCCTGCTGTGTGACTGATTAACGGCTCAACCAATCAGAGCTGGGTGGGCGCTGCCCCTGCTGTGTGATTGATTGACGGCTCAGCCAATCAGAGCTGGGTGGGCGCTACCCCTGCTGTGTGATTGGCAGATCTGCCAGGCTGGGGGCGGGGCTCTGTCCCACCTCATTCCAAGGTCTGTCCCAGCCCCAGCCCCACTCGGCCATTCCGAGCATCCCGAGGGCTCTGGGGACATTGATGTCATCCAGCCTCTGACAGCGACCATGGGGACACTGCGGAACCTCATGGAACCAAAGAGACCATTTTGACACTCTGGTGCCTCATGCAATCAGGGGCACCTTTGTGAGACTCAGGACCCCAGTGGAACCAAGGGTCAGTGATGAAGCTGTGCGGCCCAGAGAACCAAGGAGCCTTTGTTACACAGCAGGGCCACATTGAGCCCAGGGGCCTTGGTGACTCTGCAGGACCTTAGGGAAGCAAGGGGCCATTGTTATCACTACTGAAGCAGGGAGAATATTGTGACAAGGAGAATATCGGGACACTACAGGGACTCCTGGAATCAAGGAGAACATTGTGACCCTGTGAGGCCCCATGGAACCAAGGCAACATGGAACAGGTCTGGCTGGCTGGGCCTCCCGGGGGCCACCTGGCAAGACTGGCTGATCCTGGAATGTTGAGGACTGCCTCTCCTCAGCTCCTGGAGCACTGAGGCTCTGTGCTTTCCTTCCTATGGAAAAGTACCATCCCCTTTTGCAGGTTCCCACGGCTGAAACTGATATTCCCCCTGAAAAAGCACTACATACAAGGCTTGCTCCCAGCCAAAATCTGCTAGGAGTAACAGCTCTGGGTGGCCACCGTTTCCTGAGGGCTGCCTCTCATCTACCACTCTAAGGGTCGGTGTGAAGTTTCCCTCATTTTTGCCTCATGACCCTCTCAAGAAGACCTCAAGGACCCCCGCCCAGGTTGACTCTGGACAATGATTTTCTGGCCTGCTTGAGGTGGGTGCTTGCCAAGGGACTCTTTGCAGGTGTGTTGTGCTCACTGGACTCTGCTGTCATGGTACCAGCTGAAGCCTGCATGTACTGCACGACCGCACCTGTCTCTTGGAGCACCACACAATGCTCCATAAATCTCCCCACCTCTTGGCCACAAGCCACTCGCTTTGGAAAAGGACTATGAAAGAGCGATCCTCTGGAGAAGACCCTGAGTACTCCCCACGGATGACCACCCTTCCATTGGCTGGCCCACCATGACGTTGGTCTCGTCTGTTGGTAGCTATTTCCCCCTTCCCCTCTTTTTCTCTCTCTAGACTCCATTTCCTATATCTCTCCCCTCTATCGCAACTGAATTGTTTGGCATTCAATAAAAATGCATTGCTGTTGTTGAATAAACTGATTTGTCCCCCGCTATTTGCCTGCTATTACCTCTGAGATCAAACAATCCCCGGCCTGTGTTGGTAGATGGTGACACTCCCCCCCCCCTCCCCCCCCCCCCCCCGCAAATCCCCCATCCCCCTGCTTCTCCCAGTTGATTGCTGATCGTGCTGTGACATGGAATGGAACATCCCTTGCGCCAGTCCAGCCCAGCTGTCCCATCCCTGTTCCCTCAGGAACACTTGCCCACCCCAAGCCCATGGGTTGGAGGGGCTTGCAGACATGCCTCGTGGGGGGAGCATTGTGACAAGGACAGGAGAACAGAAGAACATTTACACTTATCGCGGGCAGAGAACAGAAGAGCACAGCCTTGGAGAAACGCACAAAGGATGTAGCTGAGGCAAACAGAGCGTGCACAAAATGCAAGGAGAATGTCAGCTCAGCTCTGCAAGGCTGACAAAAGCAGAAGTTATACACAACAATAATATTGCCCTTCCTCAAAAGCGGGGATCAAAGAGCAGTCACCTAAAAAGGACAGTGCATGTTGAAGGCAGACTCCAAAGAACCATAGAAGGACTTGTGAGAAGGGGTGCAATTATGGCAAATAAATTCCAGGTGGGGTTAACTAATGAATACATCATCAGTGTGAGTGATAAAAGCTCCGATTGCCTGGTGGCCAGTGCATTCGAGTAGATGAAGGATTGCCCAAGTGGCCACCATGGTGTAATAAAGAATACCTGCTCTCAGATCCTCAAAACTGTGTTCAAAAGTTGCTATCCAGCAGATTTCAGTATCAGTGGTGTCCCTGACTCCATTATGCCCCTTGCACACTTTCACGAGGGCCCCTTGGTTCCACGAGGCCCTGCTGGATAACAGTGGACCCTTGGTTCCATTTGGGTCTGTACTGTCAAAATGGCCTCCTTGGTTCTGCACTGCCACAATGCTCTCCTTGGTGCCACGAGGCCTTGGTGTGTCACAACAGCCTCTCGGTTCCATGAACTGCCATAGTGTCAGCACGGTCTCTTGGATCTGCAGTATCACGATGGACAGTTGGTTACAAGCAGCCCCGCCGTGTCACAACGACTATTTGCTTCAGGTGGCCCCCACAGTGTCACCATGGCCCCTTGGTTCCACGAGGCCTCGCTGCAGAACAATGGCCTCTCAGTTCCAGGAGGTTTTGTACTGTCAACAGTGCTCTCCTTGGTTCTACAGTGGCTGCTTGCTTCCATAAGGTTCCTCGGTGTCACAGTGGTCTCCTTGGCTCCATGAGGCTCTGCAATGTCCCAATAACCCATGGTTTCCATGAGCTTCTGTCCCATCAACCATGTCCTTTGCTCCAGTGAGGCCCCGCAATGGCACACTGGACCCTTGGCTCCATGAGGTTCCATAGTGTGACATGGTTGCCTTGATTCCAAGAGGTTCTGCTGGGTCACACTGGACCCTTGGCTCCGTGAGGTTCCGTGGTATCGCCATGGTTTCCCTGGATCCGCAGTAGCACTATGGACCATAGGTTTCATGCAGCTTTGCTGTGCTACAGTGGCTCCTTGGTTCCATCAAGTGCCACTGTGTAACAAGGGAATCTTGGTCCCATGAGGTTCTGGACTGTCACAATGCTGTCCTTGGTTCTGGACTCTAACAACGGACCCTTGGTTCCACGAGGTTCCATTACGTCACAATGCTCTCCTTGGTTCCACAAGGCCTTGCTTTGTCACAATGGACCCTTGGTTCCATGAGCTTCCGTAGTGTAACCATGGTCTCCTGGGATCTGCATTGTCACAATGGACAATTGGTTGCATGGGAGCCTGCTGTGTCACAAGAGAGCCTTAGTTCCATGACGTTCTGGACTGTCACAGTGGTCTCCCTGCTTCAACGAGGCCCTGGAGTGTCACAAGGGCTGCTTGGTTCTGTGAGCTTCCACAACGTCCCAATGGTCTCCTTGTTTCTGCAGTGTCATAGTGGACTCTTGGTTCCATTAGGTTCTCTAAATGTCACAGGTCTCCCTGGTTCCATGTGGCCCTGCTGTGTCACCACAGCCCCTTGGTTCCAGGAGTTTCTGGGCTGTCAGCAGTGGTTCCTTTTCTTCCAATCAGGCACCGCTGTGTCACACTGCACCCTGGCTTCCATGAAGTTCTTCAGTGTCACAGTGGCCCCTTGGATCCATGCGGTCCCATAGTGTCACCATGGTCTCCTTGGATCTGCATTGTCATCAGGGACCATTGGTTCCATGTGGCCTGGCTGTGTCACAGTGATGTGGATTCCGTAATTGCCTTCAGCGTCACAATGGAGCCTTGTTTCTGTGAGGCTCTCAACTGTCACAACTGTCTCCTTGGTTCCATCAGCCCCCGCTGTGTCACAAGGGTCCCCTTGGTTCCATGAGCACACCAAAGCTTTGCATAAACATTGAGCAGCACCTGCTTAACACACCTGGGAACATCTGTCTGCATTCAAAAGACAGGTCACAGCTGAGAAAGGCACCAGCAGCTTCCATCTGCAACAGAGATGCAGGGAAAGGACAAGGACAGAGAATTCAGCTGCAAGACTCCGAGAATTCTGCATCCAGACATCATTTCTGGTCCCACTGTCCCTAGTAGAAAGGTGTCATCATTCCAGGCAGCCTGTACTCAGCATGTGCTTCTACAGTGGGGATTTGTCGTTTAGGAAACCTGCTCAGGCTTTTCCCTTCTTTCCTCACAAACAGGAATACTTGTCCCGGGCCTGGATGCAGGCAGAGCCCTGAGGAGAGCACGTGGGACATGGTGCAGTGGGCAGGGACAGCCAGCTGCAGAGTTCAGGGGGGAAGGGCTTCCGGTGCAGGGCCAGGGATGTCAGTCCCAGCTGGGCCACGTCAGACACGGTGAGGCTGGGCTTGGGGAGCAGCTTGTCCAAACAGGGTCAGCCTGCAAGGGGCTCATTCTTCTGTGGGCCCACACCTCCTAAGGAGACGTTCAGCATCAAGATCACCTGGGGAATGCCTAAGTTGCTTCTTCTTGGAACTGAAAAAGAAAAATTACTCCCTTTTATAACACTGAAAATCGTGAGCTGTACCTTGAAATCTTCCTCCTTAAGAGAACTCCAAAGTGACTCCAAGCAGCTGCACAAGGCCTGGAGACTGGAAGACATTGGAAAGAAGACAAAGAGCTCCTGAGGGTTTTCTGTATTTTAATGATCCCCAACGGTGGATTTGGGGCTGAGTCCAGGAGCCCCAGGCACTGAGAGAAGGTTGAAGAAGCTGCTCAAGGAGTCAGAAGCAAAACTCCAAGTCCCTTGGAGCATCAGTGGCCCCACTGAGGGCAGGGACTGCCAAAGGCTCCCCAGGGAGTGGTGAGAGCAGATCCTTGAGGCCAGGATTGCAGGAGCCCGAGGCTGTGAGCAGGGAACTGCAATGCTGAGCAAGGCCTGGGCTGGTTGGAGGAAGCAGAAAGGCCAAGGCCTGAGCCCAGGCCTGGGCCAGCAGGGCCTGTCCCTCACAGGTGGCTCGGGGCTGTTCCTGGGGCACTGGGACGGGAGAGGCAGCAAGGACAAATGTCATCAGGCTGTGTGACACTCCAGATGCTCATGGAACCAAGGGCCAGTGTGACACAGCAGGGCCTGATGGAAACAAGAGGCCGTGCTGAGCGTGCGCGCCTGTAACACCGCAGAACACTGAAATGCTGAGGGTGAGCAAAGGTTCCTTTCCTCGAGTTTGGTGCAGAGTAGAAACCCCAGCCAGATATTCTCAAGAGGTCAAAACGACACAAAAGTGTACTGGAAAAATACAGAAAACCGAGCTCCTTTGGCAAATGATTTCATACAACATCCAATTCAACGTGCAACACTTAGCGTAGCAGGAACATCATTAACTCAGCCCATGTAAGATGGAAACCTTTAGGCATAAAAATGTTAAACTACCCAAAAACATTCCAGTAAAAGAGGATAAGAAGGTTAAAAGAGAAAAAAGAGACAGAAAGACAGAAGATCTCCAGATAGATATGCAGAGAGCTACCAGCTGCTAGGCTTCCAGTGTGGGTGAGACACAGACCCAGGAGATTTCAGGATTCAGACCAGGGCTTGACGTCATGCCCGATTTTTTCAATTCCCTAGCGTTTTGTAAGCTCTCCTCTTTTCGGGGACATCTGCTTTCTTCCCACTCACTGCTGTGTTTCATTGCCTTTGTGTGGGATTGATTGACAGCTCGGCCAATCAGAGCTGGGTGGGCGCTGCCCCTGCTGTGTGATTGATTGACGGCTCAGCCAATCAGAGCTGGGTGGGCGCTGCCCATGCTGTGTGATTGATTGACAGCTCAACCAATCAGAGCTGGGTGGGCGCTGCTCCTGCTGTGTGACTGATTAACGGCTCAACCAATCAGAGCTGGGTGGGCGCTGCCCCTGCTGTGTGATTGATTGACGGCTCAGCCAATCAGAGCTGGGTGGGCGCTACCCCTGCTGTGTGATTGGCAGATCTGCCAGGCTGGGGGCGGGGCTCTGTCCCACCTCATTCCAAGGTCTGTCCCAGCCCCAGCCCCACTCGGCCATTCCGAGCATCCCGAGGGCTCTGGGGACATTGATGTCATCCAGCCTCTGACAGCGACCATGGGGACACTGCGGAACCTCATGGAACCAAAGAGACCATTTTGACACTCTGGTGCCTCATGCAATCAGGGGCACCTTTGTGAGACTCAGGACCCCAGTGGAACCAAGGGTCAGTGATGAAGCTGTGCGGCCCAGAGAACCAAGGAGCCTTTGTTACACAGCAGGGCCACATTGAGCCCAGGGGCCTTGGTGACTCTGCAGGACCTTAGGGAAGCAAGGGGCCATTGTTATCACTACTGAAGCAGGGAGAATATTGTGACAAGGAGAATATCGGGACACTACAGGGACTCCTGGAATCAAGGAGAACATTGTGACCCTGTGAGGCCCCATGGAACCAAGGCAACATGGAACAGGTCTGGCTGGCTGGGCCTCCCGGGGGCCACCTGGCAAGACTGGCTGATCCTGGAATGTTGAGGACTGCCTCTCCTCAGCTCCTGGAGCACTGAGGCTCTGTGCTTTCCTTCCTATGGAAAAGTACCATCCCCTTTTGCAGGTTCCCACGGCTGAAACTGATATTCCCCCTGAAAAAGCACTACATACAAGGCTTGCTCCCAGCCAAAATCTGCTAGGAGTAACAGCTCTGGGTGGCCACCGTTTCCTGAGGGCTGCCTCTCATCTACCACTCTAAGGGTCGGTGTGAAGTTTCCCTCATTTTTGCCTCATGACCCTCTCAAGAAGACCTCAAGGACCCCCGCCCAGGTTGACTCTGGACAATGATTTTCTGGCCTGCTTGAGGTGGGTGCTTGCCAAGGGACTCTTTGCAGGTGTGTTGTGCTCACTGGACTCTGCTGTCATGGTACCAGCTGAAGCCTGCATGTACTGCACGACCGCACCTGTCTCTTGGAGCACCACACAATGCTCCATAAATCTCCCCACCTCTTGGCCACAAGCCACTCGCTTTGGAAAAGGACTATGAAAGAGCGATCCTCTGGAGAAGACCCTGAGTACTCCCCACGGATGACCACCCTTCCATTGGCTGGCCCACCATGACGTTGGTCTCGTCTGTTGGTAGCTATTTCCCCCTTCCCCTCTTTTTCTCTCTCTAGACTCCATTTCCTATATCTCTCCCCTCTATCGCAACTGAATTGTTTGGCATTCAATAAAAATGCATTGCTGTTGTTGAATAAACTGATTTGTCCCCCGCTATTTGCCTGCTATTACCTCTGAGATCAAACAATCCCCGGCCTGTGTTGGTAGATGGTGACACTCCCCCCCCCCTCCCCCCCCCCCCCCCCGCAAATCCCCCATCCCCCTGCTTCTCCCAGTTGATTGCTGATCGTGCTGTGACATGGAATGGAACATCCCTTGCGCCAGTCCAGCCCAGCTGTCCCATCCCTGTTCCCTCAGGAACACTTGCCCACCCCAAGCCCATGGGTTGGAGGGGCTTGCAGACATGCCTCGTGGGGGGAGCATTGTGACAAGGACAGGAGAACAGAAGAACATTTACACTTATCAAGGGCAGAGAACAGAAGAGCACAGCCTTGGAGAAACGCACAAAGGATGTAGCTGAGGCAAACAGAGCGTGCACAAAATGCAAGGAGAATGTCAGCTCAGCTCTGCAAGGCTGACAAAAGCAGAAGTTATACACAACAATAATATTGCCCTTCCTCAAAAGCGGGGATCAAAGAGCAGTCACCTAAAAAGGACAGTGCATGTTGAAGGCAGACTCCAAAGAACCATAGAAGGACTTGTGAGAAGGGGTGCAATTATGGCAAATAAATTCCAGGTGGGGTTAACTAATGAATACATCATCAGTGTGAGTGATAAAAGCTCCGATTGCCTGGTGGCCAGTGCATTCGAGTAGATGAAGGATTGCCCAAGTGGCCACCATGGTGTAATAAAGAATACCTGCTCTCAGATCCTCAAAACCGTGTTCAAAAGTTGCTATCCAGCAGATTTCAGTATCAGTGGTGTCCCTGACTCCATTATGCCCCTTGCACACTTTCACGAGGGCCCCTTGGTTCCACGAGGCCCTGCTGGATAACAGTGGACCCTTGGTTCCATTTGGGTCTGTACTGTCAAAATGGCCTCCTTGGTTCTGCACTGCCACAATGCTCTCCTTGGTGCCACGAGGCCTTGGTGTGTCACAACAGCCTCTCGGTTCCATGAACTGCCATAGTGTCAGCACGGTCTCTTGGATCTGCAGTATCACGATGGACAGTTGGTTACAAGCAGCCCCGCCGTGTCACAACGACTATTTGCTTCAGGTGGCCCCCACAGTGTCACCATGGCCCCTTGGTTCCACGAGGCCTCGCTGCAGAACAATGGCCTCTCAGTTCCAGGAGGTTTTGTACTGTCAACAGTGCTCTCCTTGGTTCTACAGTGGCTGCTTGCTTCCATAAGGTTCCTCGGTGTCACAGTGGTCTCCTTGGCTCCATGAGGCTCTGCAATGTCCCAATAGCCCATGGTTTCCATGAGCTTCTGTCCCATCAACCATGTCCTTTGCTCCAGTGAGGCCCCGCAATGGCACACTGGACCCTTGGCTCCATGAGGTTCCATATGTTGCGTTCCCTAGATACATTGTAAATGGTACATCCCGTGACCCCTGCTGTGCCCTGTATCTTGGTCCCTCTCCCCTCCTGGCCACACAGAGCTGGCTGGGATCCAATTTCTCCCCGCCCCCCCTTTCCAGACCCTAGAAAGGGTCAGGACCCACTGACCTCGCTCTCTTTCCCGCATTTTTTCCCCCACTCTTTCCCGCACTTTTTTCCCCACTCTTTTCCCGTTCTCTCTTTTTTCCCCCCTCTCTTTTCCCTTCCCTTTTCACTCACTACCCACGAGAAATAAACCTGTAACTTTATCAGGGGAAAGAGCCTCTTTTGATATCTTATCTACGTCTTTGTGGCTAAGGCCCAGAGGAATATCATCCCAACACCTGAGCTAGACCGGTGGAAGGTGAAAGACTCTGTTATAGGCCGGAAAGAATCAGTAACAGTTGGCGCCCCACGTGCGTGTTTCTTTAAAGCACCCACGTTTCGCTGTGATCCCTAATTTCGGGATTCGACCAGCATAGGAGCTGATCAACTAGCTAAAATTTCTTTAAGCTGCATTTTGTGCAGTTCGAAGACTTTTCAGCACGAACCGGCAGCCTGTCAATCCCAGACAGGTCGGTTCACGACGTGGATCCACTACCATGTACACAGACGTGTCTGCCTGCAAGAGAAAAGGTGAGTTAAGCGTCCCTTTCCGGCGGGGGGGTTCCCGGAGCTCCGCGGGGGACGTCTCACCGGTGGCATTTTGCCGGCCTGGAGCCGTCCTCGGAAGGACAGGCGGCGCGGGCGTGTTTGCAGCGTGCGCGCAGCTTGGAAGCCCTCGGCCACGTGGTGCGGCGCGGGGGCTGGGGGGGGCTGGACGCGGCCACCCCAGGCGCGGCGCAGCAGGCAGGCAGCTTTGATCGGTTTCAAAGCTGCGACACAGGGGGGTTTTTTTCCGTTTTTGCGGTTTTTACGGGTTGTTGCGGCGCGGGGGCGGTCCCTACAGCGGCGCGGGCGCCACACGTAGGTTTTGCTGACAAAAAACGGCGAAATTAACATCGGTTCCGCATCTAGTAAAGCCTGAAAACCGTGGTGTACGTCTTAACAACTAACTCCTTTCCTGTGTTTTAACGGTAGTGGGCTAGATATAGTGCAAATTGCTAACACTATGGGGATACAGCAATCTGCTTTACAAAAGAGTATAACAAAACAACTCAAAGAAATACTAAGTTCAGGAAATGTTTTAATATCTAATAAAAAACTAGCCCGTTTTGCCAGCTGGCTGTCTGTTGAAATATCGGACCTTGAATTGCAAAATGTAAATTCGATTTCATTTTGGGATGAAATAGGGAATTTATTAACTTCAAAAGTAGAAAATGGAGATAAAACTGCCTCTGTATTCCTTCCGATATTCTTACAAATTCGGAAAGTTTTAATTCAGACAGAAAACAACAGACAGCAGCAGCAAAATGATTCAAGCTCACCTTCCCTTTCCAAAAATCCCTATAACCATAAACCGGAAAGCACCCCAGGGTCTCCCTTGGAAATGCAGCATGCTCAACACGGCTGTAACTGTGCTGAAACCCCAAATCCTCCCCAGTATCCCGGTTCTGACGATTTTTCTAAAATTATCAGTTCTCCTTCCTTGTCCCCTTCCCCTCCAGGCCACGAACACGTGGCCGTATCTGGACAGGTCAGGATTGGGGTCCCAGATAGCACTGGACATGCGATTCAGGGAGTGGGGGAGGGCCGATATGGTGACAGCCACGTGTCTCCTCCTTCATCCCGCAACCCCCTTCCCCCTCTGGTCCCAGCCCCTAAGCCTGTCCCCTCCCATAACTCCTCCCTGCCCTCGGCTCCACCGCCCCCTCCCCCCTCCAAGACCCTGTCCTGCCTGGTACCTGGCGACCCCGCCCACAGGTGTTGCAATCCTGGATTCCACCACCCCTCCCCCTCTCCGGTTTCACATTCCTTCCCTCCAAGCTGCTGCGGGGTGGGGGAGGTCAATGTAGCCCCTGCTGGGTTCAGTGCCGGAGGGGGTGGGGGTGGGGAGGGATCAGCCCACAGCCCCTGGGGGATGGATGGTGCTCCCGTAGTGGGGGGGGGCAGGGAGCCTCCTGGGCCCGGTGGGGGGGGGATGCCCAAACCTGAAAGTCAGCACCAGGAGAAAGAGTATGTACCATCAGTTGCTCCTGTAGTTTATCTTGGTAAGAGAAACGGAAAAAGAAGTTATCAGCCTTTGTCCTACCAAGATAAAAAAGAAATTTGTAAAGTGCAAAGAGAATTTGGTAGGAATAGTGAAATCTTTAAAGGCATAATGAGAGCCACTTTTCATTCAAACGAACTGGTTCCATATGATATCAAAGAGCTTTTCCGGTGTCTGTTAACCCCTTCCGAATATGATCTATGGGAAAGCCTATGGAAAAGATCTTTAAAAGTGCTTTTACAAGAGCTTTTAAAAAGCTCAGATAATGCAAAGGATGCTGATAATAATGATATCACATATGAACACCTATGTGGGGAGAAAGATTGGCATTGCCCTGAAAACCAAACTAGAGCACTATCTAAGTCTGTCTTAGATAAGATATGCAATGCTGCAGAAAAAGCCTTTAATCAATTACCAACAGTAGATACTAAAGGCAGTTATATTAACATTAAACAGTTTACCTCTGAGAGTTTCTTACAGTTTGTGGACCGCCTTCGTATGCAAGTAGAAAGACAAGTGTCTGATCCAGTATTACAAGCTGAATTAATTAAAGAAATGGCTCAGAGGAATGCTAATGAAACCTGCCGTAGGGTTATCCTTGGCCTTCCCCTGGAGCCAGCACCTAGCTTAGCACAGATGATTGAAGCCTGCGCCAGAAAAGCAGAACTGCTCAGTGGACACGAAAGAAATCCAGGACTGGCACACCCAAGGACCATAGCAGCTGTAACACCGGAAGCCAAGAAGCAACCAGTGACACCAGAGCAACTGCAGCACATCATCTGCTTCCAGTGCAAGCAGCCAGGACACTTCGCCAGGGACTGTCCACACAACCAGAAACAGAAGAAAACCAACAAACAAAAAAACTAACTTTACAGCGCGTGCCCGCCATTAACACCATAGCGCGCTCGGCTATAAATACTGCGGGCTCCACACTCGCAAAAGACTCTCTCTTCATAAACAAAAAGGGGGAGGATGGGATAGAGGGTGTAGGGATGTATGTCAATGAAAATATCAAATGTTCAGTTAACAAGGTTTGGAAGCCACTAGGCCGTTTTAGGCTTGTGACTACCAGAGGTTTTCATTTCAGGTCACCTGACTGGACAGTCATAACAGTGGACTTACCTAACAGTACACAGGACGTGACATTAAACCACATGAAACTGGACAGTGAGTACTTTGTTGTCGGTGACACAGCACACACACCCCTAGAGATTGAGGTGGTTCCCATGACCATCAAGGGAAGCATAACTAGCCTCATTCTCCTGGCTCGATGTCCTCTACCACCATATTACCTGGCTGAGGGACAAATCCTTGCCCAGGCCATTCCTGTTCCACAGGAGGTTCCAGTAGATGGAAAATCACCTGAAGTCTACTGGGCAGAAGTGGTGGGTGAGGACAAGCCCTCTCTGGCATGTAACCTAACCCGTGGATCAGATCACCTCCATGTGGAGGGGGTATTGGACACGGGTGCCGATGTGACTATCATACCTGAAAGGATGTGGCCGTCACATTGGGAACTTCAGCCTGTGGCAGGCAGAATCCAGGGTGTAGGAGGAGTAAAATTGGCAAAAATATCAAAAAGCATCGTACAAATTGAGGGGCCGGATGGAAAATTGGCTAGCATCCGTCCATTTGTTACAGATTATAAATGCCCTCTATGGGGGAGAGACACCATGTCACAGTGGGGGGTAAAATTAATTATCCCTAAAACTCCTCGGGATTTTTAGAAGCGGCCACTGTGGGGCGCCCTACCCAAAAGTTAAAATGGCTAGATGATACCCCAAAGTGGGTAGCACAGTGGCCCATGAGTAAGGAAAAGCTCAGGGCGCTTGAGGAGCTTGTGGAGGAACAATTGGCTAAAGGCCACATAGAAGAGACCACAAGTGCGTGGAATTTCCCGATTTTTGTGGTAAAGAAACCAGAGAAAGACAAGTGGAGGCTGCTCCACGACCTCCGGGAAATAAACAAAGTAATTGAAGACATGGGGTCTCTCCAACCTGGAATGCCTTCTCCAACAATGCTTCCCAGAGATTGGCAATTGGCTGTTCTAGACATCAAGGATTGTTTCTTCCATATACCCCTACACCCAGAGGATGCCCCATGGTTTGCCTTCTCGGTTCCTACCATCAATCGAGAGGCCCCAATGAAGCGCTACCACTGGAGAGTCCTTCCACAGGGAATGAAATGTAGTCCCTCCATCTGCCAGTGGCATGTGGCTTCATTGCTGTCCCAGGTGCGTGCCCAGAGAGGGGAGGCCATCATCCTGCATTACATGGATGATGTGCTAGTGTGTGCACCCGATAACTCTCTACTCCAGGACACACTTGACCTTGTGGTTAAAGTTTTAACCTCTGCTGGATTTGAATTGCAGGAGGACAAAGTCCAAAGGATGCCACCTTGGAAGTACCTGGGCCTGGAAATCACTGCACGGACCATTGTTCCGCAGAAATTGGAAATTAATTGTAATCCTAAAACCTTAGCAGATCTCCATTCCCTGTGTGGATCATTGAATTGGGTTAGGCCCTGGCTAGGCCTCACTAATGAGGACCTAGAACCTCTCTTCAATTTATTGAAAGGGGACAGAGAGCTGCTTTCTCCCAGGGAACTGACCCCAGAGGCAAAGACTGCAATCGAAAAGGTACAAAAGACCTTAGGAGAGAGGCAAGCTCACCGTTACCAGCCCGAGCTGCCCTTCAAATTCATTATCCTAGGGAAACTGCCACACTTACACGGGTTAATATTCCAATGGATCAAGGAGCAGAGAGAGTCACTCTTAATCATAGAGTGGGTCTTCCTCTCCCACCAGAGATCCAAAACTATCACTAAGCCACAAGAGTTAATAGCACAGCTGATTCGGAAAGCAAGGATCAGACTGCATGAATTAGCTGGCTGTGACTTCACATGTATTCACCTCCCTGTTAAACTGTCTGAGGAGGGAAAGAACTCTCCTGAAAAATTGACTAAAGAGATGTTTGAGCATTTGCTCCAGAGCAATGCCAGTCTCCAATTAGCCCTGGACAGCTACAGAGGACAAATATCAGTCCATGCCCCGTCTCACAAGCTGTTTAATGAGGAATTCCACCTCATTCCTCGTGAGAAGAGGAGTCGGAGACCACTCAAAGCTCTCACAGTGTTCACAGATGCATCTGGGGCATCCCACAAGTCGGTGATGACTTGGAGAGATCCTCAGACTCAGCATTGGGAAGCTGATGTTGAGTTTGTGGAAGGGTCACCCCAGGTAGCTGAACTGGCAGCAGTCGTGAGAGCCTTTGAAAAGTTCTCAGAGCCAATAAACTTGGTAACAGACTCAGCCTATGTAGCGGGGATAGTGTCCAGGGCAGAGCAGGCAGTGCTCAGAAACATCGAAAATGAGCAGCTTTTCAGGTTGCTTTCCAAACTAATTTATTTGATTTCTCATAGAGAACATCCGTTCTATGTGATGCATGTGAGATCACACACAGATTTGCCAGGCGAAATTGCAGAAGGGAACCGTCAGGCAGACTCCCTTGCAACCCCAGCAGAACAAGCACGCCTTCCTGACATCTTCCAACAAGCAAAGCTGAGCCACCAGCAGTATCATCAGAATACACCAGGTCTAATGCGTCAGTTCCAGCTAACACGGAGTCAGGCTCGAGCCATTGTGGCCACCTGTCCCAACTGTCAGCTGCACACCATGCCCTCAATAGGCATGGGGGTAAACCCCCGAGGTCTTGGCAGTTGTGAGGTATGGCAAACAGACATCACACACATTCCTAGTTTTGGTCGCCTCAAATATGTTCATGTAAGCATCGACACATATTCAGGTGCAGTCTATGCCTCTGCCCATGCAGGAGAAAGGGCTATGCATGCCAAACAACACCTAGTGCAAGCCTTTTCAGTGTTGGGGATCCCTAAGGAAATCAAAACTGATCAGGGCGCAGCGTATAAGTCCAAGGAGTTCCTGGAATTCGTCCAGCAGTGGGGAGTGGAACATAAAACTGGCACCTCCCACTCCCCCACAGGCCAAGGTATAGTGGAGAGAGCCAATCAGATGCTCAAGCAGGTTTTGGCTAAACAGAGCAGTTCAACTGTGTGGATGTCTCCACAGCAGAAGCTCTGCAAAGCCATGTTTACTATCAATTTCCTAAATTGTTCATTTGAAAACATGAGTCCACCTGTGGTACGTCACTTTAACAGTAGCAAACAATTCAAGTTATCCCAACATCCTCCAGTTTTGATTAGGGACCCAGAAACCTGGGAAATCAAAGGTCCCTATGAGCTTGTTACCTGGGGGCGTGGCTATGCGTGTGTATCCACTCCCTCAGGCCCTCGGTGGATTCCCCAAAAGTGGGTGAAACCATTTGTTCCCAAACATCCTGCTCCAACTGAAGAGAACGAGGAGCAAGTAGCAGTGGCTTCAAAAAGAAGACGCCGCAGAAAAAAGGGAAAAGAAATCCTCATAGAAGGTGGCATTCCGGCAAATAGAGACTTTTAATAGGTTTTATAATGTTTGTTTTTCCTTCTAGAGAAAACCTTCTCTTCTCTCAGTCCCGTGATGAACCCCATCCAAGCTGTCTTCCTGCTAACACTGAACAGTCTAGCAGCTGCATGGATTGTCCCTCAGCCACGTCAGAACATCTAGGTGACCCTGGCACAGACGCTCCAACAAGAAAATAGATTTTCTCTTGCTACTACACGGACATGAGTGCCAGGAATTTGAAGGACTTGGCTGTATGGACCTGACCTCGAGAGCTCCTAACATCCATGCTGCCCTCCGAAACATGAACAACTTAATCGGACAAGTAAAGCAAGAATCTGAAGATTGGTTCAATGGACTGTTCAAAGGCTGGGGACTCACAGGGTGGTGGACATCTATAGTCAAAACAATTGTGTTAATTTTTGTTATTCTTTTGCTTGTAATAATGGCATTTGGGTTCCTACGTCACTTGGTTTTCAAGGCTATTCATAGCCTCATTCCCTCTACCTCAGTAGTCAATCACATAGAAATGAAAGACTTGAAACAATCTAACCCTCCCGCCAGCTACAAGTGGTGGGCAAAATCGTAATTTGAATGATACCAATATCCTTCTTTCAACTTTGTTAAACAAAAAACGGGGAGATGTTGCGTTCCCTAGATACATTGTAAATGATACATCCCGTGACCCCTGCTGTGCCCTGTATCTTGGTCCCTCTCCCCTCCTGGCCACACAGAGCTGGCTGGGATCCAATTTCTCCCCGCCCCCCCTTTCCAGACCCTAGAAAAGGTCAGGACCCACTGACCTCGCTCTCTTTCCCGCATTATTTCCCCCACTCTTTCCCGCACTTTTTTCCCCACTCTTTTCCCGTTCTCTCTTTTTTCCCCCCTCTCTTTTCCCTTCCCTTTTCACTCACTACCCACGAGAAATAAACCTGTAACTTTATCAGGGGAAAGAGCCTCTTTTGATATCTTATCTACGTCTTTGTGGCTAAGGCCCAGAGGAATATCATCCCAACACCTGAGCTAGACCGGTGGAAGGTGAAAGACTCTGTTATAGGCCGGAAAGAAGCAGTAACATCCATAGTGTGACATGGTTGCCTTGATTCCAAGAGGTTCTGCTGGGTCACACTGGACCCTTGGCTCCGTGAGGTTCCGTGGTATCGCCATGGTTTCCCTGGATCCGCAGTAGCACTATGGACCATAGGTTTCATGCAGCTTTGCTGTGCTACAGTGGCTCCTTGGTTCCATCAAGTGCCACTGTGTAACAAGGGAATCTTGGTCCCATGAGGTTCTGGACTGTCACAATGCTGTCCTTGGTTCTGGACTCTAACAACGGACCCTTGGTTCCACGAGGTTCCATTACGTCACAATGCTCTCCTTGGTTCCACAAGGCCTTGCTTTGTCACAATGGACCCTTGGTTCCATGAGCTTCCGTAGTGTAACCATGGTCTCCTGGGATCTGCATTGTCACAATGGACAATTGGTTGCATGGGAGCCTGCTGTGTCACAAGAGAGCCTTAGTTCCATGACGTTCTGGACTGTCACAGTGGTCTCCCTGCTTCAACGAGGCCCTGGAGTGTCACAAGGGCTGCTTGGTTCTGTGAGCTTCCACAACGTCCCAATGGTCTCCTTGTTTCTGCAGTGTCATAGTGGACTCTTGGTTCCATTAGGTTCTCTAAATGTCACAGGTCTCCCTGGTTCCATGTGGCCCTGCTGTGTCACCACAGCCCCTTGGTTCCAGGAGTTTCTGGGCTGTCAGCAGTGGTTCCTTTTCTTCCAATCAGGCACCGCTGTGTCACACTGCACCCTGGCTTCCATGAAGTTCTTCAGTGTCACAGTGGCCCCTTGGATCCATGCGGTCCCATAGTGTCACCATGGTCTCCTTGGATCTGCATTGTCATCAGGGACCATTGGTTCCACGTGGCCCGGCTGTGTCACAGTGATGTGGATTCCGTAATTGCCTTCAGCGTCACAATGGAGCCTTGTTTCTGTGAGGCTCTCAACTGTCACAATTGTCTCCTTGGTTCCATCAGCCCCCGCTGTGTCACAAGGGTCCCCTTGGTTCCATGAGCACACCAAAGCTTTGCATAAACATTGAGCAGCACCTGCTTAACACACCTGGGAACATCTGTCTGCATTCAAAAGACAGGTCACAGCTGAGAAAGGCACCAGCAGCTTCCATCTGCAACAGAGATGCAGGGAAAGGACAAGGACAGAGAATTCAGCTGCAAGACTCCGAGAATTCTGCATCCAGACATCATTTCTGGTCCCACTGTCCCTAGTAGAAAGGTGTCATCATTCCAGGCAGCCTGTACTCAGCATGTGCTTCTACAGTGGGGATTTGTCGTTTAGGAAACCTGCTCAGGCTTTTCCCTTCTTTCCTCACAAACAGGAATACTTGTCCCGGGCCTGGATGCAGGCAGAGCCCTGAGGAGAGCACGTGGGACATGGTGCAGTGGGCAGGGACAGCCAGCTGCAGAGTTCAGGGGGGAAGGGCTTCCGGTGCAGGGCCAGGGATGTCAGTCCCAGCTGGGCCACGTCAGACACGGTGAGGCTGGGCTTGGGGAGCAGCTTGTCCAAACAGGGTCAGCCTGCAAGGGGCTCATTCTTCTGTGGGCCCACACCTCCTAAGGAGACGTTCAGCATCAAGATCACCTGGGGAATGCCTAAGTTGCTTCTTCTTGGAACTGAAAAAGAAAAATTACTCCCTTTTATAACACTGAAAATCGTGAGCTGTACCTTGAAATCTTCCTCCTTAAGAGAACTCCAAAGTGACTCCAAGCAGCTGCACAAGGCCTGGAGACTGGAAGACATTGGAAAGAAGACAAAGAGCTCCTGAGGGTTTTCTGTATTTTAATGATCCCCAACGGTGGATTTGGGGCTGAGTCCAGGAGCCCCAGGCACTGAGAGAAGGTTGAAGAAGCTGCTCAAGGAGTCAGAAGCAAAACTCCAAGTCCCTTGGAGCATCAGTGGCCCCACTGAGGGCAGGGACTGCCAAAGGCTCCCCAGGGAGTGGTGAGAGCAGATCCTTGAGGCCAGGATTGCAGGAGCCCGAGGCTGTGAGCAGGGAACTGCAATGCTGAGCAAGGCCTGGGCTGGTTGGAGGAAGCAGAAAGGCCAAGGCCTGAGCCCAGGCCTGGGCCAGCAGGGCCTGTCCCTCACAGGTGGCTCGGGGCTGTTCCTGGGGCACTGGGACGGGAGAGGCAGCAAGGACAAATGTCATCAGGCTGTGTGACACTCCAGATGCTCATGGAACCAAGGGCCAGTGTGACACAGCAGGGCCTGATGGAAACAAGAGGCCGTGCTGAGCGTGCGCGCCTGTAACACCGCAGAACACTGAAATGCTGAGGGTGAGCAAAGGTTCCTTTCCTCGAGTTTGGTGCAGAGTAGAAACCCCAGCCAGATATTCTCAAGAGGTCAAAACGACACAAAAGTGTACTGGAAAAATACAGAAAACCGAGCTCCTTTGGCAAATGATTTCATACAACATCCAATTCAACGTGCAACACTTAGCGTAGCAGGAACATCATTAACTCAGCCCATGTAAGATGGAAACCTTTAGGCATAAAAATGTTAAACTACCCCAAAACATTCCAGTAAAAGAGGATAAGAAGGTTAAAAGAGAAAAAAGAGACAGAAAGACAGAAGATCTCCAGATAGATATGCAGAGAGCTACCAGCTGCTAGGCTTCCAGTGTGGGTGAGACACAGACCCAGGAGATTTCAGGATTCAGACCAGGGCTTGACGTCATGCCCGATTTTTTCAATTCCCTAGCGTTTTGTAAGCTCTCCTCTTTTCGGGGACATCTGCTTTCTTCCCACTCACTGCTGTGTTTCATTGCCTTTGTGTGGGATTGATTGACAGCTCGGCCAATCAGAGCTGGGTGGGCGCTGCCCCTGCTGTGTGATTGATTGACGGCTCAGCCAATCAGAGCTGGGTGGGCGCTGCCCATGCTGTGTGATTGATTGACAGCTCAACCAATCAGAGCAGGCTGGGCGCTGCTCCTGCTGTGTGACTGATTAACGGCTCAACCAATCAGAGCTGGGTGGGCGCTGCCCCTGCTGTGTGATTGATTGACGGCTCAGCCAATCAGAGCTGGGTGGGCGCTACCCCTGCTGTGTGATTGGCAGATCTGCCAGGCTGGGGGCGGGGCTCTGTCCCACCTCATTCCAAGGTCTGTCCCAGCCCCAGCCCCACTCGGCCATTCCGAGCATCCCGAGGGCTCTGGGGACATTGATGTCATCCAGCCTCTGACAGCGACCATGGGGACACTGCGGAACCTCATGGAACCAAAGAGACCATTTTGACACTCTGGTGCCTCATGCAATCAGGGGCACCTTTGTGAGACTCAGGACCCCAGTGGAACCAAGGGTCAGTGATGAAGCTGTGCGGCCCAGAGAACCAAGGAGCCTTTGTTACACAGCAGGGCCACATGGAGCCCAGGGGCCTTGGTGACTCTGCAGGACCTTAGGGAAGCAAGGGGCCATTGTTATCACTACTGAAGCAGGGAGAATATTGTGACAAGGAGAATATCGGGACACTACAGGGACTCCTGGAATCAAGGAGAACATTGTGACCCTGTGAGGCCCCATGGAACCAAGGCAACATGGAACAGGTCTGGCTGGCTGGGCCTCCCGGGGGCCACCTGGCAAGACTGGCTGATCCTGGAATGTTGAGGACTGCCTCTCCTCAGCTCCTGGAGCACTGAGGCTCTGTGCTTTCCTTCCTATGGAAAAGTACCATCCCCTTTTGCAGGTTCCCACGGCTGAAACTGATATTCCCCCTGAAAAAGCACTACATACAAGGCTTGCTCCCAGCCAAAATCTGCTAGGGGTAACAGCTCTGGGTGGCCACCGTTTCCTGAGGGCTGCCTCTCATCTACCACTCTAAGGGTCGGTGTGAAGTTTCCCTCATTTTTGCCTCATGACCCTCTCAAGAAGACCTCAAGGACCCCCGCCCAGGTTGACTCTGGACAATGATTTTCTGGCCTGCTTGAGGTGGGTGCTTGCCAAGGGACTCTTTGCAGGTGTGTTGTGCTCACTGGACTCTGCTGTCATGGTACCAGCTGAAGCCTGCATGTACTGCACGACCGCACCTGTCTCTTGGAGCACCACACAATGCTCCATAAATCTCCCCACCTCTTGGCCACAAGCCACTCGCTTTGGAAAAGGACTATGAAAGAGCGATCCTCTGGAGAAGACCCTGAGTACTCCCCACGGATGACCACCCTTCCATTGGCTGGCCCACCATGACGTTGGTCTCGTCTGTTGGTAGCTATTTCCCCCTTCCCCTCTTTTTCTCTCTCTAGACTCCATTTCCTATATCTCTCCCCTCTATCGCAACTGAATTGTTTGGCATTCAATAAAAATGCATTGCTGTTGTTGAATAAACTGATTTGTCCCCCGCTATTTGCCTGCTATTACCTCTGAGATCAAACAATCCCCGGCCTGTGTTGGTAGATGGTGACACTCCCCCCCCCCCTCCCCCCCCCCCCCGCAAATCCCCCATCCCCCTGCTTCTCCCAGTTGATTGCTGATCGTGCTGTGACATGGAATGGAACATCCCTTGGGCCAGTCCAGCCCAGCTGTCCCATCCCTGTTCCCTCAGGAACACTTGCCCACCCCAAGTCCATGGGTTGGAGGGGCTTGCACACACGCCTCGTGGGGGGAGCATTGTGACAAGGACAGGAGAACAGAAGAACATTTACACTTATCGCGGGCAGAGAACAGAAGAGCACAGCCTTGGAGAAACGCACAAAGGATGTAGCTGAGGCAAACAGAGCGTGCACAAAATGCAAGGAGAATGTCAGCTCAGCTCTGCAAGGCTGACAAAAGCAGAAGTTATACACAACAATAATATTGCCCTTCCTCAAAAGCGGGGATCAAAGAGCAGTCACCTAAAAAGGACAGTGCATGTTGAAGGCAGACTCCAAAGAACCATAGAAGGACTTGTGAGAAGGGGTGCAATTATGGCAAATAAATTCCAGGTGGGGTTAACTAATGAATACATCATCAGT
The DNA here is from genome assembly GCF_052056855.1 of Sturnus vulgaris. NCBI lineage: Eukaryota > Metazoa > Chordata > Aves > Passeriformes > Sturnidae > Sturnus > Sturnus vulgaris. The sequence continues at coordinate 134,868 of NW_028276036.1, forward strand.
GTGAGTGATAAAAGCTCCGATTGCCTGGTGGCCAGTGCACTCGAGTAGATGAAGGATTGCCCAAGTGGCCACCATGGTGTAATAAAGAATACCTGCTCTCAGATCCTCAAAACCGTGTTCAAAAGTTGCTATCCAGCAGATTTCAGTATCAGTGGTGTCCCTGACTCCATTATGCCCCTTGCACACTTTCACGAGGGCCCCTTGGTTCCACGAGGCCCTGCTGGATAACAGTGGACCCTTGGTTCCATTTGGGTCTGTACTGTCAAAATGGCCTCCTTGGTTCTGCACTGCCACAATGCTCTCCTTGGTGCCACGAGGCCTTGGTGTGTCACAACAGCCTCTCGGTTCCATGAACTGCCATAGTGTCAGCACGGTCTCTTGGATCTGCAGTATCACGATGGACAGTTGGTTACAAGCAGCCCCGCCGTGTCACAACGACTATTTGCTTCAGGTGGCCCCCACAGTGTCACCATGGCCCCTTGGTTCCACGAGGCCTCGCTGCAGAACAATGGCCTCTCAGTTCCAGGAGGTTTTGTACTGTCAACAGTGCTCTCCTTGGTTCTACAGTGGCTGCTTGCTTCCATAAGGTTCCTCGGTGTCACAGTGGTCTCCTTGGCTCCATGAGGCTCTGCAATGTCCCAATAGCCCATGGTTTCCATGAGCTTCTGTCCCATCAACCATGTCCTTTGCTCCAGTGAGGCCCCGCAATGGCACACTGGACCCTTGGCTCCATGAGGTTCCATATGTTGCGTTCCCTAGATACATTGTAAATGGTACATCCCGTGACCCCTGCTGTGCCCTGTATCTTGGTCCCTCTCCCCTCCTGGCCACACAGAGCTGGCTGGGATCCAATTTCTCCCCGCCCCCCCTTTCCAGACCCTAGAAAGGGTCAGGACCCACTGACCTCGCTCTCTTTCCCGCATTTTTTCCCCCACTCTTTCCCGCACTTTTTTCCCCACTCTTTTCCCGTTCTCTCTTTTTTCCCCCCTCTCTTTTCCCTTCCCTTTTCACTCACTACCCACGAGAAATAAACCTGTAACTTTATCAGGGGAAAGAGCCTCTTTTGATATCTTATCTACGTCTTTGTGGCTAAGGCCCAGAGGAATATCATCCCAACACCTGAGCTAGACCGGTGGAAGGTGAAAGACTCTGTTATAGGCCGGAAAGAATCAGTAACAGTTGGCGCCCCACGTGCGTGTTTCTTTAAAGCACCCACGTTTCGCTGTGATCCCTAATTTCGGGATTCGACCAGCATAGGAGCTGATCAACTAGCTAAAATTTCTTTAAGCTGCATTTTGTGCAGTTCGAAGACTTTTCAGCACGAACCGGCAGCCTGTCAATCCCAGACAGGTCGGTTCACGACGTGGATCCACTACCATGTACACAGACGTGTCTGCCTGCAAGAGAAAAGGTGAGTTAAGCGTCCCTTTCCGGCGGGGGGGTTCCCGGAGCTCCGCGGGGGACGTCTCACCGGTGGCATTTTGCCGGCCCGGAGCCGTCCTCGGAAGGACAGGCGGCGCGGGCGTGTTTGCAGCGTGCGCGCAGCTTGGAAGCCCTCGGCCACGTGGTGCGGCGCGGGGGCTGGGGGGGGCTGGACGCGGCCACCCCAGGCGCGGCGCAGCAGGCAGGCAGCTTTGATCGGTTTCAAAGCTGCGACACAGGGGGGTTTTTTTCCGTTTTTGCGGTTTTTACGGGTTGTTGCGGCGCGGGGGCGGTCCCTACAGCGGCGCGGGCGCCACACGTAGGTTTTGCTGACAAAAAACGGCGAAATTAACATCGGTTCCGCATCTAGTAAAGCCTGAAAACCGTGGTGTACGTCTTAACAACTAACTCCTTTCCTGTGTTTTAACGGTAGTGGGCTAGATATAGTGCAAATTGCTAACACTATGGGGATACAGCAATCTGCTTTACAAAAGAGTATAACAAAACAACTCAAAGAAATACTAAGTTCAGGAAATGTTTTAATATCTAATAAAAAACTAGCCCGTTTTGCCAGCTGGCTGTCTGTTGAAATATCGGACCTTGAATTGCAAAATGTAAATTCGATTTCATTTTGGGATGAAATAGGGAATTTATTAACTTCAAAAGTAGAAAATGGAGATAAAACTGCCTCTGTATTCCTTCCGATATTCTTACAAATTCGGAAAGTTTTAATTCAGACAGAAAACAACAGACAGCAGCAGCAAAATGATTCAAGCTCACCTTCCCTTTCCAAAAATCCCTATAACCATAAACCGGAAAGCACCCCAGGGTCTCCCTTGGAAATGCAGCATGCTCAACACGGCTGTAACTGTGCTGAAACCCCAAATCCTCCCCAGTATCCCGGTTCTGACGATTTTTCTAAAATTATCAGTTCTCCTTCCTTGTCCCCTTCCCCTCCAGGCCACGAACACGTGGCCGTATCTGGACAGGTCAGGATTGGGGTCCCAGATAGCACTGGACATGCGATTCAGGGAGTGGGGGAGGGCCGATATGGTGACAGCCACGTGTCTCCTCCTTCATCCCGCAACCCCCTTCCCCCTCTGGTCCCAGCCCCTAAGCCTGTCCCCTCCCATAACTCCTCCCTGCCCTCGGCTCCACCGCCCCCTCCCCCCTCCAAGACCCTGTCCTGCCTGGTACCTGGCGACCCCGCCCACAGGTGTTGCAATCCTGGATTCCACCACCCCTCCCCCTCTCCGGTTTCACATTCCTTCCCTCCAAGCTGCTGCGGGGTGGGGGAGGTCAATGTAGCCCCTGCTGGGTTCAGTGCCGGAGGGGGTGGGGGTGGGGAGGGATCAGCCCACAGCCCCTGGGGGATGGATGGTGCTCCCGTAGTGGGGGGGGGCAGGGAGCCTCCTGGGCCCGGTGGGGGGGGGGATGCCCAAACCTGAAAGTCAGCACCAGGAGAAAGAGTATGTACCATCAGTTGCTCCTGTAGTTTATCTTGGTAAGAGAAACGGAAAAAGAAGTTATCAGCCTTTGTCCTACCAAGATAAAAAAGAAATTTGTAAAGTGCAAAGAGAATTTGGTAGGAATAGTGAAATCTTTAAAGGCATAATGAGAGCCACTTTTCATTCAAACGAACTGGTTCCATATGATATCAAAGAGCTTTTCCGGTGTCTGTTAACCCCTTCCGAATATGATCTATGGGAAAGCCTATGGAAAAGATCTTTAAAAGTGCTTTTACAAGAGCTTTTAAAAAGCTCAGATAATGCAAAGGATGCTGATAATAATGATATCACATATGAACACCTATGTGGGGAGAAAGATTGGCATTGCCCTGAAAACCAAACTAGAGCACTATCTAAGTCTGTCTTAGATAAGATATGCAATGCTGCAGAAAAAGCCTTTAATCAATTACCAACAGTAGATACTAAAGGCAGTTATATTAACATTAAACAGTTTACCTCTGAGAGTTTCTTACAGTTTGTGGACCGCCTTCGTATGCAAGTAGAAAGACAAGTGTCTGATCCAGTATTACAAGCTGAATTAATTAAAGAAATGGCTCAGAGGAATGCTAATGAAACCTGCCGTAGGGTTATCCTTGGCCTTCCCCTGGAGCCAGCACCTAGCTTAGCACAGATGATTGAAGCCTGCGCCAGAAAAGCAGAACTGCTCAGTGGACACGAAAGAAATCCAGGACTGGCACACCCAAGGACCATAGCAGCTGTAACACCGGAAGCCAAGAAGCAACCAGTGACACCAGAGCAACTGCAGCACATCATCTGCTTCCAGTGCAAGCAGCCAGGACACTTCGCCAGGGACTGTCCACACAACCAGAAACAGAAGAAAACCAACAAACAAAAAAACTAACTTTACAGCGCGTGCCCGCCATTAACACCATAGCGCGCTCGGCTATAAATACTGCGGGCTCCACACTCGCAAAAGACTCTCTCTTCATAAACAAAAAGGGGGAGGATGGGATAGAGGGTGTAGGGATGTATGTCAATGAAAATATCAAATGTTCAGTTAACAAGGTTTGGAAGCCACTAGGCCGTTTTAGGCTTGTGACTACCAGAGGTTTTCATTTCAGGTCACCTGACTGGACAGTCATAACAGTGGACTTACCTAACAGTACACAGGACGTGACATTAAACCACATGAAACTGGACAGTGAGTACTTTGTTGTCGGTGACACAGCACACACACCCCTAGAGATTGAGGTGGTTCCCATGACCATCAAGGGAAGCATAACTAGCCTCATTCTCCTGGCTCGATGTCCTCTACCACCATATTACCTGGCTGAGGGACAAATCCTTGCCCAGGCCATTCCTGTTCCACAGGAGGTTCCAGTAGATGGAAAATCACCTGAAGTCTACTGGGCAGAAGTGGTGGGTGAGGACAAGCCCTCTCTGGCATGTAACCTAACCCGTGGATCAGATCACCTCCATGTGGAGGGGGTATTGGACACGGGTGCCGATGTGACTATCATACCTGAAAGGATGTGGCCGTCACATTGGGAACTTCAGCCTGTGGCAGGCAGAATCCAGGGTGTAGGAGGAGTAAAATTGGCAAAAATATCAAAAAGCATCGTACAAATTGAGGGGCCGGATGGAAAATTGGCTAGCATCCGTCCATTTGTTACAGATTATAAATGCCCTCTATGGGGGAGAGACACCATGTCACAGTGGGGGGTAAAATTAATTATCCCTAAAACTCCTCGGGATTTTTAGAAGCGGCCACTGTGGGGCGCCCTACCCAAAAGTTAAAATGGCTAGATGATACCCCAAAGTGGGTAGCACAGTGGCCCATGAGTAAGGAAAAGCTCAGGGCGCTTGAGGAGCTTGTGGAGGAACAATTGGCTAAAGGCCACATAGAAGAGACCACAAGTGCGTGGAATTTCCCGATTTTTGTGGTAAAGAAACCAGAGAAAGACAAGTGGAGGCTGCTCCACGACCTCCGGGAAATAAACAAAGTAATTGAAGACATGGGGTCTCTCCAACCTGGAATGCCTTCTCCAACAATGCTTCCCAGAGATTGGCAATTGGCTGTTCTAGACATCAAGGATTGTTTCTTCCATATACCCCTACACCCAGAGGATGCCCCACGGTTTGCCTTCTCGGTTCCTACCATCAATCGAGAGGCCCCAATGAAGCGCTACCACTGGAGAGTCCTTCCACAGGGAATGAAATGTAGTCCCTCCATCTGCCAGTGGCATGTGGCTTCATTGCTGTCCCAGGTGCGTGCCCAGAGAGGGGAGGCCATCATCCTGCATTACATGGATGATGTGCTAGTGTGTGCACCCGATAACTCTCTACTCCAGGACACACTTGACCTTGTGGTTAAAGTTTTAACCTCTGCTGGATTTGAATTGCAGGAGGACAAAGTCCAAAGGATGCCACCTTGGAAGTACCTGGGCCTGGAAATCACTGCACGGACCATTGTTCCGCAGAAATTGGAAATTAATTGTAATCCTAAAACCTTAGCAGATCTCCATTCCCTGTGTGGATCATTGAATTGGGTTAGGCCCTGGCTAGGCCTCACTAATGAGGACCTAGAACCTCTCTTCAATTTATTGAAAGGGGACAGAGAGCTGCTTTCTCCCAGGGAACTGACCCCAGAGGCAAAGACTGCAATCGAAAAGGTACAAAAGACCTTAGGAGAGAGGCAAGCTCACCGTTACCAGCCCGAGCTGCCCTTCAAATTCATTATCCTAGGGAAACTGCCACACTTACACGGGTTAATATTCCAATGGATCAAGGAGCAGAGAGAGTCACTCTTAATCATAGAGTGGGTCTTCCTCTCCCACCAGAGATCCAAAACTATCACTAAGCCACAAGAGTTAATAGCACAGCTGATTCGGAAAGCAAGGATCAGACTGCATGAATTAGCTGGCTGTGACTTCACATGTATTCACCTCCCTGTTAAACTGTCTGAGGAGGGAAAGAACTCTCCTGAAAAATTGACTAAAGAGATGTTTGAGCATTTGCTCCAGAGCAATGCCAGTCTCCAATTAGCCCTGGACAGCTACAGAGGACAAATATCAGTCCATGCCCCGTCTCACAAGCTGTTTAATGAGGAATTCCACCTCATTCCTCGTGAGAAGAGGAGTCGGAGACCACTCAAAGCTCTCACAGTGTTCACAGATGCATCTGGGGCATCCCACAAGTCGGTGATGACTTGGAGAGATCCTCAGACTCAGCATTGGGAAGCTGATGTTGAGTTTGTGGAAGGGTCACCCCAGGTAGCTGAACTGGCAGCAGTCGTGAGAGCCTTTGAAAAGTTCTCAGAGCCAATAAACTTGGTAACAGACTCAGCCTATGTAGCGGGGATAGTGTCCAGGGCAGAGCAGGCAGTGCTCAGAAACATCGAAAATGAGCAGCTTTTCAGGTTGCTTTCCAAACTAATTTATTTGATTTCTCATAGAGAACATCCGTTCTATGTGATGCATGTGAGATCACACACAGATTTGCCAGGCGAAATTGCAGAAGGGAACCGTCAGGCAGACTCCCTTGCAACCCCAGCAGAACAAGCACGCCTTCCTGACATCTTCCAACAAGCAAAGCTGAGCCACCAGCAGTATCATCAGAATACACCAGGTCTAATGCGTCAGTTCCAGCTAACACGGAGTCAGGCTCGAGCCATTGTGGCCACCTGTCCCAACTGTCAGCTGCACACCATGCCCTCAATAGGCATGGGGGTAAACCCCCGAGGTCTTGGCAGTTGTGAGGTATGGCAAACAGACATCACACACATTCCTAGTTTTGGTCGCCTCAAATATGTTCATGTAAGCATCGACACATATTCAGGTGCAGTCTATGCCTCTGCCCATGCAGGAGAAAGGGCTATGCATGCCAAACAACACCTAGTGCAAGCCTTTTCAGTGTTGGGGATCCCTAAGGAAATCAAAACTGATCAGGGCGCAGCGTATAAGTCCAAGGAGTTCCTGGAATTCGTCCAGCAGTGGGGAGTGGAACATAAAACTGGCACCTCCCACTCCCCCACAGGCCAAGGTATAGTGGAGAGAGCCAATCAGACGCTCAAGCAGGTTTTGGCTAAACAGAGCAGTTCAACTGTGTGGATGTCTCCACAGCAGAAGCTCTGCAAAGCCATGTTTACTATCAATTTCCTAAATTGTTCATTTGAAAACATGAGTCCACCTGTGGTACGTCACTTTAACAGTAGCAAACAATTCAAGTTATCCCAACATCCTCCAGTTTTGATTAGGGACCCAGAAACCTGGGAAATCAAAGGTCCCTATGAGCTTGTTACCTGGGGGCGTGGCTATGCGTGTGTATCCACTCCCTCAGGCCCTCGGTGGATTCCCCAAAAGTGGGTGAAACCATTTGTTCCCAAACATCCTGCTCCAACTGAAGAGAACGAGGAGCAAGTAGCAGTGGCTTCAAAAAGAAGACGCCGCAGAAAAAAGGGAAAAGAAATCCTCATAGAAGGTGGCATTCCGGCAAATAGAGACTTTTAATAGGTTTTATAATGTTTGTTTTTCCTTCTAGAGAAAACCTTCTCTTCTCTCAGTCCCGTGATGAACCCCATCCAAGCTGTCTTCCTGCTAACACTGAACAGTCTAGCAGCTGCATGGATTGTCCCTCAGCCACGTCAGAACATCTAGGTGACCCTGGCACAGACGCTCCAACAAGAAAATAGATTTTCTCTTGCTACTACACGGACATGAGTGCCAGGAATTTGAAGGACTTGGCTGTATGGACCTGACCTCGAGAGCTCCTAACATCCATGCTGCCCTCCGAAACATGAACAACTTAATCGGACAAGTAAAGCAAGAATCTGAAGATTGGTTCAATGGACTGTTCAAAGGCTGGGGACTCACAGGGTGGTGGACATCTATAGTCAAAACAATTGTGTTAATTTTTGTTATTCTTTTGCTTGTAATAATGGCATTTGGGTTCCTACGTCACTTGGTTTTCAAGGCTATTCATAGCCTCATTCCCTCTACCTCAGTAGTCAATCACATAGAAATGAAAGACTTGAAACAATCTAACCCTCCCGCCAGCTACAAGTGGTGGGCAAAATCGTAATTTGAATGATACCAATATCCTTCTTTCAACTTTGTTAAACAAAAAACGGGGAGATGTTGCGTTCCCTAGATACATTGTAAATGATACATCCCGTGACCCCTGCTGTGCCCTGTATCTTGGTCCCTCTCCCCTCCTGGCCACACAGAGCTGGCTGGGATCCAATTTCTCCCCGCCCCCCCTTTCCAGACCCTAGAAAAGGTCAGGACCCACTGACCTCGCTCTCTTTCCCGCATTATTTCCCCCACTCTTTCCCGCACTTTTTTCCCCACTCTTTTCCCGTTCTCTCTTTTTTCCCCCCTCTCTTTTCCCTTCCCTTTTCACTCACTACCCACGAGAAATAAACCTGTAACTTTATCAGGGGAAAGAGCCTCTTTTGATATCTTATCTACGTCTTTGTGGCTAAGGCCCAGAGGAATATCATCCCAACACCTGAGCTAGACCGGTGGAAGGTGAAAGACTCTGTTATAGGCCGGAAAGAAGCAGTAACATCCATAGTGTGACATGGTTGCCTTGATTCCAAGAGGTTCTGCTGGGTCACACTGGACCCTTGGCTCCGTGAGGTTCCGTGGTATCGCCATGGTTTCCCTGGATCCGCAGTAGCACTATGGACCATAGGTTTCATGCAGCTTTGCTGTGCTACAGTGGCTCCTTGGTTCCATCAAGTGCCACTGTGTAACAAGGGAATCTTGGTCCCATGAGGTTCTGGACTGTCACAATGCTGTCCTTGGTTCTGGACTCTAACAACGGACCCTTGGTTCCACGAGGTTCCATTACGTCACAATGCTCTCCTTGGTTCCACAAGGCCTTGCTTTGTCACAATGGACCCTTGGTTCCATGAGCTTCCGTAGTGTAACCATGGTCTCCTGGGATCTGCATTGTCACAATGGACAATTGGTTGCATGGGAGCCTGCTGTGTCACAAGAGAGCCTTAGTTCCATGACGTTCTGGACTGTCACAGTGGTCTCCCTGCTTCAACGAGGCCCTGGAGTGTCACAAGGGCTGCTTGGTTCTGTGAGCTTCCACAACGTCCCAATGGTCTCCTTGTTTCTGCAGTGTCATAGTGGACTCTTGGTTCCATTAGGTTCTCTAAATGTCACAGGTCTCCCTGGTTCCATGTGGCCCTGCTGTGTCACCACAGCCCCTTGGTTCCAGGAGTTTCTGGGCTGTCAGCAGTGGTTCCTTTTCTTCCAATCAGGCACCGCTGTGTCACACTGCACCCTGGCTTCCATGAAGTTCTTCAGTGTCACAGTGGCCCCTTGGATCCATGCGGTCCCATAGTGTCACCATGGTCTCCTTGGATCTGCATTGTCATAAGGGACCATTGGTTCCACGTGGCCCGGCTGTGTCACAGTGATGTGGATTCCGTAATTGCCTTCAGCGTCACAATGGAGCCTTGTTTCTGTGAGGCTCTCAACTGTCACAATTGTCTCCTTGGTTCCATCAGCCCCCGCTGTGTCACAAGGGTCCCCTTGGTTCCATGAGCACACCAAAGCTTTGCATAAACATTGAGCAGCACCTGCTTAACACACCTGGGAACATCTGTCTGCATTCAAAAGACAGGTCACAGCTGAGAAAGGCACCAGCAGCTTCCATCTGCAACAGAGATGCAGGGAAAGGACAAGGACAGAGAATTCAGCTGCAAGACTCCGAGAATTCTGCATCCAGACATCATTTCTGGTCCCACTGTCCCTAGTAGAAAGGTGTCATCATTCCAGGCAGCCTGTACTCAGCATGTGCTTCTACAGTGGGGATTTGTCGTTTAGGAAACCTGCTCAGGCTTTTCCCTTCTTTCCTCACAAACAGGAATACTTGTCCCGGGCCTGGATGCAGGCAGAGCCCTGAGGAGAGCACGTGCGACATGGTGCAGTGGGCAGGGACAGCCAGCTGCAGAGTTCAGGGGGGAAGGGCTTCCGGTGCAGGGCCAGGGATGTCAGTCCCAGCTGGGCCATGTCAGACACGGTGAGGCTGGGCTTGGGGAGCAGCTTGTCCAAACAGGGTCAGCCTGCAAGGGGCTCATTCTTCTGTGGGCCCACACCTCCTAAGGAGACGTTCAGCATCAAGATCACCTGGGGAATGCCTAAGTTGCTTCTTCTTGGAACTGAAAAAGAAAAATTACTCCCTTTTATAACACTGAAAATCGTGAGCTGTACCTTGAAATCTTCCTCCTTAAGAGAACTCCAAAGTGACTCCAAGCAGCTGCACAAGGCCTGGAGACTGGAAGACATTGGAAAGAAGACAAAGAGCTCCTGAGGGTTTTCTGTATTTTAATGATCCCCAACGGTGGATTTGGGGCTGAGTCCAGGAGCCCCAGGCACTGAGAGAAGGTTGAAGAAGCTGCTCAAGGAGTCAGAAGCAAAACTCCAAGTCCCTTGGAGCATCAGTGGCCCCACTGAGGGCAGGGACTGCCAAAGGCTCCCCAGGGAGTGGTGAGAGCAGATCCTCGAGGCCAGGATTGCAGGAGCCCGAGGCTGTGAGCAGGGAACTGCAATGCTGAGCAAGGCCTGGGCTGGTTGGAGGAAGCAGAAAGGCCAAGGCCTGAGCCCAGGCCTGGGCCAGCAGGGCCTGTCCCTCACAGGTGGCTCGGGGCTGTTCCTGGAGCACTGGGATGGGAGAGGCAGCAAGGACAAATGTCATCAGGCTGTGTGACACTCCAGATGCTCATGGAACCAAGGGCCAGTGTGACACAGCAGGGCCTGATGGAAACAAGAGGCCGTGCTGAGCCTGCGCGCCTGTAACACCGCAGAACACTGAAATGCTGAGGGTGAGCAAAGGTTCCTTTCCTCGAGTTTGGTGCAGAGTAGAAACCCCAGCCAGATATTCTCAAGAGGTCAAAACGACACAAAAGTGTACTGGAAAAATACAGAAAACCGAGCTCCTTTGGCAAATGATTTCATACAACATCCAATTCAACGTGCAACACTTAGCGTAGCAGGAACATCATTAACTCAGCCCATTTAAGATGGAAACCTTTAGGCATAAAAATGTTAAACTACCCAAAAACATTCCAGTAAAAGAGGATAAGAAGGTTAAAAGAGAAAAAAGAGACAGAAAGACAGAAGATCTCCAGATAGATATGCAGAGAGCTACCAGCTGCTAGGCTTCCAGTGTGGCGGGGACACAGACCCAGGAGATTTCAGGATTCAGACCAGGGCTTGACGTCATGCCCGATTTTTTCAATTCCCTAGCGTTTTGTAAGCTCTCCTCTTTTCGGGGACATCTGCTTTCTTCCCACTCACTGCTGTGTTTCATTGCCTTTGTGTGGGATTGATTGACAGCTCGGCCAATCAGAGCTGGGTGGGCGCTGCCCCTGCTGTGTGATTGATTGACGGCTCAGCCAATCAGAGCTGGCTGGGCGCTGCCCCTGCTGTGTGATTGATTGACAGCTCAACCAATCAGAGCAGGCTGGGCGCTGCTCCTGCTGTGTGACTGATTAACGGCTCAACCAATCAGAGCTGGGTGGGCGCTGCTCCTGCTGTGTGGGATTGATTGACGGCTCCGCCAATCAGAGCTGGGTGGGCGCTACCCCTGCTGTGTGATTGGCAGATCTGCCAGGCCATGGCTGGGGGCGGGGCTCTGTCCCACCTCATTCCAAGGTCTGTCCCAGCCCCGGCCCCACTCGGCCATTCCGAGCATCCCGACGGGTCTGGGGACATTGATGTCATCCAGCCTCTGACAGCGACCATGGGGACACTGCGGAACCTCATGGAACCAAAGAGACCATTTTGACACTCTGGTGCCTCATGCAATCAGGGCCACCTTTGTGAGACTCGGGACCCCAATGGAACCAAGGGTCAGTGATGAAGCTGTGCGGCCCAGAGAACCAAGGAGCCTTTGTTACACAGCAGGGCCACATGGAGCCCAGGGGCCATGGTGACTCTGCAGGACCTTAGGGAAGCAAGGGGCCATTGTTATCACTACTGAAGCAGGGAGAATATTGTGACAAGGAGAATATCGGGACACTACAGGGACTCCCGGAATCAAGGAGTACATTGTGACACTGTGAGGCCCCATGGAACCAAGGCAACATGGAACAGGTCTGGCTGGCTGGGCCTCCCGGGGGCCACTTGGCAAGACTGGCTGATCCTGGAATGTTGAGGACTGCCTCTCATCAGCTCCTGGAGCACTGAGGCTCTGTGCTTTCCTTCCTATGGAAAAGTACCATCCCCTTTTGCAGGTTCCCACGGCTGAAACTGATATTCCCCCTGAAAAAGCACTACATACAAGGCTTGCTCCCAGCCAAAATCTGCTAGGAGTAACAGCTCTGGGTGGCCACCGTTTCCTGAGGGCTGCCTCTCATCTACCACTCTAAGGGTCGGTGTGAAGTTTCCCTCATTTTTGCCTCATGACCCTCTCAAGAAGACCTCAAGGACCCCCGCCCAGGTTGACTCTGGACAATGATTTTCTGGCCTGCTTGAGGTGGGTGCTTGCCAAGGGACTCTTTGCAGGTGTGTTGTGCTCACTGGACTGTGCTGTCATGGTACCAGCTGAAGCCTGCATGTACTGCACGACCTCACCTGTCTCTTGGAGCACCACACAATGCTCCATAAATCTCCCCACCTCTTGGCCACAAGCCACTCGCTTTGAAAAAGGACTATAAAAGAGCGATCCTCTGGAGGAGACCCTGAGTACTCCCCACGGATGACCACCCTTCCATTGGCTGGCGCACCATGACGTTGGTCTCGTCTGTTGGTAGCTATTTCCCCCTTCCCCTCTTTTTCTCTCTCTAGACTCCATTTCCTATATCTCTCCCCTCTATCGCAACTGAATTGTTTGGCATTCAATAAAAATGCATTGCTGTTGTTGAATAAACTGATTTGTCCCCCGCTATTTGCCTGCTATTACCTCTGAGATCAAACAATCCCCGGCCTGTCTTGGTAGATGGTGACACTCCCCCCCCCCTCCCCCCACCCCCCGCAAATCCCCCATCCCCCTGCTTCTCCCAGTTGATTGCTGATCGTGCTGTGACATGGAATGGAACATCCCTTGCGCCAGTCCAGCCCAGCTGTCCCATCCCTGTTCCCTCAGGAGCACTTGCCCACCCCAAGTCCATGGGTTGGAGGGGCTTGCAGACACGCCTCGTGGGGGGAGCATTGTGACAAGGACAGGAGAACAGAAGAACATTTACACTTATCGCGGGCAGAGAACAGAAGAGCACAGCCTTGGAGAAACGCACAAAGGATGTAGCTGAGGCAAACAGAGCGTGCACAAAATGCAAGGAGAATGTCAGCTCAGCTCTGCAAGGCTGACAAAAGCAGAAGTTATACACAACAATAATATTGCCCTTCCTCAAAAGCGGGGATCAAAGAGCAGTCACCTAAAAAGGACAGCGCATGTTGAAGGCAGACTCCAAAGAACCATAGAAGGACTTGTGAGAAGGGGTGCAATTATGGCAAATAAATTCCAGGTGGGGTTAACTAATGAATACATCATCAGTGTGAGTGATAAAAGCTCCGATTGCCTGGTGGCCAGTGCACTCGAGTAGATGAAGGATTGCCCAAGTGGCCACCATGGTGTAATAAAGAATACCTGCTCTCAGATCCTCAAAACTGTGTTCAAAAGTTGCTATCCATCAGATTTCAGTATCAGTGGTGTCCCTGACTCCATTATGCCCCTTGCACACTTTCACGAGGGCCCCTTGGTTCCACGAGGCCCTGCTGGATAACAGTGGACCCTTGGTTCCATTTGGGTCTGTACTGTCAAAATGGCCTCCTTAGTTCTGCACTGCCACAATGCTCTCCTTGGTGCCACGAGGCCTTGGTGTGTCACAACAGCCTCTCGGTTCCATGAACTGCCATAGTGTCAGCACTGTCTCTTGCATCTGCAGTATCACGATGGACAGTTGGTTACAAGCAGCCCCGCCGTGTCACAACGACTATTTGCCCCAGTGAGGCTCCGCAATGGCACACTGGACCCTTGGCTCCATGAGGTTCCATAGTGTGACATGGTTGCCTTGATTCCAAGAGGTTCTGCCAGGTCACACTGGACCCTTGGCTCCGTGAGGTTCTGTGGTATCGCCATGGTTTCCCTGGATCCGCAGTAGCACTATGGACCATAGGTTTCATGCAGCTTTGCTGTGCTACAGTGGCTCCTTGGTTCCATCAAGTGCCACTGTGTAACAAGGGAATCTTGGTCCCATGAGGTTCTGGACTGTCACAATGCTGTCCTTGGTTCTGGACTCTAACAACGGACCCTTGGTTCCACGAGGTTCCATTACGTCACAATGCTCTCCTTGGTTCCACAAGGCCTTGCTTTGTCACAATGGACCCTTGGTTCCATGAGCTTCCGTAGTGTAACCATGGTCTCCTGGGATCTGCATTGTCACAATGGACAATTGGTTGCATGGGAGCCTGCTGTGTCACAAGAGAGCCTTAGTTCCATGACGTTCTGGACTGTCACAGTGGTCTCCCTGCTTCAACGAGGCCCTGGAGTGTCACAAGGGCTGCTTGGTTCTGTGAGCTTCCACAACGTCCCAATGGTCTCCTTGTTTCTGCAGTGTCATAGTGGACTCTTGGTTCCATGAGGTTCCTAAATGTCACAGGTCTCCTTGGTTCCATGTGGCCCTGCTGTGTCACCACAGCCCCTTGGTTCCAGGAGTTTCTGGGCTGTCAGCAGTGGTTCCTTTTCTTCCAATCAGGCACCGCTGTGTCACACTGCACCCTGGCTTCCATGAAGTTCTTCAGTGTCACAGTGGCCCCTTGGATCCATGCGGTCCCATAGTGTCACCATGGTCTCCTTGGATCTGCATTGTCATAAGGGACCATTGGTTCCACGTGGCCCGGCTGTGTCACAGTGATGTGGATTCCGTAATTGCCTTCAGCGTCACAATGGAGCCTTGTTTCTGTGAGGCTCTCAACTGTCACAATTGTCTCCTTGGTTCCATCAGCCCCCGCTGTGTCACAAGGGTCCCCTTGGTTCCATGAGCACACCAAAGCTTTGCATAAACATTGAGCAGCACCTGCTTAACACACCTGGGAACATCTGTCTGCATTCAAAAGACAGGTCACAGCTGAGAAAGGCACCAGCAGCTTCCATCTGCAACAGAGATGCAGGGAAAGGACAAGGACAGAGAATTCAGCTGCAAGACTCCGAGAATTCTGCATCCAGACATCATTTCTGGTCCCACTGTCCCTAGTAGAAAGGTGTCATCATTCCAGGCAGCCTGTACTCAGCATGTGCTTCTACAGTGGGGATTTGTCGTTTAGGAGACCTGCTCAGGCTTTTCCCTTCTTTCCTCACAAACAGGAATACTTGTCCCGGGCCTGGATGCAGGCAGAGCCCTGAGGAGAGCACGTGCGACATGGTGCAGTGGGCAGGGACAGCCAGCTGCAGAGTTCAGGGGGGAAGGGCTTCCGGTGCAGGGCCAGGGATGTCAGTCCCAGCTGGGCCATGTCAGACACGCTGAGGCTGGGCTTGGGGAGCAGCTTGTCCAAACAGGGTCAGCCTGCAAGGGGCTCATTCTTCTGTGGGCCCACGCCTCCTAAGGAGACGTTCAGCATCAAGATCACCTGGGGAATGCCTAAGTTGCTTCTTCTTGGAACTGAAAAAGAAAAATTACTCCCTTTTATAACACTGAAAATCGTGAGCTGTACCTTGAAATCTTCCTCCTTAAGAGAACTCCAAAGTGACTCCAAGCAGCTGCACAAGGCCTGGAGACTGGAAGACATTGGAAAGAAGACAAAGAGCTCCTGAGGGTTTTCTGTATTTTAATGATCCCCAACGGTGGATTTGGGGCTGAGTCCAGGAGCCCCAGGCACTGAGAGAAGGTTGAAGAAGCTGCTCAAGGAGTCAGAAGCAAAACTCCAAGTCCCTTGGAGCATCAGTGGCCCCACTGAGGGCAGGGACTGCCAAAGGCTCCCCAGGGAGTGGTGAGAGCAGATCCTTGAGGCCAGGATTGCAGGAGCCCGAGGCTGTGAGCAGGGAACTGCAATGCTGAGCAAGGCCTGGGCTGGTTGGAGGAAGCAGAAAGGCCAAGGCCTGAGCCCAGGCCTGGGCCAGCAGGGCCTGTCCCTCACAGGTGGCTCGGGGCTGTTCCTGGAGCACTGGGATGGGAGAGGCAGCAAGGACAAATGTCATCAGGCTGTGTGACACTCCAGATGCTCATGGAACCAAGGGCCAGTGTGACACAGCAGGGCCTGATGGAAACAAGAGGCCGTGCTGAGCCTGCGCGCCTGTAACACCGCAGAACACTGAAATGCTGAGGGTGAGCAAAGGTTCCTTTCCTCGAGTTTGGTGCAGAGTAGAAACCCCAGCCAGATATTCTCAAGAGGTCAAAACGACACAAAAGTGTACTGGAAAAATACAGAAAACCGAGCTCCTTTGGCAAATGATTTCATACAACATCCAATTCAACGTGCAACACTTAGCGTAGCAGGAACATCATTAACTCAGCCCATTTAAGATGGAAACCTTTAGGCATAAAAATGTTAAACTACCCAAAAACATTCCAGTAAAAGAGGATAAGAAGGTTAAAAGAGAAAAAAGAGACAGAAAGACAGAAGATCTCCAGATAGATATGCAGAGAGCTACCAGCTGCTAGGCTTCCAGTGTGGGTGAGACACAGACCCAGGAGATTTCAGGATTCAGACCAGGGCTTGACGTCATGCCCGATTTTTTCAATTCCCTAGCGTTTTGTAAGCTCTCCTCTTTTCGGGGACATCTGCTTTCTTCCCACTCACTGCTGTGTTTCATTGCCTTTGTGTGGGATTGATTGACGGCTCGGCCAATCAGAGCTGGGTGGGCGCTGCCCCTGCTGTGTGATTGATTGACGGCTCAGCCAATCAGAGCTGGCTGGGCGCTGCCCCTGCTGTGTGATTGATTGACGGCTCAGGCAGTCACAGCTGGGTTTGCTCTGCCCCTGCTGTGTGATTGGCAGATCTGCCAGGCCATGGCTGGGGACGGGGCTCTGTCCCACCTCATTCCAAGGTCTGTCCCAGCCCCGGCCCCACTCGGCCATTCCGAGCATCCCGACGGGTCTGGGGACATTGATGTCATCCAGCCTCTGACAGCGACCATGGGGACACTGCGGAACCTCATGGAACCAAAGAGACCATTTTGACACTCTGGTGCCTCATGCAATCAGGGCCACCTTTGTGAGACTCGGGACCCCAATGGAACCAAGGGTCAGTGATGAAGCTGTGCGGCCCAGAGAACCAAGGAGCCTTTGTTACACAGCAGGGCCACATGGAGCCCAGGGGCCATGGTGACTCTGCAGGACCTTAGGGAAGCAAGGGACCATTGTTATCACTACTGAAGCAGGGAGAATATTGTGACAAGGAGAATATCGGGACACTACAGGGACTCCCGGAATCAAGGAGTACATTGTGACACTGTGAGGCCCCATGGAACCAAGGCAACATGGAACAGGTCTGGCTGGCTGGGCCTCCCGGGGGCCACCTGGCAAGACTGGCTGATCCTGGAATGTTGAGGACTGCCTCTCATCAGCTCCTGGAGCACTGAGGCTCTGTGCTTTCCTTCCTATGGAAAAGTACCATCCGCTTTTGCAGGTTCCCACGGCTGAAACTGATATTCCCCCTGAAAAAGCACTACATACAAGGCTTGCTCCCAGCCAAAATCTGCTAGGAGTAACAGCTCTGGGTGGCCACCGTTTCCTGAGGGCTGCCTCTCATCTACCACTCTAAGGGTCGGTGTGAAGTTTCCCTCATTTTTGCCTCATGACCCTCTCAAGAAGACCTCAAGGACCCCCGCCCAGGTTGACTCTGGACAATGATTTTCTGGCCTGCTTGAGGTGGGTGCTTGCCAAGGGACTCTTTGCAGGTGTGTTGTGCTCACTGGACTCTGCTGTCATGGTACCAGCTGAAGCCTGCATGTACTGCACGACCGCACCTGTCTCTTGGAGCACCACACAATGCTCCATAAATCTCCCCACCTCTTGGCCACAAGCCACTCGCTTTGAAAAAGGACTATAAAAGAGCGATCCTCTGGAGGAGACCCTGAGTACTCCCCACGGATGACCACCCTTCCATTGGCTGGCGCACCATGACGTTGGTCTCGTCTGTTGGTAGCTATTTCCCCCTTCCCCTCTTTTTCTCTCTCTAGACTCCATTTCCTATATCTCTCCCCTCTATCGCAACTGAATTGTTTGGCATTCAATAAAAATGCATTGCTGTTGTTGAATAAACTGATTTGTCCCCCGCTATTTGCCTGCTATTACCTCTGAGATCAAACAATCCCCGGCCTGTCTTGGTAGATGGTGACACTCCCCCCCCCCTCCCCCCACTCCCCGCAAATCCCCCATCCCCCTGCTTCTCCCAGTTGATTGCTGATCGTGCTGTGACATGGAATGGAACATCCCTTGGGCCAGTCCAGCCCAGCTGTCCCATCCCTGTTCCCTCAGGAGCACTTGCCCACCCCAAGTCCATGGGTTGGAGGGGCTTGCAGACATGCCTCGTGGGGGGAGCATTGTGACAAGGACAGGAGAACAGAAGAACATTTACACTTATCGCGGGCAGAGAACAGAAGAGCACAGCCTTGGAGAAACGCACAAAGGATGTAGCTGAGGCAAACAGAGCGTGCACAAAATGCAAGGAGAATGTCAGCTCAGCTCTGCAAGGCTGACAAAAGCAGAAGTTATACACAACAATAATCTTGCCCTTCCTCAAAAGCGGGGATCAAAGAGCAGTCACCTAAAAAGGACAGCGCATGTTGAAGGCAGACTCCAAAGAACCATAGAAGGACTTGTGAGAAGGGGTGCAATTATGGCAAATAAATTCCAGGTGGGGTTAACTAATGAATACATCATCAGTGTGAGTGATAAAAGCTCCGATTGCCTGGTGGCCAGTGCACTCGAGTAGATGAAGGATTGCCCAAGTGGCCACCATGGTGTAATAAAGAATACCTGCTCTCAGATCCTCAAAACTGTGTTCAAAAGTTGCTATCCAGCAGATTTCAGTATCAGTGGTGTCCCTGACTCCATTATGCCCCTTGCACACTTTCACGAGGGCCCCTTGGTTCCACGAGGCCCTGCTGGATAACAGTGGACCCTTGGTTCCATTTGGGTCTGTACTGTCAAAATGGCCTCCTTGGTTCTGCACTGCCACAATGCTCTCCTTGGTGCCACGAGGCCTTGGTGTGTCACAACAGCCTCTCGGTTCCATGAACTGCCATAGTGTCAGCACGGTCTCTTGCATCTGCAGTATCACGATGGACAGTTGGTTACAAGCAGCCCCGCCGTGTCACAACGACTATTTGCTTCAGGAGGCCCCCACAGTGTCACCATGGCCCCTTGGTTCCACGAGGCCTCGCTGCAGAACAATGGCCTCTCAGTTCCAGGAGGTTTTGTACTGTCAACAGTGCTCTCCTTGGTTCTACAGTGGCTGCTTGCTTCCATAAGGTTCCTCGGTGTCACAGTGGTCTCCTTGGCTCCATGAGGCTCTGCAATGTCCCAATAGCCCATCGTTTCCATGAGCTTCTGTCCCATCAACCATGTCCTTTGCTCCAGTGAGGCCCCGCAATGGCACACTGGACCCCTGGCTCCATGAGGTTCCATAGTGTGACATGGTTGCCTTGATTCCAAGAGGTTCTGCCGGGTCACACTGGACCCTTGGCTCCGTGAGGTTCCGTGGTATCGCCATGGTTTCCCTGGATCCGCAGTATCGCTACGGACCATAGGTTTCATGCAGCTTTGCTGTGCTACAGTGGCTCCTTGGTTCCATCAAGTGCCACTGTGTAACAAGGGAATCTTGGTCCCATGAGGTTCTGGACTGTCACAATGCTGTCCTTGGTTCTGGACTCTAACAACGGACCCTTGGTTCCACGAGGTTCCATTACGTCACAATGCTCTCCTTGGTTCCACAAGGCCTTGCTTTGTCACAATGGACCCTTGGTTCCATGAGCTTCCGTAGTGTAACCATGGTCTCCTGGGATCTGCATTGTCACAATGGACAATTGGTTGCATGGGAGCCTGCTGTGTCACAAGAGAGCCTTAGTTCCATGACGTTCTGGACTGTCACAGTGGTCTCCCTGCTTCAACGAGGCCCTGGAGTGTCACAAGGGCTGCTTGGTTCTGTGAGCTTCCACAACGTCCCAATGGTCTCCTTGTTTCTGCAGTGTCATAGTGGACTCTTGGTTCCATGAGGTTCCTAAATGTCACAGGTCTCCTTGGTTCCATGTGGCCCTGCTGTGTCACCACAGCCCCTTGGTTCCAGGAGTTTCTGGGCTGTCAGCAGTGGTTCCTTTTCTTCCAATCAGGCACCGCTGTGTCACACTGCACCCTGGCTTCCATGAAGTTCTTCAGTGTCACAGTGGCCCCTTGGATCCATGCGGTCCCATAGTGTCACCATGGTCTCCTTGGATCTGCATTGTCATAAGGGACCATTGGTTCCACGTGGCCCGGCTGTGTCACAGTGATGTGGATTCCGTAATTGCCTTCAGCGTCACAATGGAGCCTTGTTTCTGTGAGGCTCTCAACTGTCACAATTGTCTCCTTGGTTCCATCAGCCCCCGCTGTGTCACAAGGGTCCCCTTGGTTCCATGAGCACACCAAAGCTTTGCATAAACATCGAGCAGCACCTGCTTAACACACCTGGGAACATCTGTCTGCATTCAAAAGACAGGTCACAGCTGAGAAAGGCACCAGCAGCTTCCATCTGCAACAGAGATGCAGGGAAAGGACAAGGACAGAGAATTCAGCTGCAAGACTCCGAGAATTCTGCATCCAGACATCATTTCTGGTCCCACTGTCCCTAGTAGAAAGGTGTCATCATTCCAGGCAGCCTGTACTCAGCATGTGCTTCTACAGTGGGGATTTGTCGTTTAGGAGACCTGCTCAGGCTTTTCCCTTCTTTCCTCACAAACAGGAATACTTGTCCCGGGCCTGGATGCAGGCAGAGCCCTGAGGAGAGCACGTGCGACATGGTGCAGTGGGCAGGGACAGCCAGCTGCAGAGTTCAGGGGGGAAGGGCTTCCGGTGCAGGGCCAGGGATGTCAGTCCCAGCTGGGCCATGTCAGACACGCTGAGGCTGGGCTTGGGGAGCAGCTTGTCCAAACAGGGTCAGCCTGCAAGGGGCTCATTCTTCTGTGGGCCCACGCCTCCTAAGGAGACGTTCAGCATCAAGATCACCTGGGGAATGCCTAAGTTGCTTCTTCTTGGAACTGAAAAAGAAAAATTACTCCCTTTTATAACACTGAAAATCGTGAGCTGTACCTTGAAATCTTCCTCCTTAAGAGAACTCCAAAGTGACTCCAAGCAGCTGCACAAGGCCTGGAGACTGGAAGACATTGGAAAGAAGACAAAGAGCTCCTGAGGGTTTTCTGTATTTTAATGATCCCCAACGGTGGATTTGGGGCTGAGTCCAGGAGCCCCAGGCACTGAGAGAAGGTTGAAGAAGCTGCTCAAGGAGTCAGAAGCAAAACTCCAAGTCCCTTGGAGCATCAGTGGCCCCACTGAGGGCAGGGACTGCCAAAGGCTCCCCAGGGAGTGGTGAGAGCAGATCCTTGAGGCCAGGATTGCAGGAGCCCGAGGCTGTGAGCAGGGAACTGCAATGCTGAGCAAGGCCTGGGCTGGTTGGAGGAAGCAGAAAGGCCAAGGCCTGAGCCCAGGCCTGGGCCAGCAGGGCCTGTCCCTCACAGGTGGCTCGGGGCTGTTCCTGGAGCACTGGGATGGGAGAGGCA
Source organism: Sturnus vulgaris (assembly GCF_052056855.1). Classification (NCBI taxonomy): domain Eukaryota; kingdom Metazoa; phylum Chordata; class Aves; order Passeriformes; family Sturnidae; genus Sturnus; species Sturnus vulgaris. The sequence continues at coordinate 156,467 of NW_028276036.1, forward strand.
GCAAGGACAAATGTCATCAGGCTGTGTGACACTCCAGATGCTCATGGAACCAAGGGCCAGTGTGACACAGCAGGGCCTGATGGAAACAAGAGGCCGTGCTGAGCCTGCGCGCCTGTAACACCGCAGAACACTGAAATGCTGAGGGTGAGCAAAGGTTCCTTTCCTCGAGTTTGGTGCAGAGTAGAAACCCCAGCCAGATATTCTCAAGAGGTCAAAACGACACAAAAGTGTACTGGAAAAATACAGAAAACCGAGCTCCTTTGGCAAATGATTTCATACAACATCCAATTCAACGTGCAACACTTAGCGTAGCAGGAACATCATTAACTCAGCCCATTTAAGATGGAAACCTTTAGGCATAAAAATGTTAAACTACCCAAAAACATTCCAGTAAAAGAGGATAAGAAGGTTAAAAGAGAAAAAAGAGACAGAAAGACAGAAGATCTCCAGATAGATATGCAGAGAGCTACCAGCTGCTAGGCTTCCAGTGTGGCTGAGACACAGACCCAGGAGATTTCAGGATTCAGACCAGGGCTTGACGTCATGCCCGATTTTTTCAATTCCCTAGCGTTTTGTAAGCTCTCCTCTTTTCGGGGACATCTGCTTTCTTCCCACTCACTGCTGTGTTTCATTGCCTTTGTGTGGGATTGATTGACAGCTCGGCCAATCAGAGCTGGGTGGGCGCTGCCCCTGCTGTGTGACTGATTAACGGCTCAACCAATCAGAGCTGGGTGGGCGCTGCTCCTGCTGTGTGGGATTGATTGACGGCTCAGCCAATCAGAGCTGGGTGGGCGCTACCCCTGCTGTGTGATTGGCAGATCTGCCAGGCCATGGCTGGGGGCGGGGCTCTGTCCCACCTCATTCCAAGGTCTGTCCCAGCCCCGGCCCCACTCGGCCATTCCGAGCATCCCGACGGGTCTGGGGACATTGATGTCATCCAGCCTCTGACAGCGACCATGGGGACACTGCGGAACCTCATGGAACCAAAGAGACCATTTTGACACTCTGGTGCCTCATGCAATCAGGGCCACCTTTGTGAGACTCGGGACCCCAATGGAACCAAGGGTCAGTGATGAAGCTGTGCGGCCCAGAGAACCAAGGAGCCTTTGTTACACAGCAGGGCCACATGGAGCCCAGGGGCCATGGTGACTCTGCAGGACCTTAGGGAAGCAAGGGACCATTGTTATCACTACTGAAGCAGGGAGAATATTGTGACAAGGAGAATATCGGGACACTACAGGGACTCCCGGAATCAAGGAGTACATTGTGACACTGTGAGGCCCCATGGAACCAAGGCAACATGGAACAGGTCTGGCTGGCTGGGCCTCCCGGGGGCCACCTGGCAAGACTGGCTGATCCTGGAATGTTGAGGACTGCCTCTCATCAGCTCCTGGAGCACTGAGGCTCTGTGCTTTCCTTCCTATGGAAAAGTACCATCCGCTTTTGCAGGTTCCCACGGCTGAAACTGATATTCCCCCTGAAAAAGCACTACATACAAGGCTTGCTCCCAGCCAAAATCTGCTAGGAGTAACAGCTCTGGGTGGCCACCGTTTCCTGAGGGCTGCCTCTCATCTACCACTCTAAGGGTCGGTGTGAAGTTTCCCTCATTTTTGCCTCATGACCCTCTCAAGAAGACCTCAAGGACCCCCGCCCAGGTTGACTCTGGACAATGATTTTCTGGCCTGCTTGAGGTGGGTGCTTGCCAAGGGACTCTTTGCAGGTGTGTTGTGCTCACTGGACTCTGCTGTCATGGTACCAGCTGAAGCCTGCATGTACTGCACGACCGCACCTGTCTCTTGGAGCACCACACAATGCTCCATAAATCTCCCCACCTCTTGGCCACAAGCCACTCGCTTTGAAAAAGGACTATAAAAGAGCGATCCTCTGGAGGAGACCCTGAGTACTCCCCACGGATGACCACCCTTCCATTGGCTGGCGCACCATGACGTTGGTCTCGTCTGTTGGTAGCTATTTCCCCCTTCCCCTCTTTTTCTCTCTCTAGACTCCATTTCCTATATCTCTCCCCTCTATCGCAACTGAATTGTTTGGCATTCAATAAAAATGCATTGCTGTTGTTGAATAAACTGATTTGTCCCCCGCTATTTGCCTGCTATTACCTCTGAGATCAAACAATCCCCGGCCTGTCTTGGTAGATGGTGACACTCCCCCCCCCCTCCCCCCCCCCCGCAAATCCCCCATTCCCCTGCTTCTCCCAGTTGATTGCTGATCGTGCTGTGACATGGAATGGAACATCCCTTGGGCCAGTCCAGCCCAGCTGTCCCATCCCTGTTCCCTCAGGAGCACTTGCCCACCCCAAGTCCATGGGTTGGAGGGGCTTGCAGACATGCCTCGTGGGGGGAGCATTGTGACAAGGACAGGAGAACAGAAGAACATTTACACTTATCAAGGGCAGAGAACAGAAGAGCACAGCCTTGGAGAAACGCACAAAGGATGTAGCTGAGGCAAACAGAGCGTGCACAAAATGCAAGGAGAATGTCAGCTCAGCTCTGCAAGGCTGACAAAAGCAGAAGTTATACACAACAATAATATTGCCCTTCCTCAAAAGCGGGGATCAAAGAGCAGTCACCTAAAAAGGACAGCGCATGTTGAAGGCAGACTCCAAAGAACCATAGAAGGACTTGTGAGAAGGGGTGCAATTATGGCAAATAAATTCCAGGTGGGGTTAACTAATGAATACATCATCAGTGTGAGTGATAAAAGCTCCGATTGCCTGGTGGCCAGTGCACTCGAGTAGATGAAGGATTGCCCAAGTGGCCACCATGGTGTAATAAAGAATACCTGCTCTCAGATCCTCAAAACTGTGTTCAAAAGTTGCTATCCAGCAGATTTCAGTATCAGTGGTGTCCCTGACTCCATTATGCCCCTTGCACACTTTCACGAGGGCCCCTTGGTTCCACGAGGCCCTGCTGGATAACAGTGGACCCTTGGTTCCATTTGGGTCTGTACTGTCAAAATGGCCTCCTTGGTTCTGCACTGCCACAATGCTCTCCTTGGTGCCACGAGGCCTTGGTGTGTCACAACAGCCTCTCGGTTCCATGAACTGCCATAGTGTCAGCACGGTCTCTTGCATCTGCAGTATCACGATGGACAGTTGGTTACAAGCAGCCCCGCCGTGTCACAACGACTATTTGCTTCAGGAGGCCCCCACAGTGTCACCATGGCCCCTTGGTTCCACGAGGCCTCGCTGCAGAACAATGGCCTCTCAGTTCCAGGAGGTTTTGTACTGTCAACAGTGCTCTCCTTGGTTCTACAGTGGCTGCTTGCTTCCATAAGGTTCCTCGGTGTCACAGTGGTCTCCTTGGCTCCATGAGGCTCTGCAATGTCCCAATAGCCCATCGTTTCCATGAGCTTCTGTCCCATCAACCATGTCCTTTGCTCCAGTGAGGCCCCGCAATGGCACACTGGACCCCTGGCTCCATGAGGTTCCATAGTGTGACATGGTTGCCTTGATTCCAAGAGGTTCTGCCGGGTCACACTGGACCCTTGGCTCCGTGAGGTTCCGTGGTATCGCCATGGTTTCCCTGGATCCGCAGTATCGCTACGGACCATAGGTTTCATGCAGCTTTGCTGTGCTACAGTGGCTCCTTGGTTCCATCAAGTGCCACTGTGTAACAAGGGAATCTTGGTCCCATGAGGTTCTGGACTGTCACAATGCTGTCCTTGGTTCTGGACTCTAACAACGGACCCTTGGTTCCACGAGGTTCCATTACGTCACAATGCTCTCCTTGGTTCCACAAGGCCTTGCTTTGTCACAATGGACCCTTGGTTCCATGAGCTTCCGTAGTGTAACCATGGTCTCCTGGGATCTGCATTGTCACAATGGACAATTGGTTGCATGGGAGCCTGCTGTGTCACAAGAGAGCCTTAGTTCCATGACGTTCTGGACTGTCACAGTGGTCTCCCTGCTTCAACGAGGCCCTGGAGTGTCACAAGGGCTGCTTGGTTCTGTGAGCTTCCACAACGTCCCAATGGTCTCCTTGTTTCTGCAGTGTCATAGTGGACTCTTGGTTCCATGAGGTTCCTAAATGTCACAGGTCTCCTTGGTTCCATGTGGCCCTGCTGTGTCACCACAGCCCCTTGGTTCCAGGAGTTTCTGGGCTGTCAGCAGTGGTTCCTTTTCTTCCAATCAGGCACCGCTGTGTCACACTGCACCCTGGCTTCCATGAAGTTCTTCAGTGTCACAGTGGCCCCTTGGATCCATGCGGTCCCATAGTGTCACCATGGTCTCCTTGGATCTGCATTGTCATAAGGGACCATTGGTTCCACGTGGCCCGGCTGTGTCACAGTGATGTGGATTCCGTAATTGCCTTCAGCGTCACAATGGAGCCTTGTTTCTGTGAGGCTCTCAACTGTCACAATTGTCTCCTTGGTTCCATCAGCCCCCGCTGTGTCACAAGGGTCCCCTTGGTTCCATGAGCACACCAAAGCTTTGCATAAACATCGAGCAGCACCTGCTTAACACACCTGGGAACATCTGTCTGCATTCAAAAGACAGGTCACAGCTGAGAAAGGCACCAGCAGCTTCCATCTGCAACAGAGATGCAGGGAAAGGACAAGGACAGAGAATTCAGCTGCAAGACTCCGAGAATTCTGCATCCAGACATCATTTCTGGTCCCACTGTCCCTAGTAGAAAGGTGTCATCATTCCAGGCAGCCTGTACTCAGCATGTGCTTCTACAGTGGGGATTTGTCGTTTAGGAGACCTGCTCAGGCTTTTCCCTTCTTTCCTCACAAACAGGAATACTTGTCCCGGGCCTGGATGCAGGCAGAGCCCTGAGGAGAGCACGTGCGACATGGTGCAGTGGGCAGGGACAGCCAGCTGCAGAGTTCAGGGGGGAAGGGCTTCCGGTGCAGGGCCAGGGATGTCAGTCCCAGCTGGGCCATGTCAGACACGCTGAGGCTGGGCTTGGGGAGCAGCTTGTCCAAACAGGGTCAGCCTGCAAGGGGCTCATTCTTCTGTGGGCCCACGCCTCCTAAGGAGACGTTCAGCATCAAGATCACCTGGGGAATGCCTAAGTTGCTTCTTCTTGGAACTGAAAAAGAAAAATTACTCCCTTTTATAACACTGAAAATCGTGAGCTGTACCTTGAAATCTTCCTCCTTAAGAGAACTCCAAAGTGACTCCAAGCAGCTGCACAAGGCCTGGAGACTGGAAGACATTGGAAAGAAGACAAAGAGCTCCTGAGGGTTTTCTGTATTTTAATGATCCCCAACGGTGGATTTGGGGCTGAGTCCAGGAGCCCCAGGCACTGAGAGAAGGTTGAAGAAGCTGCTCAAGGAGTCAGAAGCAAAACTCCAAGTCCCTTGGAGCATCAGTGGCCCCACTGAGGGCAGGGACTGCCAAAGGCTCCCCAGGGAGTGGTGAGAGCAGATCCTTGAGGCCAGGATTGCAGGAGCCCGAGGCTGTGAGCAGGGAACTGCAATGCTGAGCAAGGCCTGGGCTGGTTGGAGGAAGCAGAAAGGCCAAGGCCTGAGCCCAGGCCTGGGCCAGCAGGGCCTGTCCCTCACAGGTGGCTCGGGGCTGTTCCTGGAGCACTGGGATGGGAGAGGCAGCAAGGACAAATGTCATCAGGCTGTGTGACACTCCAGATGCTCATGGAACCAAGGGCCAGTGTGACACAGCAGGGCCTGATGGAAACAAGAGGCCGTGCTGAGCCTGCGCGCCTGTAACACCGCAGAACACTGAAATGCTGAGGGTGAGCAAAGGTTCCTTTCCTCGAGTTTGGTGCAGAGTAGAAACCCCAGCCAGATATTCTCAAGAGGTCAAAACGACACAAAAGTGTACTGGAAAAATACAGAAAACCGAGCTCCTTTGGCAAATGATTTCATACAACATCCAATTCAACGTGCAACACTTAGCGTAGCAGGAACATCATTAACTCAGCCCATTTAAGATGGAAACCTTTAGGCATAAAAATGTTAAACTACCCAAAAACATTCCAGTAAAAGAGGATAAGAAGGTTAAAAGAGAAAAAAGAGACAGAAAGACAGAAGATCTCCAGATAGATATGCAGAGAGCTACCAGCTGCTAGGCTTCCAGTGTGGCTGAGACACAGACCCAGGAGATTTCAGGATTCAGACCAGGGCTTGACGTCATGCCCGATTTTTTCAATTCCCTAGCGTTTTGTAAGCTCTCCTCTTTTCGGGGACATCTGCTTTCTTCCCACTCACTGCTGTGTTTCATTGCCTTTGTGTGGGATTGATTGACAGCTCGGCCAATCAGAGCTGGGTGGGCGCTGCCCCTGCTGTGTGACTGATTAACGGCTCAACCAATCAGAGCTGGGTGGGCGCTGCTCCTGCTGTGTGGGATTGATTGACGGCTCAGCCAATCAGAGCTGGGTGGGCGCTACCCCTGCTGTGTGATTGGCAGATCTGCCAGGCCATGGCTGGGGGCGGGGCTCTGTCCCACCTCATTCCAAGGTCTGTCCCAGCCCCGGCCCCACTCGGCCATTCCGAGCATCCCGACGGGTCTGGGGACATTGATGTCATCCAGCCTCTGACAGCGACCATGGGGACACTGCGGAACCTCATGGAACCAAAGAGACCATTTTGACACTCTGGTGCCTCATGCAATCAGGGCCACCTTTGTGAGACTCGGGACCCCAATGGAACCAAGGGTCAGTGATGAAGCTGTGCGGCCCAGAGAACCAAGGAGCCTTTGTTACACAGCAGGGCCACATGGAGCCCAGGGGCCATGGTGACTCTGCAGGACCTTAGGGAAGCAAGGGACCATTGTTATCACTACTGAAGCAGGGAGAATATTGTGACAAGGAGAATATCGGGACACTACAGGGACTCCCGGAATCAAGGAGTACATTGTGACACTGTGAGGCCCCATGGAACCAAGGCAACATGGAACAGGTCTGGCTGGCTGGGCCTCCCGGGGGCCACCTGGCAAGACTGGCTGATCCTGGAATGTTGAGGACTGCCTCTCATCAGCTCCTGGAGCACTGAGGCTCTGTGCTTTCCTTCCTATGGAAAAGTACCATCCGCTTTTGCAGGTTCCCACGGCTGAAACTGATATTCCCCCTGAAAAAGCACTACATACAAGGCTTGCTCCCAGCCAAAATCTGCTAGGAGTAACAGCTCTGGGTGGCCACCGTTTCCTGAGGGCTGCCTCTCATCTACCACTCTAAGGGTCGGTGTGAAGTTTCCCTCATTTTTGCCTCATGACCCTCTCAAGAAGACCTCAAGGACCCCCGCCCAGGTTGACTCTGGACAATGATTTTCTGGCCTGCTTGAGGTGGGTGCTTGCCAAGGGACTCTTTGCAGGTGTGTTGTGCTCACTGGACTCTGCTGTCATGGTACCAGCTGAAGCCTGCATGTACTGCACGACCGCACCTGTCTCTTGGAGCACCACACAATGCTCCATAAATCTCCCCACCTCTTGGCCACAAGCCACTCGCTTTGAAAAAGGACTATAAAAGAGCGATCCTCTGGAGGAGACCCTGAGTACTCCCCACGGATGACCACCCTTCCATTGGCTGGCGCACCATGACGTTGGTCTCGTCTGTTGGTAGCTATTTCCCCCTTCCCCTCTTTTTCTCTCTCTAGACTCCATTTCCTATATCTCTCCCCTCTATCGCAACTGAATTGTTTGGCATTCAATAAAAATGCATTGCTGTTGTTGAATAAACTGATTTGTCCCCCGCTATTTGCCTGCTATTACCTCTGAGATCAAACAATCCCCGGCCTGTCTTGGTAGATGGTGACACTCCCCCCCCCCTCCCCCCCCCCGCAAATCCCCCATTCCCCTGCTTCTCCCAGTTGATTGCTGATCGTGCTGTGACATGGAATGGAACATCCCTTGGGCCAGTCCAGCCCAGCTGTCCCATCCCTGTTCCCTCAGGAGCACTTGCCCACCCCAAGTCCATGGGTTGGAGGGGCTTGCAGACATGCCTCGTGGGGGGAGCATTGTGACAAGGACAGGAGAACAGAAGAACATTTACACTTATCAAGGGCAGAGAACAGAAGAGCACAGCCTTGGAGAAACGCACAAAGGATGTAGCTGAGGCAAACAGAGCGTGCACAAAATGCAAGGAGAATGTCAGCTCAGCTCTGCAAGGCTGACAAAAGCAGAAGTTATACACAACAATAATATTGCCCTTCCTCAAAAGCGGGGATCAAAGAGCAGTCACCTAAAAAGGACAGCGCATGTTGAAGGCAGACTCCAAAGAACCATAGAAGGACTTGTGAGAAGGGGTGCAATTATGGCAAATAAATTCCAGGTGGGGTTAACTAATGAATACATCATCAGTGTGAGTGATAAAAGCTCCGATTGCCTGGTGGCCAGTGCACTCGAGTAGATGAAGGATTGCCCAAGTGGCCACCATGGTGTAATAAAGAATACCTGCTCTCAGATCCTCAAAACTGTGTTCAAAAGTTGCTATCCAGCAGATTTCAGTATCAGTGGTGTCCCTGACTCCATTATGCCCCTTGCACACTTTCACGAGGGCCCCTTGGTTCCACGAGGCCCTGCTGGATAACAGTGGACCCTTGGTTCCATTTGGGTCTGTACTGTCAAAATGGCCTCCTTGGTTCTGCACTGCCACAATGCTCTCCTTGGTGCCACGAGGCCTTGGTGTGTCACAACAGCCTCTCGGTTCCATGAACTGCCATAGTGTCAGCACGGTCTCTTGCATCTGCAGTATCACGATGGACAGTTGGTTACAAGCAGCCCCGCCGTGTCACAACGACTATTTGCTTCAGGAGGCCCCCACAGTGTCACCATGGCCCCTTGGTTCCACGAGGCCTCGCTGCAGAACAATGGCCTCTCAGTTCCAGGAGGTTTTGTACTGTCAACAGTGCTCTCCTTGGTTCTACAGTGGCTGCTTGCTTCCATAAGGTTCCTCGGTGTCACAGTGGTCTCCTTGGCTCCATGAGGCTCTGCAATGTCCCAATAGCCCATCGTTTCCATGAGCTTCTGTCCCATCAACCATGTCCTTTGCTCCAGTGAGGCCCCGCAATGGCACACTGGACCCCTGGCTCCATGAGGTTCCATAGTGTGACATGGTTGCCTTGATTCCAAGAGGTTCTGCCGGGTCACACTGGACCCTTGGCTCCGTGAGGTTCCGTGGTATCGCCATGGTTTCCCTGGATCCGCAGTATCGCTACGGACCATAGGTTTCATGCAGCTTTGCTGTGCTACAGTGGCTCCTTGGTTCCATCAAGTGCCACTGTGTAACAAGGGAATCTTGGTCCCATGAGGTTCTGGACTGTCACAATGCTGTCCTTGGTTCTGGACTCTAACAACGGACCCTTGGTTCCACGAGGTTCCATTACGTCACAATGCTCTCCTTGGTTCCACAAGGCCTTGCTTTGTCACAATGGACCCTTGGTTCCATGAGCTTCCGTAGTGTAACCATGGTCTCCTGGGATCTGCATTGTCACAATGGACAATTGGTTGCATGGGAGCCTGCTGTGTCACAAGAGAGCCTTAGTTCCATGACGTTCTGGACTGTCACAGTGGTCTCCCTGCTTCAACGAGGCCCTGGAGTGTCACAAGGGCTGCTTGGTTCTGTGAGCTTCCACAACGTCCCAATGGTCTCCTTGTTTCTGCAGTGTCATAGTGGACTCTTGGTTCCATGAGGTTCCTAAATGTCACAGGTCTCCTTGGTTCCATGTGGCCCTGCTGTGTCACCACAGCCCCTTGGTTCCAGGAGTTTCTGGGCTGTCAGCAGTGGTTCCTTTTCTTCCAATCAGGCACCGCTGTGTCACACTGCACCCTGGCTTCCATGAAGTTCTTCAGTGTCACAGTGGCCCCTTGGATCCATGCGGTCCCATAGTGTCACCATGGTCTCCTTGGATCTGCATTGTCATAAGGGACCATTGGTTCCACGTGGCCCGGCTGTGTCACAGTGATGTGGATTCCGTAATTGCCTTCAGCGTCACAATGGAGCCTTGTTTCTGTGAGGCTCTCAACTGTCACAATTGTCTCCTTGGTTCCATCAGCCCCCGCTGTGTCACAAGGGTCCCCTTGGTTCCATGAGCACACCAAAGCTTTGCATAAACATTGAGCAGCACCTGCTTAACACACCTGGGAACATCTGTCTGCATTCAAAAGACAGGTCACAGCTGAGAAAGGCACCAGCAGCTTCCATCTGCAACAGAGATGCAGGGAAAGGACAAGGACAGAGAATTCAGCTGCAAGACTCCGAGAATTCTGCATCCAGACATCATTTCTGGTCCCACTGTCCCTAGTAGAAAGGTGTCATCATTCCAGGCAGCCTGTACTCAGCATGTGCTTCTACAGTGGGGATTTGTCGTTTAGGAGACCTGCTCAGGCTTTTCCCTTCTTTCCTCACAAACAGGAATACTTGTCCCGGGCCTGGATGCAGGCAGAGCCCTGAGGAGAGCACGTGCGACATGGTGCAGTGGGCAGGGACAGCCAGCTGCAGAGTTCAGGGGGGAAGGGCTTCCGGTGCAGGGCCAGGGATGTCAGTCCCAGCTGGGCCATGTCAGACACGCTGAGGCTGGGCTTGGGGAGCAGCTTGTCCAAACAGGGTCAGCCTGCAAGGGGCTCATTCTTCTGTGGGCCCACGCCTCCTAAGGAGACGTTCAGCATCAAGATCACCTGGGGAATGCCTAAGTTGCTTCTTCTTGGAACTGAAAAAGAAAAATTACTCCCTTTTATAACACTGAAAATCGTGAGCTGTACCTTGAAATCTTCCTCCTTAAGAGAACTCCAAAGTGACTCCAAGCAGCTGCACAAGGCCTGGAGACTGGAAGACATTGGAAAGAAGACAAAGAGCTCCTGAGGGTTTTCTGTATTTTAATGATCCCCAACGGTGGATTTGGGGCTGAGTCCAGGAGCCCCAGGCACTGAGAGAAGGTTGAAGAAGCTGCTCAAGGAGTCAGAAGCAAAACTCCAAGTCCCTTGGAGCATCAGTGGCCCCACTGAGGGCAGGGACTGCCAAAGGCTCCCCAGGGAGTGGTGAGAGCAGATCCTTGAGGCCAGGATTGCAGGAGCCCGAGGCTGTGAGCAGGGAACTGCAATGCTGAGCAAGGCCTGGGCTGGTTGGAGGAAGCAGAAAGGCCAAGGCCTGAGCCCAGGCCTGGGCCAGCAGGGCCTGTCCCTCACAGGTGGCTCGGGGCTGTTCCTGGAGCACTGGGATGGGAGAGGCAGCAAGGACAAATGTCATCAGGCTGTGTGACACTCCAGATGCTCATGGAACCAAGGGCCAGTGTGACACAGCAGGGCCTGATGGAAACAAGAGGCCGTGCTGAGCCTGCGCGCCTGTAACACCGCAGAACACTGAAATGCTGAGGGTGAGCAAAGGTTCCTTTCCTCGAGTTTGGTGCAGAGTAGAAACCCCAGCCAGATATTCTCAAGAGGTCAAAACGACACAAAAGTGTACTGGAAAAATACAGAAAACCGAGCTCCTTTGGCAAATGATTTCATACAACATCCAATTCAACGTGCAACACTTAGCGTAGCAGGAACATCATTAACTCAGCCCATTTAAGATGGAAACCTTTAGGCATAAAAATGTTAAACTACCCAAAAACATTCCAGTAAAAGAGGATAAGAAGGTTAAAAGAGAAAAAAGAGACAGAAAGACAGAAGATCTCCAGATAGATATGCAGAGAGCTACCAGCTGCTAGGCTTCCAGTGTGGGTGAGACACAGACCCAGGAGATTTCAGGATTCAGACCAGGGCTTGACGTCATGCCCGATTTTTTCAATTCCCTAGCGTTTTGTAAGCTCTCCTCTTTTCGGGGACATCTGCTTTCTTCCCACTCACTGCTGTGTTTCATTGCCTTTGTGTGGGATTGATTGACAGCTCGGCCAATCAGAGCTGGGTGGGCGCTGCCCCTGCTGTGTGATTGATTGACGGCTCAGCCAATCAGAGCTGGCTGGGCGCTGCCCCTGCTGTGTGATTGATTGACAGCTCAACCAATCAGAGCAGGCTGGGCGCTGCTCCTGCTGTGTGACTGATTAACGGCTCAACCAATCAGAGCTGGGTGGGCGCTGCTCCTGCTGTGTGGGATTGATTGACGGCTCCGCCAATCAGAGCTGGGTGGGCGCTACCCCTGCTGTGTGATTGGCAGATCTGCCAGGCCATGGCTGGGGGCGGGGCTCTGTCCCACCTCATTCCAAGGTCTGTCCCAGCCCCGGCCCCACTCGGCCATTCCGAGCATCCCGACGGGTCTGGGGACATTGATGTCATCCAGCCTCTGACAGCGACCATGGGGACACTGCGGAACCTCATGGAACCAAAGAGACCATTTTGACACTCTGGTGCCTCATGCAATCAGGGCCACCTTTGTGAGACTCGGGACCCCAATGGAACCAAGGGTCAGTGATGAAGCTGTGCGGCCCAGAGAACCAAGGAGCCTTTGTTACACAGCAGGGCCACATGGAGCCCAGGGGCCGTGGTGACTCTGCAGGACCTTAGGGAAGCAAGGGGCCATTGTTATCACTACTGAAGCAGGGAGAATATTGTGACAAGGAGAATATCGGGACACTACAGGGACTCCCGGAATCAAGGAGAACATTGTGACACTGTGAGGCCCCATGGAACCAAGGCAACATGGAACAGGTCTGGCTGGCTGGGCCTCCCGGGGGCCACCTGGCAAGACTGGCTGATCCTGGAATGTTGAGGACTGCCTCTCATCAGCTCCTGGAGCACTGAGGCTCTGTGCTTTCCTTCCTATGGAATAGTACCATCCGCTTTTGCAGGTTCCCACGGCTGAAACTGATATTCCCCCTGAAAAAGCACTACATACAAGGCTTGCTCCCAGCCAAAATCTGCTAGGAGTAACAGCTCTGGGTGGCCACCGTTTCCTGAGGGCTGCCTCTCATCTACCACTCTAAGGGTCGGTGTGAAGTTTCCCTCATTTTTGCCTCATGACCCTCTCAAGAAGACCTCAAGGACCCCCGCCCAGGTTGACTCTGGACAATGATTTTCTGGCCTGCTTGAGGTGGGTGCTTGCCAAGGGACTCTTTGCAGGTGTGTTGTGCTCACTGGACTGTGCTGTCATGGTACCAGCTGAAGCCTGCATGTACTGCACGACCGCACCTGTCTCTTGGAGCACCACACAATGCTCCATAAATCTCCCCACCTCTTGGCCACAAGCCACTCGCTTTGAAAAAGGACTATAAAAGAGCGATCCTCTGGAGGAGACCCTGAGTACTCCCCACGGATGACCACCCTTCCATTGGCTGGCGCACCATGACGTTGGTCTCGTCTGTTGGTAGCTATTTCCCCCTTCCCCTCTTTTTCTCTCTCTAGACTCCATTTCCTATATCTCTCCCCTCTATCGCAACTGAATTGTTTGGCATTCAATAAAAATGCATTGCTGTTGTTGAATAAACTGATTTGTCCCCCGCTATTTGCCTGCTATTACCTCTGAGATCAAACAATCCCCGGCCTGTCTTGGTAGATGGTGACACTCCCCCCCCCCTCCCCCCCCCCGCAAATCCCCCATTCCCCTGCTTCTCCCAGTTGATTGCTGATCGTGCTGTGACATGGAATGGAACATCCCTTGGGCCAGTCCAGCCCAGCTGTCCCATCCCTGTTCCCTCAGGAGCACTTGCCCACCCCAAGTCCATGGGTTGGAGGGGCTTGCAGACATGCCTCGTGGGGGGAGCATTGTGACAAGGACAGGAGAACAGAAGAACATTTACACTTATCGCGGGCAGAGAACAGAAGAGCACAGCCTTGGAGAAACGCACAAAGGATGTAGCTGAGGCAAACAGAGCGTGCACAAAATGCAAGGAGAATGTCAGCTCAGCTCTGCAAGGCTGACAAAAGCAGAAGTTATACACAACAATAATATTGCCCTTCCTCAAAAGCGGGGATCAAAGAGCAGTCACCTAAAAAGGACAGCGCATGTTGAAGGCAGACTCCAAAGAACCATAGAAGGACTTGTGAGAAGGGGTGCAATTATGGCAAATAAATTCCAGGTGGGGTTAACTAATGAATACATCATCAGTGTGAGTGATAAAAGCTCCGATTGCCTGGTGGCCAGTGCACTCGAGTAGATGAAGGATTGCCCAAGTGGCCACCATGGTGTAATAAAGAATACCTGCTCTCAGATCCTCAAAACTGTGTTCAAAAGTTGCTATCCAGCAGATTTCAGTATCAGTGGTGTCCCTGACTCCATTATGCCCCTTGCACACTTTCACGAGGGCCCCTTGGTTCCACGAGGCCCTGCTGGATAACAGTGGACCCTTGGTTCCATTTGGGTCTGTACTGTCAAAATGGCCTCCTTGGTTCTGCACTGCCACAATGCTCTCCTTGGTGCCACGAGGCCTTGGTGTGTCACAACAGCCTCTCGGTTCCATGAACTGCCATAGTGTCAGCACGGTCTCTTGCATCTGCAGTATCACGATGGACAGTTGGTTACAAGCAGCCCCGCCGTGTCACAACGACTATTTGCTTCAGGAGGCCCCCACAGTGTCACCATGGCCCCTTGGTTCCACGAGGCCTCGCTGCAGAACAATGGCCTCTCAGTTCCAGGAGGTTTTGTACTGTCAACAGTGCTCTCCTTGGTTCTACAGTGGCTGCTTGCTTCCATAAGGTTCCTCGGTGTCACAGTGGTCTCCTTGGCTCCATGAGGCTCTGCAATGTCCCAATAGCCCATCGTTTCCATGAGCTTCTGTCCCATCAACCATGTCCTTTGCTCCAGTGAGGCCCCGCAATGGCACACTGGACCCCTGGCTCCATGAGGTTCCATAGTGTGACATGGTTGCCTTGATTCCAAGAGGTTCTGCCGGGTCACACTGGACCCTTGGCTCCGTGAGGTTCCGTGGTATCGCCATGGTTTCCCTGGATCCGCAGTATCGCTACGGACCATAGGTTTCATGCAGCTTTGCTGTGCTACAGTGGCTCCTTGGTTCCATCAAGTGCCACTGTGTAACAAGGGAATCTTGGTCCCATGAGGTTCTGGACTGTCACAATGCTGTCCTTGGTTCTGGACTCTAACAACGGACCCTTGGTTCCACGAGGTTCCATTACGTCACAATGCTCTCCTTGGTTCCACAAGGCCTTGCTTTGTCACAATGGACCCTTGGTTCCATGAGCTTCCGTAGTGTAACCATGGTCTCCTGGGATCTGCATTGTCACAATGGACAATTGGTTGCATGGGAGCCTGCTGTGTCACAAGAGAGCCTTAGTTCCATGACGTTCTGGACTGTCACAGTGGTCTCCCTGCTTCAACGAGGCCCTGGAGTGTCACAAGGGCTGCTTGGTTCTGTGAGCTTCCACAACGTCCCAATGGTCTCCTTGTTTCTGCAGTGTCATAGTGGACTCTTGGTTCCATGAGGTTCCTAAATGTCACAGGTCTCCTTGGTTCCATGTGGCCCTGCTGTGTCACCACAGCCCCTTGGTTCCAGGAGTTTCTGGGCTGTCAGCAGTGGTTCCTTTTCTTCCAATCAGGCACCGCTGTGTCACACTGCACCCTGGCTTCCATGAAGTTCTTCAGTGTCACAGTGGCCCCTTGGATCCATGCGGTCCCATAGTGTCACCATGGTCTCCTTGGATCTGCATTGTCATAAGGGACCATTGGTTCCACGTGGCCCGGCTGTGTCACAGTGATGTGGATTCCGTAATTGCCTTCAGCGTCACAATGGAGCCTTGTTTCTGTGAGGCTCTCAACTGTCACAATTGTCTCCTTGGTTCCATCAGCCCCCGCTGTGTCACAAGGGTCCCCTTGGTTCCATGAGCACACCAAAGCTTTGCATAAACATTGAGCAGCACCTGCTTAACACACCTGGGAACATCTGTCTGCATTCAAAAGACAGGTCACAGCTGAGAAAGGCACCAGCAGCTTCCATCTGCAACAGAGATGCAGGGAAAGGACAAGGACAGAGAATTCAGCTGCAAGACTCCGAGAATTCTGCATCCAGACATCATTTCTGGTCCCACTGTCCCTAGTAGAAAGGTGTCATCATTCCAGGCAGCCTGTACTCAGCATGTGCTTCTACAGTGGGGATTTGTCGTTTAGGAGACCTGCTCAGGCTTTTCCCTTCTTTCCTCACAAACAGGAATACTTGTCCCGGGCCTGGATGCAGGCAGAGCCCTGAGGAGAGCACGTGCGACATGGTGCAGTGGGCAGGGACAGCCAGCTGCAGAGTTCAGGGGGGAAGGGCTTCCGGTGCAGGGCCAGGGATGTCAGTCCCAGCTGGGCCATGTCAGACACGCTGAGGCTGGGCTTGGGGAGCAGCTTGTCCAAACAGGGTCAGCCTGCAAGGGGCTCATTCTTCTGTGGGCCCACGCCTCCTAAGGAGACGTTCAGCATCAAGATCACCTGGGGAATGCCTAAGTTGCTTCTTCTTGGAACTGAAAAAGAAAAATTACTCCCTTTTATAACACTGAAAATCGTGAGCTGTACCTTGAAATCTTCCTCCTTAAGAGAACTCCAAAGTGACTCCAAGCAGCTGCACAAGGCCTGGAGACTGGAAGACATTGGAAAGAAGACAAAGAGCTCCTGAGGGTTTTCTGTATTTTAATGATCCCCAACGGTGGATTTGGGGCTGAGTCCAGGAGCCCCAGGCACTGAGAGAAGGTTGAAGAAGCTGCTCAAGGAGTCAGAAGCAAAACTCCAAGTCCCTTGGAGCATCAGTGGCCCCACTGAGGGCAGGGACTGCCAAAGGCTCCCCAGGGAGTGGTGAGAGCAGATCCTTGAGGCCAGGATTGCAGGAGCCCGAGGCTGTGAGCAGGGAACTGCAATGCTGAGCAAGGCCTGGGCTGGTTGGAGGAAGCAGAAAGGCCAAGGCCTGAGCCCAGGCCTGGGCCAGCAGGGCCTGTCCCTCACAGGTGGCTCGGGGCTGTTCCTGGAGCACTGGGATGGGAGAGGCAGCAAGGACAAATGTCATCAGGCTGTGTGACACTCCAGATGCTCATGGAACCAAGGGCCAGTGTGACACAGCAGGGCCTGATGGAAACAAGAGGCCGTGCTGAGCCTGCGCGCCTGTAACACCGCAGAACACTGAAATGCTGAGGGTGAGCAAAGGTTCCTTTCCTCGAGTTTGGTGCAGAGTAGAAACCCCAGCCAGATATTCTCAAGAGGTCAAAACGACACAAAAGTGTACTGGAAAAATACAGAAAACCGAGCTCCTTTGGCAAATGATTTCATACAACATCCAATTCAACGTGCAACACTTAGCGTAGCAGGAACATCATTAACTCAGCCCATTTAAGATGGAAACCTTTAGGCATAAAAATGTTAAACTACCCAAAAACATTCCAGTAAAAGAGGATAAGAAGGTTAAAAGAGA
Source organism: Sturnus vulgaris (assembly GCF_052056855.1). Lineage (NCBI taxonomy): Eukaryota > Metazoa > Chordata > Aves > Passeriformes > Sturnidae > Sturnus > Sturnus vulgaris. The sequence goes on from NW_028276036.1 coordinate 173,711, forward strand.
AAAAAGAGACAGAAAGACAGAAGATCTCCAGATAGATATGCAGAGAGCTACCAGCTGCTAGGCTTCCAGTGTGGGTGAGACACAGACCCAGGAGATTTCAGGATTCAGACCAGGGCTTGACGTCATGCCCGATTTTTTCAATTCCCTAGCGTTTTGTAAGCTCTCCTCTTTTCGGGGACATCTGCTTTCTTCCCACTCACTGCTGTGTTTCATTGCCTTTGTGTGGGATTGATTGACAGCTCGGCCAATCAGAGCTGGGTGGGCGCTGCCCCTGCTGTGTGATTGATTGACGGCTCAGCCAATCAGAGCTGGCTGGGCGCTGCCCCTGCTGTGTGATTGATTGACAGCTCAACCAATCAGAGCAGGCTGGGCGCTGCTCCTGCTGTGTGACTGATTAACGGCTCAACCAATCAGAGCTGGGTGGGCGCTGCTCCTGCTGTGTGGGATTGATTGACGGCTCCGCCAATCAGAGCTGGGTGGGCGCTACCCCTGCTGTGTGATTGGCAGATCTGCCAGGCCATGGCTGGGGGCGGGGCTCTGTCCCACCTCATTCCAAGGTCTGTCCCAGCCCCGGCCCCACTCGGCCATTCCGAGCATCCCGACGGGTCTGGGGACATTGATGTCATCCAGCCTCTGACAGCGACCATGGGGACACTGCGGAACCTCATGGAACCAAAGAGACCATTTTGACACTCTGGTGCCTCATGCAATCAGGGCCACCTTTGTGAGACTCGGGACCCCAATGGAACCAAGGGTCAGTGATGAAGCTGTGCGGCCCAGAGAACCAAGGAGCCTTTGTTACACAGCAGGGCCACATGGAGCCCAGGGGCCGTGGTGACTCTGCAGGACCTTAGGGAAGCAAGGGGCCATTGTTATCACTACTGAAGCAGGGAGAATATTGTGACAAGGAGAATATCGGGACACTACAGGGACTCCCGGAATCAAGGAGAACATTGTGACACTGTGAGGCCCCATGGAACCAAGGCAACATGGAACAGGTCTGGCTGGCTGGGCCTCCCGGGGGCCACCTGGCAAGACTGGCTGATCCTGGAATGTTGAGGACTGCCTCTCATCAGCTCCTGGAGCACTGAGGCTCTGTGCTTTCCTTCCTATGGAATAGTACCATCCGCTTTTGCAGGTTCCCACGGCTGAAACTGATATTCCCCCTGAAAAAGCACTACATACAAGGCTTGCTCCCAGCCAAAATCTGCTAGGAGTAACAGCTCTGGGTGGCCACCGTTTCCTGAGGGCTGCCTCTCATCTACCACTCTAAGGGTCGGTGTGAAGTTTCCCTCATTTTTGCCTCATGACCCTCTCAAGAAGACCTCAAGGACCCCCGCCCAGGTTGACTCTGGACAATGATTTTCTGGCCTGCTTGAGGTGGGTGCTTGCCAAGGGACTCTTTGCAGGTGTGTTGTGCTCACTGGACTGTGCTGTCATGGTACCAGCTGAAGCCTGCATGTACTGCACGACCGCACCTGTCTCTTGGAGCACCACACAATGCTCCATAAATCTCCCCACCTCTTGGCCACAAGCCACTCGCTTTGAAAAAGGACTATAAAAGAGCGATCCTCTGGAGGAGACCCTGAGTACTCCCCACGGATGACCACCCTTCCATTGGCTGGCGCACCATGACGTTGGTCTCGTCTGTTGGTAGCTATTTCCCCCTTCCCCTCTTTTTCTCTCTCTAGACTCCATTTCCTATATCTCTCCCCTCTATCGCAACTGAATTGTTTGGCATTCAATAAAAATGCATTGCTGTTGTTGAATAAACTGATTTGTCCCCCGCTATTTGCCTGCTATTACCTCTGAGATCAAACAATCCCCGGCCTGTCTTGGTAGATGGTGACACTCCCCCCCCCCTCCCCCCACCCCCCGCAAATCCCCCATCCCCCTGCTTCTCCCAGTTGATTGCTGATCGTGCTGTGACATGGAATGGAACATCCCTTGGGCCAGTCCAGCCCAGCTGTCCCATCCCTGTTCCCTCAGGAGCACTTGCCCACCCCAAGTCCATGGGTTGGAGGGGCTTGCAGACATGCCTCGTGGGGGGAGCATTGTGACAAGGACAGGAGAACAGAAGAACATTTACACTTATCGCGGGCAGAGAACAGAAGAGCACAGCCTTGGAGAAACGCACAAAGGATGTAGCTGAGGCAAACAGAGCGTGCACAAAATGCAAGGAGAATGTCAGCTCAGCTCTGCAAGGCTGACAAAAGCAGAAGTTATACACAACAATAATCTTGCCCTTCCTCAAAAGCGGGGATCAAAGAGCAGTCACCTAAAAAGGACAGCGCATGTTGAAGGCAGACTCCAAAGAACCATAGAAGGACTTGTGAGAAGGGGTGCAATTATGGCAAATAAATTCCAGGTGGGGTTAACTAATGAATACATCATCAGTGTGAGTGATAAAAGCTCCGATTGCCTGGTGGCCAGTGCACTCGAGTAGATGAAGGATTGCCCAAGTGGCCACCATGGTGTAATAAAGAATACCTGCTCTCAGATCCTCAAAACTGTGTTCAAAAGTTGCTATCCAGCAGATTTCAGTATCAGTGGTGTCCCTGACTCCATTATGCCCCTTGCACACTTTCACGAGGGCCCCTTGGTTCCACGAGGCCCTGCTGGATAACAGTGGACCCTTGGTTCCATTTGGGTCTGTACTGTCAAAATGGCCTCCTTGGTTCTGCACTGCCACAATGCTCTCCTTGGTGCCACGAGGCCTTGGTGTGTCACAACAGCCTCTCGGTTCCATGAACTGCCATAGTGTCAGCACGGTCTCTTGCATCTGCAGTATCACGATGGACAGTTGGTTACAAGCAGCCCCGCCGTGTCACAACGACTATTTGCTTCAGGAGGCCCCCACAGTGTCACCATGGCCCCTTGGTTCCACGAGGCCTCGCTGCAGAACAATGGCCTCTCAGTTCCAGGAGGTTTTGTACTGTCAACAGTGCTCTCCTTGGTTCTACAGTGGCTGCTTGCTTCCATAAGGTTCCTCGGTGTCACAGTGGTCTCCTTGGCTCCATGAGGCTCTGCAATGTCCCAATAGCCCATCGTTTCCATGAGCTTCTGTCCCATCAACCATGTCCTTTGCTCCAGTGAGGCCCCGCAATGGCACACTGGACCCCTGGCTCCATGAGGTTCCATAGTGTGACATGGTTGCCTTGATTCCAAGAGGTTCTGCCGGGTCACACTGGACCCTTGGCTCCGTGAGGTTCCGTGGTATCGCCATGGTTTCCCTGGATCCGCAGTAGCACTATGGACCATAGGTTTCATGCAGCTTTGCTGTGCTACAGTGGCTCCTTGGTTCCATCAAGTGCCACTGTGTAACAAGGGAATCTTGGTCCCATGAGGTTCTGGACTGTCACAATGCTGTCCTTGGTTCTGGACTCTAACAACGGACCCTTGGTTCCACGAGGTTCCATTACGTCACAATGCTCTCCTTGGTTCCACAAGGCCTTGCTTTGTCACAATGGACCCTTGGTTCCATGAGCTTCCGTAGTGTAACCATGGTCTCCTGGGATCTGCATTGTCACAATGGACAATTGGTTGCATGGGAGCCTGCTGTGTCACAAGAGAGCCTTAGTTCCATGACGTTCTGGACTGTCACAGTGGTCTCCCTGCTTCAACGAGGCCCTGGAGTGTCACAAGGGCTGCTTGGTTCTGTGAGCTTCCACAACGTCCCAATGGTCTCCTTGTTTCTGCAGTGTCATAGTGGACTCTTGGTTCCATGAGGTTCCTAAATGTCACAGGTCTCCTTGGTTCCATGTGGCCCTGCTGTGTCACCACAGCCCCTTGGTTCCAGGAGTTTCTGGGCTGTCAGCAGTGGTTCCTTTTCTTCCAATCAGGCACCGCTGTGTCACACTGCACCCTGGCTTCCATGAAGTTCTTCAGTGTCACAGTGGCCCCTTGGATCCATGCGGTCCCATAGTGTCACCATGGTCTCCTTGGATCTGCATTGTCATAAGGGACCATTGGTTCCACGTGGCCCGGCTGTGTCACAGTGATGTGGATTCCGTAATTGCCTTCAGCGTCACAATGGAGCCTTGTTTCTGTGAGGCTCTCAACTGTCACAATTGTCTCCTTGGTTCCATCAGCCCCCGCTGTGTCACAAGGGTCCCCTTGGTTCCATGAGCACACCAAAGCTTTGCATAAACATTGAGCAGCACCTGCTTAACACACCTGGGAACATCTGTCTGCATTCAAAAGACAGGTCACAGCTGAGAAAGGCACCAGCAGCTTCCATCTGCAACAGAGATGCAGGGAAAGGACAAGGACAGAGAATTCAGCTGCAAGACTCCGAGAATTCTGCATCCAGACATCATTTCTGGTCCCACTGTCCCTAGTAGAAAGGTGTCATCATTCCAGGCAGCCTGTACTCAGCATGTGCTTCTACAGTGGGGATTTGTCGTTTAGGAGACCTGCTCAGGCTTTTCCCTTCTTTCCTCACAAACAGGAATACTTGTCCCGGGCCTGGATGCAGGCAGAGCCCTGAGGAGAGCACGTGCGACATGGTGCAGTGGGCAGGGACAGCCAGCTGCAGAGTTCAGGGGGGAAGGGCTTCCGGTGCAGGGCCAGGGATGTCAGTCCCAGCTGGGCCATGTCAGACACGCTGAGGCTGGGCTTGGGGAGCAGCTTGTCCAAACAGGGTCAGCCTGCAAGGGGCTCATTCTTCTGTGGGCCCACGCCTCCTAAGGAGACGTTCAGCATCAAGATCACCTGGGGAATGCCTAAGTTGCTTCTTCTTGGAACTGAAAAAGAAAAATTACTCCCTTTTATAACACTGAAAATCGTGAGCTGTACCTTGAAATCTTCCTCCTTAAGAGAACTCCAAAGTGACTCCAAGCAGCTGCACAAGGCCTGGAGACTGGAAGACATTGGAAAGAAGACAAAGAGCTCCTGAGGGTTTTCTGTATTTTAATGATCCCCAACGGTGGATTTGGGGCTGAGTCCAGGAGCCCCAGGCACTGAGAGAAGGTTGAAGAAGCTGCTCAAGGAGTCAGAAGCAAAACTCCAAGTCCCTTGGAGCATCAGTGGCCCCACTGAGGGCAGGGACTGCCAAAGGCTCCCCAGGGAGTGGTGAGAGCAGATCCTTGAGGCCAGGATTGCAGGAGCCCGAGGCTGTGAGCAGGGAACTGCAATGCTGAGCAAGGCCTGGGCTGGTTGGAGGAAGCAGAAAGGCCAAGGCCTGAGCCCAGGCCTGGGCCAGCAGGGCCTGTCCCTCACAGGTGGCTCGGGGCTGTTCCTGGAGCACTGGGATGGGAGAGGCAGCAAGGACAAATGTCATCAGGCTGTGTGACACTCCAGATGCTCATGGAACCAAGGGCCAGTGTGACACAGCAGGGCCTGATGGAAACAAGAGGCCGTGCTGAGCCTGCGCGCCTGTAACACCGCAGAACACTGAAATGCTGAGGGTGAGCAAAGGTTCCTTTCCTCGAGTTTGGTGCAGAGTAGAAACCCCAGCCAGATATTCTCAAGAGGTCAAAACGACACAAAAGTGTACTGGAAAAATACAGAAAACCGAGCTCCTTTGGCAAATGATTTCATACAACATCCAATTCAACGTGCAACACTTAGCGTAGCAGGAACATCATTAACTCAGCCCATTTAAGATGGAAACCTTTAGGCATAAAAATGTTAAACTACCCAAAAACATTCCAGTAAAAGAGGATAAGAAGGTTAAAAGAGAAAAAAGAGACAGAAAGACAGAAGATCTCCAGATAGATATGCAGAGAGCTACCAGCTGCTAGGCTTCCAGTGTGGGTGAGACACAGACCCAGGAGATTTCAGGATTCAGACCAGGGCTTGACGTCATGCCCGATTTTTTAAATTCCCTAGCGTTTTGTAAGCTCTCCTCTTTTCGGGGACATCTGCTTTCTTCCCACTCACTGCTGTGTTTCATTGCCTTTGTGTGGGATTGATTGACGGCTCGGCCAATCAGAGCTGGGTGGGCGCTGCCCCTGCTGTGTGATTGATTGACGGCTCAGCCAATCAGAGCTGGCTGGGCGCTGCCCCTGCTGTGTGATTGATTGACAGCTCAACCAATCAGAGCAGGCTGGGCGCTGCTCCTGCTGTGTGACTGATTAACGGCTCAACCAATCAGAGCTGGGTGGGCGCTGCTCCTGCTGTGTGGGATTGATTGACGGCTCCGCCAATCAGAGCTGGGTGGGCGCTACCCCTGCTGTGTGATTGGCAGATCTGCCAGGCCATGGCTGGGGGCGGGGCTCTGTCCCACCTCATTCCAAGGTCTGTCCCAGCCCCGGCCCCACTCGGCCATTCCGAGCATCCCGACGGGTCTGGGGACATTGATGTCATCCAGCCTCTGACAGCGACCATGGGGACACTGCGGAACCTCATGGAACCAAAGAGACCATTTTGACACTCTGGTGCCTCATGCAATCAGGGCCACCTTTGTGAGACTCGGGACCCCAATGGAACCAAGGGTCAGTGATGAAGCTGTGCGGCCCAGAGAACCAAGGAGCCTTTGTTACACAGCAGGGCCACATGGAGCCCAGGGGCCGTGGTGACTCTGCAGGACCTTAGGGAAGCAAGGGGCCATTGTTATCACTACTGAAGCAGGGAGAATATTGTGACAAGGAGAATATCGGGACACTACAGGGACTCCCGGAATCAAGGAGAACATTGTGACACTGTGAGGCCCCATGGAACCAAGGCAACATGGAACAGGTCTGGCTGGCTGGGCCTCCCGGGGGCCACCTGGCAAGACTGGCTGATCCTGGAATGTTGAGGACTGCCTCTCATCAGCTCCTGGAGCACTGAGGCTCTGTGCTTTCCTTCCTATGGAAAAGTACCATCCGCTTTTGCAGGTTCCCACGGCTGAAACTGATATTCCCCCTGAAAAAGGACTACATACAAGGCTTGCTCCCAGCCAAAATCTGCTAGGAGTAACAGCTCTGGGTGGCCACCGTTTCCTGAGGGCTGCCTCTCATCTACCACTCTAAGGGTCGGTGTGAAGTTTCCCTCATTTTTGCCTCATGACCCTCTCAAGAAGACCTCAAGGACCCCCGCCCAGGTTGACTCTGGACAATGATTTTCTGGCCTGCTTGAGGTGGGTGCTTGCCAAGGGACTCTTTGCAGGCGTGTTGTGCTCACTGGACTGTGCTGTCATGGTACCAGCTGAAGCCTGCATGTACTGCACGACCGCACCTGTCTCTTGGAGCACCACACAATGCTCCATAAATCTCCCCACCTCTTGGCCACAAGCCACTCGCTTTGAAAAAGGACTATAAAAGAGCGATCCTCTGGAGGAGACCCTGAGTACTCCCCACGGATGACCACCCTTCCATTGGCTGGCGCACCATGACGTTGGTCTCGTCTGTTGGTAGCTATTTCCCCCTTCCCCTCTTTTTCTCTCTCTAGACTCCATTTCCTATATCTCTCCCCTCTATCGCAACTGAATTGTTTGGCATTCAATAAAAATGCATTGCTGTTGTTGAATAAACTGATTTGTCCCCCGCTATTTGCCTGCTATTACCTCTGAGATCAAACAATCCCCGGCCTGTCTTGGTAGATGGTGACACTCCCCCCCCCCTCCCCCCACCCCCCGCAAATCCCCCATCCCCCTGCTTCTCCCAGTTGATTGCTGATCGTGCTGTGACATGGAATGGAACATCCCTTGGGCCAGTCCAGCCCAGCTGTCCCATCCCTGTTCCCTCAGGAGCACTTGCCCACCCCAAGTCCATGGGTTGGAGGGGCTTGCAGACATGCCTCGTGGGGGGAGCATTGTGACAAGGACAGGAGAACAGAAGAACATTTACACTTATCGCGGGCAGAGAACAGAAGAGCACAGCCTTGGAGAAACGCACAAAGGATGTAGCTGAGGCAAACAGAGCGTGCACAAAATGCAAGGAGAATGTCAGCTCAGCTCTGCAAGGCTGACAAAAGCAGAAGTTATACACAACAATAATCTTGCCCTTCCTCAAAAGCGGGGATCAAAGAGCAGTCACCTAAAAAGGACAGCGCATGTTGAAGGCAGACTCCAAAGAACCATAGAAGGACTTGTGAGAAGGGGTGCAATTATGGCAAATAAATTCCAGGTGGGGTTAACTAATGAATACATCATCAGTGTGAGTGATAAAAGCTCCGATTGCCTGGTGGCCAGTGCACTCGAGTAGATGAAGGATTGCCCAAGTGGCCACCATGGTGTAATAAAGAATACCTGCTCTCAGATCCTCAAAACTGTGTTCAAAAGTTGCTATCCAGCAGATTTCAGTATCAGTGGTGTCCCTGACTCCATTATGCCCCTTGCACACTTTCACGAGGGCCCCTTGGTTCCACGAGGCCCTGCTGGATAACAGTGGACCCTTGGTTCCATTTGGGTCTGTACTGTCAAAATGGCCTCCTTGGTTCTGCACTGCCACAATGCTCTCCTTGGTGCCACGAGGCCTTGGTGTGTCACAACAGCCTCTCGGTTCCATGAACTGCCATAGTGTCAGCACGGTCTCTTGCATCTGCAGTATCACGATGGACAGTTGGTTACAAGCAGCCCCGCCGTGTCACAACGACTATTTGCTTCAGGAGGCCCCCACAGTGTCACCATGGCCCCTTGGTTCCACGAGGCCTCGCTGCAGAACAATGGCCTCTCAGTTCCAGGAGGTTTTGTACTGTCAACAGTGCTCTCCTTGGTTCTACAGTGGCTGCTTGCTTCCATAAGGTTCCTCGGTGTCACAGTGGTCTCCTTGGCTCCATGAGGCTCTGCAATGTCCCAATAGCCCATCGTTTCCATGAGCTTCTGTCCCATCAACCATGTCCTTTGCTCCAGTGAGGCCCCGCAATGGCACACTGGACCCCTGGCTCCATGAGGTTCCATAGTGTGACATGGTTGCCTTGATTCCAAGAGGTTCTGCCGGGTCACACTGGACCCTTGGCTCCGTGAGGTTCCGTGGTATCGCCATGGTTTCCCTGGATCCGCAGTAGCACTATGGACCATAGGTTTCATGCAGCTTTGCTGTGCTACAGTGGCTCCTTGGTTCCATCAAGTGCCACTGTGTAACAAGGGAATCTTGGTCCCATGAGGTTCTGGACTGTCACAATGCTGTCCTTGGTTCTGGACTCTAACAACGGACCCTTGGTTCCACGAGGTTCCATTACGTCACAATGCTCTCCTTGGTTCCACAAGGCCTTGCTTTGTCACAATGGACCCTTGGTTCCATGAGCTTCCGTAGTGTAACCATGGTCTCCTGGGATCTGCATTGTCACAATGGACAATTGGTTGCATGGGAGCCTGCTGTGTCACAAGAGAGCCTTAGTTCCATGACGTTCTGGACTGTCACAGTGGTCTCCCTGCTTCAACGAGGCCCTGGAGTGTCACAAGGGCTGCTTGGTTCTGTGAGCTTCCACAACGTCCCAATGGTCTCCTTGTTTCTGCAGTGTCATAGTGGACTCTTGGTTCCATGAGGTTCCTAAATGTCACAGGTCTCCTTGGTTCCATGTGGCCCTGCTGTGTCACCACAGCCCCTTGGTTCCAGGAGTTTCTGGGCTGTCAGCAGTGGTTCCTTTTCTTCCAATCAGGCACCGCTGTGTCACACTGCACCCTGGCTTCCATGAAGTTCTTCAGTGTCACAGTGGCCCCTTGGATCCATGCGGTCCCATAGTGTCACCATGGTCTCCTTGGATCTGCATTGTCATAAGGGACCATTGGTTCCACGTGGCCCGGCTGTGTCACAGTGATGTGGATTCCGTAATTGCCTTCAGCGTCACAATGGAGCCTTGTTTCTGTGAGGCTCTCAACTGTCACAATTGTCTCCTTGGTTCCATCAGCCCCCGCTGTGTCACAAGGGTCCCCTTGGTTCCATGAGCACACCAAAGCTTTGCATAAACATTGAGCAGCACCTGCTTAACACACCTGGGAACATCTGTCTGCATTCAAAAGACAGGTCACAGCTGAGAAAGGCACCAGCAGCTTCCATCTGCAACAGAGATGCAGGGAAAGGACAAGGACAGAGAATTCAGCTGCAAGACTCCGAGAATTCTGCATCCAGACATCATTTCTGGTCCCACTGTCCCTAGTAGAAAGGTGTCATCATTCCAGGCAGCCTGTACTCAGCATGTGCTTCTACAGTGGGGATTTGTCATTTAGGAGACCTGCTCAGGCTTTTCCCTTCTTTCCTCACAAACAGGAATACTTGTCCCGGGCCTGGATGCAGGCAGAGCCCTGAGGAGAGCACGTGCGACATGGTGCAGTGGGCAGGGACAGCCAGCTGCAGAGTTCAGGGGGGAAGGGCTTCCGGTGCAGGGCCAGGGATGTCAGTCCCAGCTGGGCCATGTCAGACACGCTGAGGCTGGGCTTGGGGAGCAGCTTGTCCAAACAGGGTCAGCCTGCAAGGGGCTCATTCTTCTGTGGGCCCACGCCTCCTAAGGAGACGTTCAGCATCAAGATCACCTGGGGAATGCCTAAGTTGCTTCTTCTTGGAACTGAAAAAGAAAAATTACTCCCTTTTATAACACTGAAAATCGTGAGCTGTACCTTGAAATCTTCCTCCTTAAGAGAACTCCAAAGTGACTCCAAGCAGCTGCACAAGGCCTGGAGACTGGAAGACATTGGAAAGAAGACAAAGAGCTCCTGAGGGTTTTCTGTATTTTAATGATCCCCAACGGTGGATTTGGGGCTGAGTCCAGGAGCCCCAGGCACTGAGAGAAGGTTGAAGAAGCTGCTCAAGGAGTCAGAAGCAAAACTCCAAGTCCCTTGGAGCATCAGTGGCCCCACTGAGGGCAGGGACTGCCAAAGGCTCCCCAGGGAGTGGTGAGAGCAGATCCTTGAGGCCAGGATTGCAGGAGCCCGAGGCTGTGAGCAGGGAACTGCAATGCTGAGCAAGGCCTGGGCTGGTTGGAGGAAGCAGAAAGGCCAAGGCCTGAGCCCAGGCCTGGGCCAGCAGGGCCTGTCCCTCACAGGTGGCTCGGGGCTGTTCCTGGAGCACTGGGATGGGAGAGGCAGCAAGGACAAATGTCATCAGGCTGTGTGACACTCCAGATGCTCATGGAACCAAGGGCCAGTGTGACACAGCAGGGCCTGATGGAAACAAGAGGCCGTGCTGAGCCTGCGCGCCTGTAACACCGCAGAACACTGAAATGCTGAGGGTGAGCAAAGGTTCCTTTCCTCGAGTTTGGTGCAGAGTAGAAACCCCAGCCAGATATTCTCAAGAGGTCAAAACGACACAAAAGTGTACTGGAAAAATACAGAAAACCGAGCTCCTTTGGCAAATGATTTCATACAACATCCAATTCAACGTGCAACACTTAGCGTAGCAGGAACATCATTAACTCAGCCCATGTAAGATGGAAACCTTTAGGCATAAAAATGTTAAACTACCCAAAAACATTCCAGTAAAAGAGGATAAGAAGGTTAAAAGAGAAAAAAGAGACAGAAAGACAGAAGATCTCCAGATAGATATGCAGAGAGCTACCAGCTGCTAGGCTTCCAGTGTGGCTGAGACACAGACCCAGGAGATTTCAGGATTCAGACCAGGGCTTGACGTCATGCCCGATTTTTTCAATTCCCTAGCGTTTTGTAAGCTCTCCTCTTTTCGGGGACATCTGCTTTCTTCCCACTCACTGCTGTGTTTCATTGCCTTTGAGTGGGATTGATTGACGGCTCAGCCAATCAGAGCTGGGTGGGCGCTGCCCCTGCTGTGTGATTGATTGACAGCTCAACCAATCAGAGCAGGCTGGGCGCTGCTCCTGCTGTGTGACTGATTAACGGCTCAACCAATCAGAGCTGGGTGGGCGCTGCTCCTGCTGTGTGGGATTGATTGACGGCTCCGCCAATCAGAGCTGGGTGGGCGCTACCCCTGCTGTGTGATTGGCAGATCTGCCAGGCCATGGCTGGGGGCGGGGCTCTGTCCCACCTCATTCCAAGGTCTGTCCCAGCCCCGGCCCCACTCGGCCATTCCGAGCATCCCGACGGGTCTGGGGACATTGATGTCATCCAGCCTCTGACAGCGACCATGGGGACACTGCGGAACCTCATGGAACCAAAGAGACCATTTTGACACTCTGGTGCCTCATGCAATCAGGGCCACCTTTGTGAGACTCGGGACCCCAATGGAACCAAGGGTCAGTGATGAAGCTGTGCGGCCCAGAGAACCAAGGAGCCTTTGTTACACAGCAGGGCCACATGGAGCCCAGGGGCCGTGGTGACTCTGCAGGACCTTAGGGAAGCAAGGGGCCATTGTTATCACTACTGAAGCAGGGAGAATATTGTGACAAGGAGAATATCGGGACACTACAGGGACTCCCGGAATCAAGGAGAACATTGTGACACTGTGAGGCCCCATGGAACCAAGGCAACATGGAACAGGTCTGGCTGGCTGGGCCTCCCGGGGGCCACCTGGCAAGACTGGCTGATCCTGGAATGTTGAGGACTGCCTCTCATCAGCTCCTGGAGCACTGAGGCTCTGTGCTTTCCTTCCTATGGAAAAGTACCATCCGCTTTTGCAGGTTCCCACGGCTGAAACTGATATTCCCCCTGAAAAAGGACTACATACAAGGCTTGCTCCCAGCCAAAATCTGCTAGGAGTAACAGCTCTGGGTGGCCACCGTTTCCTGAGGGCTGCCTCTCATCTACCACTCTAAGGGTCGGTGTGAAGTTTCCCTCATTTTTGCCTCATGACCCTCTCAAGAAGACCTCAAGGACCCCCGCCCAGGTTGACTCTGGACAATGATTTTCTGGCCTGCTTGAGGTGGGTGCTTGCCAAGGGACTCTTTGCAGGCGTGTTGTGCTCACTGGACTGTGCTGTCATGGTACCAGCTGAAGCCTGCATGTACTGCACGACCGCACCTGTCTCTTGGAGCACCACACAATGCTCCATAAATCTCCCCACCTCTTGGCCACAAGCCACTCGCTTTGAAAAAGGACTATAAAAGAGCGATCCTCTGGAGGAGACCCTGAGTACTCCCCACGGATGACCACCCTTCCATTGGCTGGCGCACCATGACGTTGGTCTCGTCTGTTGGTAGCTATTTCCCCCTTCCCCTCTTTTTCTCTCTCTAGACTCCATTTCCTATATCTCTCCCCTCTATCGCAACTGAATTGTTTGGCATTCAATAAAAATGCATTGCTGTTGTTGAATAAACTGATTTGTCCCCCGCTATTTGCCTGCTATTACCTCTGAGATCAAACAATCCCCGGCCTGTCTTGGTAGATGGTGACACTCCCCCCCCCCTCCCCCCCCCCCCGCAAATCCCCCATTCCCCTGCTTCTCCCAGTTGATTGCTGATCGTGCTGTGACATGGAATGGAACATCCCTTGGGCCAGTCCAGCCCAGCTGTCCCATCCCTGTTCCCTCAGGAGCACTTGCCCACCCCAAGTCCATGGGTTGGAGGGGCTTGCAGACATGCCTCGTGGGGGGAGCATTGTGACAAGGACAGGAGAACAGAAGAACATTTACACTTATCGCGGGCAGAGAACAGAAGAGCACAGCCTTGGAGAAACGCACAAAGGATGTAGCTGAGGCAAACAGAGCGTGCACAAAATGCAAGGAGAATGTCAGCTCAGCTCTGCAAGGCTGACAAAAGCAGAAGTTATACACAACAATAATCTTGCCCTTCCTCAAAAGCGGGGATCAAAGAGCAGTCACCTAAAAAGGACAGCGCATGTTGAAGGCAGACTCCAAAGAACCATAGAAGGACTTGTGAGAAGGGGTGCAATTATGGCAAATAAATTCCAGGTGGGGTTAACTAATGAATACATCATCAGTGTGAGTGATAAAAGCTCCGATTGCCTGGTGGCCAGTGCACTCGAGTAGATGAAGGATTGCCCAAGTGGCCACCATGGTGTAATAAAGAATACCTGCTCTCAGATCCTCAAAACTGTGTTCAAAAGTTGCTATCCAGCAGATTTCAGTATCAGTGGTGTCCCTGACTCCATTATGCCCCTTGCACACTTTCACGAGGGCCCCTTGGTTCCACGAGGCCCTGCTGGATAACAGTGGACCCTTGGTTCCATTTGGGTCTGTACTGTCAAAATGGCCTCCTTGGTTCTGCACTGCCACAATGCTCTCCTTGGTGCCACGAGGCCTTGGTGTGTCACAACAGCCTCTCGGTTCCATGAACTGCCATAGTGTCAGCACGGTCTCTTGCATCTGCAGTATCACGATGGACAGTTGGTTACAAGCAGCCCCGCCGTGTCACAACGACTATTTGCTTCAGGAGGCCCCCACAGTGTCACCATGGCCCCTTGGTTCCACGAGGCCTCGCTGCAGAACAATGGCCTCTCAGTTCCAGGAGGTTTTGTACTGTCAACAGTGCTCTCCTTGGTTCTACAGTGGCTGCTTGCTTCCATAAGGTTCCTCGGTGTCACAGTGGTCTCCTTGGCTCCATGAGGCTCTGCAATGTCCCAATAGCCCATCGTTTCCATGAGCTTCTGTCCCATCAACCATGTCCTTTGCTCCAGTGAGGCCCCGCAATGGCACACTGGACCCCTGGCTCCATGAGGTTCCATAGTGTGACATGGTTGCCTTGATTCCAAGAGGTTCTGCCGGGTCACACTGGACCCTTGGCTCCGTGAGGTTCCGTGGTATCGCCATGGTTTCCCTGGATCCGCAGTAGCACTATGGACCATAGGTTTCATGCAGCTTTGCTGTGCTACAGTGGCTCCTTGGTTCCATCAAGTGCCACTGTGTAACAAGGGAATCTTGGTCCCATGAGGTTCTGGACTGTCACAATGCTGTCCTTGGTTCTGGACTCTAACAACGGACCCTTGGTTCCACGAGGTTCCATTACGTCACAATGCTCTCCTTGGTTCCACAAGGCCTTGCTTTGTCACAATGGACCCTTGGTTCCATGAGCTTCCGTAGTGTAACCATGGTCTCCTGGGATCTGCATTGTCACAATGGACAATTGGTTGCATGGGAGCCTGCTGTGTCACAAGAGAGCCTTAGTTCCATGACGTTCTGGACTGTCACAGTGGTCTCCCTGCTTCAACGAGGCCCTGGAGTGTCACAAGGGCTGCTTGGTTCTGTGAGCTTCCACAACGTCCCAATGGTCTCCTTGTTTCTGCAGTGTCATAGTGGACTCTTGGTTCCATGAGGTTCCTAAATGTCACAGGTCTCCTTGGTTCCATGTGGCCCTGCTGTGTCACCACAGCCCCTTGGTTCCAGGAGTTTCTGGGCTGTCAGCAGTGGTTCCTTTTCTTCCAATCAGGCACCGCTGTGTCACACTGCACCCTGGCTTCCATGAAGTTCTTCAGTGTCACAGTGGCCCCTTGGATCCATGCGGTCCCATAGTGTCACCATGGTCTCCTTGGATCTGCATTGTCATAAGGGACCATTGGTTCCACGTGGCCCGGCTGTGTCACAGTGATGTGGATTCCGTAATTGCCTTCAGCGTCACAATGGAGCCTTGTTTCTGTGAGGCTCTCAACTGTCACAATTGTCTCCTTGGTTCCATCAGCCCCCGCTGTGTCACAAGGGTCCCCTTGGTTCCATGAGCACACCAAAGCTTTGCATAAACATTGAGCAGCACCTGCTTAACACACCTGGGAACATCTGTCTGCATTCAAAAGACAGGTCACAGCTGAGAAAGGCACCAGCAGCTTCCATCTGCAACAGAGATGCAGGGAAAGGACAAGGACAGAGAATTCAGCTGCAAGACTCCGAGAATTCTGCATCCAGACATCATTTCTGGTCCCACTGTCCCTAGTAGAAAGGTGTCATCATTCCAGGCAGCCTGTACTCAGCATGTGCTTCTACAGTGGGGATTTGTCGTTTAGGAGACCTGCTCAGGCTTTTCCCTTCTTTCCTCACAAACAGGAATACTTGTCCCGGGCCTGGATGCAGGCAGAGCCCTGAGGAGAGCACGTGCGACATGGTGCAGTGGGCAGGGACAGCCAGCTGCAGAGTTCAGGGGGGAAGGGCTTCCGGTGCAGGGCCAGGGATGTCAGTCCCAGCTGGGCCATGTCAGACACGCTGAGGCTGGGCTTGGGGAGCAGCTTGTCCAAACAGGGTCAGCCTGCAAGGGGCTCATTCTTCTGTGGGCCCACGCCTCCTAAGGAGACGTTCAGCATCAAGATCACCTGGGGAATGCCTAAGTTGCTTCTTCTTGGAACTGAAAAAGAAAAATTACTCCCTTTTATAACACTGAAAATCGTGAGCTGTACCTTGAAATCTTCCTCCTTAAGAGAACTCCAAAGTGACTCCAAGCAGCTGCACAAGGCCTGGAGACTGGAAGACATTGGAAAGAAGACAAAGAGCTCCTGAGGGTTTTCTGTATTTTAATGATCCCCAACGGTGGATTTGGGGCTGAGTCCAGGAGCCCCAGGCACTGAGAGAAGGTTGAAGAAGCTGCTCAAGGAGTCAGAAGCAAAACTCCAAGTCCCTTGGAGCATCAGTGGCCCCACTGAGGGCAGGGACTGCCAAAGGCTCCCCAGGGAGTGGTGAGAGCAGATCCTTGAGGCCAGGATTGCAGGAGCCCGAGGCTGTGAGCAGGGAACTGCAATGCTGAGCAAGGCCTGGGCTGGTTGGAGGAAGCAGAAAGGCCAAGGCCTGAGCCCAGGCCTGGGCCAGCAGGGCCTGTCCCTCACAGGTGGCTCGGGGCTGTTCCTGGAGCACTGGGATGGGAGAGGCAGCAAGGACAAATGTCATCAGGCTGTGTGACACTCCAGATGCTCATGGAACCAAGGGCCAGTGTGACACAGCAGGGCCTGATGGAAACAAGAGGCCGTGCTGAGCCTGCGCGCCTGTAACACCGCAGAACACTGAAATGCTGAGGGTGAGCAAAGGTTCCTTTCCTCGAGTTTGGTGCAGAGTAGAAACCCCAGCCAGATATTCTCAAGAGGTCAAAACGACACAAAAGTGTACTGGAAAAATACAGAAAACCGAGCTCCTTTGGCAAATGATTTCATACAACATCCAATTCAACGTGCAACACTTAGCGTAGCAGGAACATCATTAACTCAGCCCATTTAAGATGGAAACCTTTAGGCATAAAAATGTTAAACTACCCAAAAACATTCCAGTAAAAGAGGATAAGAAGGTTAAAAGAGAAAAAAGAGACAGAAAGACAGAAGATCTCCAGATAGATATGCAGAGAGCTACCAGCTGCTAGGCTTCCAGTGTGGGTGAGACACAGACCCAGGAGATTTCAGGATTCAGACCAGGGCTTGACGTCATGCCCGATTTTTTCAATTCCCTAGCGTTTTGTAAGCTCTCCTCTTTTCGGGGACATCTGCTTTCTTCCCACTCACTGCTGTGTTTCATTGCCTTTGAGTGGGATTGATTGACGGCTCAGCCAATCAGAGCTGGGTGGGCGCTGCCCCTGCTGTGTGATTGATTGACAGCTCAACCAATCAGAGCAGGCTGGGCGCTGCTCCTGCTGTGTGACTGATTAACGGCTCAACCAATCAGAGCTGGGTGGGCGCTGCTCCTGCTGTGTGGGATTGATTGACGGCTCCGCCAATCAGAGCTGGGTGGGCGCTACCCCTGCTGTGTGATTGGCAGATCTGCCAGGCCATGGCTGGGGGCGGGGCTCTGTCCCACCTCATTCCAAGGTCTGTCCCAGCCCCGGCCCCACTCGGCCATTCCGAGCATCCCGACGGGTCTGGGGACATTGATGTCATCCAGCCTCTGACAGCGACCATGGGGACACTGCGGAACCTCATGGAACCAAAGAGACCATTTTGACACTCTGGTGCCTCATGCAATCAGGGCCACCTTTGTGAGACTCGGGACCCCAATGGAACCAAGGGTCAGTGATGAAGCTGTGCGGCCCAGAGAACCAAGGAGCCTTTGTTACACAGCAGGGCCACATGGAGCCCAGGGGCCGTGGTGACTCTGCAGGACCTTAGGGAAGCAAGGGGCCATTGTTATCACTACTGAAGCAGGGAGAATATTGTGACAAGGAGAATATCGGGACACTACAGGGACTCCCGGAATCAAGGAGAACATTGTGACACTGTGAGGCCCCATGGAACCAAGGCAACATGGAACAGGTCTGGCTGGCTGGGCCTCCCGGGGGCCACCTGGCAAGACTGGCTGATCCTGGAATGTTGAGGACTGCCTCTCATCAGCTCCTGGAGCACTGAGGCTCTGTGCTTTCCTTCCTATGGAAAAGTACCATCCGCTTTTGCAGGTTCCCACGGCTGAAACTGATATTCCCCCTGAAAAAGGACTACATACAAGGCTTGCTCCCAGCCAAAATCTGCTAGGAGTAACAGCTCTGGGTGGCCACCGTTTCCTGAGGGCTGCCTCTCATCTACCACTCTAAGGGTCGGTGTGAAGTTTCCCTCATTTTTGCCTCATGACCCTCTCAAGAAGACCTCAAGGACCCCCGCCCAGGTTGACTCTGGACAATGATTTTCTGGCCTGCTTGAGGTGGGTGCTTGCCAAGGGACTCTTTGCAGGCGTGTTGTGCTCACTGGACTGTGCTGTCATGGTACCAGCTGAAGCCTGCATGTACTGCACGACCGCACCTGTCTCTTGGAGCACCACACAATGCTCCATAAATCTCCCCACCTCTTGGCCACAAGCCACTCGCTTTGAAAAAGGACTATAAAAGAGCGATCCTCTGGAGGAGACCCTGAGTACTCCCCACGGATGACCACCCTTCCATTGGCTGGCGCACCATGACGTTGGTCTCGTCTGTTGGTAGCTATTTCCCCCTTCCCCTCTTTTTCTCTCTCTAGACTCCATTTCCTATATCTCTCCCCTCTATCGCAACTGAATTGTTTGGCATTCAATAAAAATGCATTGCTGTTGTTGAATAAACTGATTTGTCCCCCGCTATTTGCCTGCTATTACCTCTGAGATCAAACAATCCCCGGCCTGTCTTGGTAGATGGTGACACTCCCCCCCCCCTCCCCCCCCCCGCAAATCCCCCATTCCCCTGCTTCTCCCAGTTGATTGCTGATCGTGCTGTGACATGGAATGGAACATCCCTTGGGCCAGTCCAGCCCAGCTGTCCCATCCCTGTTCCCTCAGGAGCACTTGCCCACCCCAAGTCCATGGGTTGGAGGGGCTTGCAGACATGCCTCGTGGGGGGAGCATTGTGACAAGGACAGGAGAACAGAAGAACATTTACACTTATCGCGGGCAGAGAACAGAAGAGCACAGCCTTGGAGAAACGCACAAAGGATGTAGCTGAGGCAAACAGAGCGTGCACAAAATGCAAGGAGAATGTCAGCTCAGCTCTGCAAGGCTGACAAAAGCAGAAGTTATACACAACAATAATCTTGCCCTTCCTCAAAAGCGGGGATCAAAGAGCAGTCACCTAAAAAGGACAGCGCATGTTGAAGGCAGACTCCAAAGAACCATAGAAGGACTTGTGAGAAGGGGTGCAATTATGGCAAATAAATTCCAGGTGGGGTTAACTAATGAATACATCATCAGTGTGAGTGATAAAAGCTCCGATTGCCTGGTGGCCAGTGCACTCGAGTAGATGAAGGATTGCCCAAGTGGCCACCATGGTGTAATAAAGAATACCTGCTCTCAGATCCTCAAAACTGTGTTCAAAAGTTGCTATCCAGCAGATTTCAGTATCAGTGGTGTCCCTGACTCCATTATGCCCCTTGCACACTTTCACGAGGGCCCCTTGGTTCCACGAGGCCCTGCTGGATAACAGTGGACCCTTGGTTCCATTTGGGTCTGTACTGTCAAAATGGCCTCCTTGGTTCTGCACTGCCACAATGCTCTCCTTGGTGCCACGAGGCCTTGGTGTGTCACAACAGCCTCTCGGTTCCATGAACTGCCATAGTGTCAGCACGGTCTCTTGCATCTGCAGTATCACGATGGACAGTTGGTTACAAGCAGCCCCGCCGTGTCACAACGACTATTTGCTTCAGGAGGCCCCCACAGTGTCACCATGGCCCCTTGGTTCCACGAGGCCTCGCTGCAGAACAATGGCCTCTCAGTTCCAGGAGGTTTTGTACTGTCAACAGTGCTCTCCTTGGTTCTACAGTGGCTGCTTGCTTCCATAAGGTTCCTCGGTGTCACAGTGGTCTCCTTGGCTCCATGAGGCTCTGCAATGTCCCAATAGCCCATCGTTTCCATGAGCTTCTGTCCCATCAACCATGTCCTTTGCTCCAGTGAGGCCCCGCAATGGCACACTGGACCCCTGGCTCCATGAGGTTCCATAGTGTGACATGGTTGCCTTGATTCCAAGAGGTTCTGCCGGGTCACACTGGACCCTTGGCTCCGTGAGGTTCCGTGGTATCGCCATGGTTTCCCTGGATCCGCAGTAGCACTATGGACCATAGGTTTCATGCAGCTTTGCTGTGCTACAGTGGCTCCTTGGTTCCATCAAGTGCCACTGTGTAACAAGGGAATCTTGGTCCCATGAGGTTCTGGACTGTCACAATGCTGTCCTTGGTTCTGGACTCTAACAACGGACCCTTGGTTCCACGAGGTTCCATTACGTCACAATGCTCTCCTTGGTTCCACAAGGCCTTGCTTTGTCACAATGGACCCTTGGTTCCATGAGCTTCCGTAGTGTAACCATGGTCTCCTGGGATCTGCATTGTCACAATGGACAATTGGTTGCATGGGAGCCTGCTGTGTCACAAGAGAGCCTTAGTTCCATGACGTTCTGGACTGTCACAGTGGTCTCCCTGCTTCAACGAGGCCCTGGAGTGTCACAAGGGCTGCTTGGTTCTGTGAGCTTCCACAACGTCCCAATGGTCTCCTTGTTTCTGCAGTGTCATAGTGGACTCTTGGTTCCATGAGGTTCCTAAATGTCACAGGTCTCCTTGGTTCCATGTGGCCCTGCTGTGTCACCACAGCCCCTTGGTTCCAGGAGTTTCTGGGCTGTCAGCAGTGGTTCCTTTTCTTCCAATCAGGCACCGCTGTGTCACACTGCACCCTGGCTTCCATGAAGTTCTTCAGTGTCACAGTGGCCCCTTGGATCCATGCGGTCCCATAGTGTCACCATGGTCTCCTTGGATCTGCATTGTCATAAGGGACCATTGGTTCCACGTGGCCCGGCTGTGTCACAGTGATGTGGATTCCGTAATTGCCTTCAGCGTCACAATGGAGCCTTGTTTCTGTGAGGCTCTCAACTGTCACAATTGTCTCCTTGGTTCCATCAGCCCCCGCTGTGTCACAAGGGTCCCCTTGGTTCCATGAGCACACCAAAGCTTTGCATAAACATTGAGCAGCACCTGCTTAACACACCTGGGAACATCTGTCTGCATTCAAAAGACAGGTCACAGCTGAGAAAGGCACCAGCAGCTTCCATCTGCAACAGAGATGCAGGGAAAGGACAAGGACAGAGAATTCAGCTGCAAGACTCCGAGAATTCTGCATCCAGACATCATTTCTGGTCCCACTGTCCCTAGTAGAAAGGTGTCATCATTCCAGGCAGCCTGTACTCAGCATGTGCTTCTACAGTGGGGATTTGTCGTTTAGGAGACCTGCTCAGGCTTTTCCCTTCTTTCCTCACAAACAGGAATACTTGTCCCGGGCCTGGATGCAGGCAGAGCCCTGAGGAGAGCACGTGCGACATGGTGCAGTGGGCAGGGACAGCCAGCTGCAGAGTTCAGGGGGGAAGGGCTTCCGGTGCAGGGCCAGGGATGTCAGTCCCAGCTGGGCCATGTCAGACACGCTGAGGCTGGGCTTGGGGAGCAGCTTGTCCAAACAGGGTCAGCCTGCAAGGGGCTCATTCTTCTGTGGGCCCACGCCTCCTAAGGAGACGTTCAGCATCAAGATCACCTGGGGAATGCCTAAGTTGCTTCTTCTTGGAACTGAAAAAGAAAAATTACTCCCTTTTATAACACTGAAAATCGTGAGCTGTACCTTGAAATCTTCCTCCTTAAGAGAACTCCAAAGTGACTCCAAGCAGCTGCACAAGGCCTGGAGACTGGAAGACATTGGAAAGAAGACAAAGAGCTCCTGAGGGTTTTCTGTATTTTAATGATCCCCAACGGTGGATTTGGGGCTGAGTCCAGGAGCCCCAGGCACTGAGAGAAGGTTGAAGAAGCTGCTCAAGGAGTCAGAAGCAAAACTCCAAGTCCCTTGGAGCATCAGTGGCCCCACTGAGGGCAGGGACTGCCAAAGGCTCCCCAGGGAGTGGTGAGAGCAGATCCTTGAGGCCAGGATTGCAGGAGCCCGAGGCTGTGAGCAGGGAACTGCAATGCTGAGCAAGGCCTGGGCTGGTTGGAGGAAGCAGAAAGGCCAAGGCCTGAGCCCAGGCCTGGGCCAGCAGGGCCTGTCCCTCACAGGTGGCTCGGGGCTGTTCCTGGAGCACTGGGATGGGAGAGGCAGCAAGGACAAATGTCATCAGGCTGTGTGACACTCCAGATGCTCATGGAACCAAGGGCCAGTGTGACACAGCAGGGCCTGATGGAAACAAGAGGCCGTGCTGAGCCTGCGCGCCTGTAACACCGCAGAACACTGAAATGCTGAGGGTGAGCAAAGGTTCCTTTCCTCGAGTTTGGTGCAGAGTAGAAACCCCAGCCAGATATTCTCAAGAGGTCAAAACGACACAAAAGTGTACTGGAAAAATACAGAAAACCGAGCTCCTTTGGCAAATGATTTCATACAACATCCAATTCAACGTGCAACACTTAGCGTAGCAGGAACATCATTAACTCAGCCCATGTAAGATGGAAACCTTTAGGCATAAAAATGTTAAACTACCCAAAAACATTCCAGTAAAAGAGGATAAGAAGGTTAAAAGAGAAAAAAGAGACAGAAAGACAGAAGATCTCCAGATAGATATGCAGAGAGCTACCAGCTGCTAGGCTTCCAGTGTGGCTGAGACACAGACCCAGGAGATTTCAGGATTCAGACCAGGGCTTGACGTCATGCCCGATTTTTTCAATTCCCTAGCGTTTTGTAAGCTCTCCTCTTTTCGGGGACATCTGCTTTCTTCCCACTCACTGCTGTGTTTCATTGCCTTTGTGTGGGATTGATTGACGGCTCAGCCAATCAGAGCTGGGTGGGCGCTGCCCCTGCTGTGTGATTGATTGACGGCTCAGCCAATCAGAGCTGGCTGGGCGCTGCCCCTGCTGTGTGATTGATTGACAGCTCAACCAATCAGAGCAGGCTGGGCGCTGCTCCTGCTGTGTGACTGATTAACGGCTCAACCAATCAGAGCTGGGTGGGCGCTGCTCCTGCTGTGTGGGATTGATTGACGGCTCCGCCAATCAGAGCTGGGTGGGCGCTACCCCTGCTGTGTGATTGGCAGATCTGCCAGGCCATGGCTGGGGGCGGGGCTCTGTCCCACCTCATTCCAAGGTCTGTCCCAGCCCCGGCCCCACTCGGCCATTCCGAGCATCCCGACGGGTCTGGGGACATTGATGTCATCCAGCCTCTGACAGCGACCATGGGGACACTGCGGAACCTCATGGAACCAAAGAGACCATTTTGACACTCTGGTGCCTCATGCAATCAGGGCCACCTTTGTGAGACTTGGGACCCCAATGGAACCAAGGGTCAGTGATGAAGCTGTGCGGCCCAGAGAACCAAGGAGCCTTTGTTACACAGCAGGGCCACATGGAGCCCAGGGGCCGTGGTGACTCTGCAGGACCTTAGGGAAGCAAGGGGCCATTGTTATCACTACTGAAGCAGGGAGAATATTGTGACAAGGAGAATATCGGGACACTACAGGGACTCCCGGAATCAAGGAGAACATTGTGACACTGTGAGGCCCCATGGAACCAAGGCAACATGGAACAGGTCTGGCTGGCTGGGCCTCCCGGGGGCCACCTGGCAAGACTGGCTGATCCTGGAATGTTGAGGACTGCCTCTCATCAGCTCCTGGAGCACTGAGGCTCTGTGCTTTCCTTCCTATGGAATAGTACCATCCGCTTTTGCAGGTTCCCACGGCTGAAACTGATATTCCCCCTGAAAAAGCACTACATACAAGGCTTGCTCCCAGCCAAAATCTGCTAGGAGTAACAGCTCTGGGTGGCCACCGTTTCCTGAGGGCTGCCTCTCATCTACCACTCTAAGGGTCGGTGTGAAGTTTCCCTCATTTTTGCCTCATGACCCTCTCAAGAAGACCTCAAGGACCCCCGCCCAGGTTGACTCTGGACAATGATTTTCTGGCCTGCTTGAGGTGGGTGCTTGCCAAGGGACTCTTTGCAGGTGTGTTGTGCTCACTGGACTGTGCTGTCATGGTACCAGCTGAAGCCTGCATGTACTGCACGACCGCACCTGTCTCTTGGAGCACCACACAATGCTCCATAAATCTCCCCACCTCTTGGCCACAAGCCACTCGCTTTGAAAAAGGACTATAAAAGAGCGATCCTCTGGAGGAGACCCTGAGTACTCCCCACGGATGACCACCCTTCCATTGGCTGGCGCACCATGACGTTGGTCTCGTCTGTTGGTAGCTATTTCCCCCTTCCCCTCTTTTTCTCTCTCTAGACTCCATTTCCTATATCTCTCCCCTCTATCGCAACTGAATTGTTTGGCATTCAATAAAAATGCATTGCTGTTGTTGAATAAACTGATTTGTCCCCCGCTATTTGCCTGCTATTACCTCTGAGATCAAACAATCCCCGGCCTGTCTTGGTAGATGGTGACACTCCCCCCCCCCTCCCCCCACCCCCCGCAAATCCCCCATCCCCCTGCTTCTCCCAGTTGATTGCTGATCGTGCTGTGACATGGAATGGAACATCCCTTGGGCCAGTCCAGCCCAGCTGTCCCATCCCTGTTCCCTCAGGAGCACTTGCCCACCCCAAGTCCATGGGTTGGAGGGGCTTGCAGACATGCCTCGTGGGGGGAGCATTGTGACAAGGACAGGAGAACAGAAGAACATTTACACTTATCGCGGGCAGAGAACAGAAGAGCACAGCCTTGGAGAAACGCACAAAGGATGTAGCTGAGGCAAACAGAGCGTGCACAAAATGCAAGGAGAATGTCAGCTCAGCTCTGCAAGGCTGACAAAAGCAGAAGTTATACACAACAATAATCTTGCCCTTCCTCAAAAGCGGGGATCAAAGAGCAGTCACCTAAAAAGGACAGCGCATGTTGAAGGCAGACTCCAAAGAACCATAGAAGGACTTGTGAGAAGGGGTGCAATTATGGCAAATAAATTCCAGGTGGGGTTAACTAATGAATACATCATCAGTGTGAGTGATAAAAGCTCCGATTGCCTGGTGGCCAGTGCACTCGAGTAGATGAAGTATTGCCCAAGTGGCCACCATGGTGTAATAAAGAATACCTGCTCTCAGATCCTCAAAACTGTGTTCAAAAGTTGCTATCCAGCAGATTTCAGTATCAGTGGTGTCCCTGACTCCATTATGCCCCTTGCACACTTTCACGAGGGCCCCTTGGTTCCACGAGGCCCTGCTGGATAACAGTGGACCCTTGGTTCCATTTGGGTCTGTACTGTCAAAATGGCCTCCTTGGTTCTGCACTGCCACAATGCTCTCCTTGGTGCCACGAGGCCTTGGTGTGTCACAACAGCCTCTCGGTTCCATGAACTGCCATAGTGTCAGCACGGTCTCTTGCATCTGCAGTATCACGATGGACAGTTGGTTACAAGCAGCCCCGCCGTGTCACAACGACTATTTGCTTCAGGAGGCCCCCACAGTGTCACCATGGCCCCTTGGTTCCACGAGGCCTCGCTGCAGAACAATGGCCTCTCAGTTCCAGGAGGTTTTGTACTGTCAACAGTGCTCTCCTTGGTTCTACAGTGGCTGCTTGCTTCCATAAGGTTCCTCGGTGTCACAGTGGTCTCCTTGGCTCCATGAGGCTCTGCAATGTCCCAATAGCCCATCGTTTCCATGAGCTTCTGTCCCATCAACCATGTCCTTTGCTCCAGTGAGGCCCCGCAATGGCACACTGGACCCCTGGCTCCATGAGGTTCCATAGTGTGACATGGTTGCCTTGATTCCAAGAGGTTCTGCCGGGTCACACTGGACCCTTGGCTCCGTGAGGTTCCGTGGTATCGCCATGGTTTCCCTGGATCCGCAGTAGCACTATGGACCATAGGTTTCATGCAGCTTTGCTGTGCTACAGTGGCTCCTTGGTTCCATCAAGTGCCACTGTGTAACAAGGGAATCTTGGTCCCATGAGGTTCTGGACTGTCACAATGCTGTCCTTGGTTCTGGACTCTAACAACGGACCCTTGGTTCCACGAGGTTCCATTACGTCACAATGCTCTCCTTGGTTCCACAAGGCCTTGCTTTGTCACAATGGACCCTTGGTTCCATGAGCTTCCGTAGTGTAACCATGGTCTCCTGGGATCTGCATTGTCACAATGGACAATTGGTTGCATGGGAGCCTGCTGTGTCACAAGAGAGCCTTAGTTCCATGACGTTCTGGACTGTCACAGTGGTCTCCCTGCTTCAACGAGGCCCTGGAGTGTCACAAGGGCTGCTTGGTTCTGTGAGCTTCCACAACGTCCCAATGGTCTCCTTGTTTCTGCAGTGTCATAGTGGACTCTTGGTTCCATGAGGTTCCTAAATGTCACAGGTCTCCTTGGTTCCATGTGGCCCTGCTGTGTCACCACAGCCCCTTGGTTCCAGGAGTTTCTGGGCTGTCAGCAGTGGTTCCTTTTCTTCCAATCAGGCACCGCTGTGTCACACTGCACCCTGGCTTCCATGAAGTTCTTCAGTGTCACAGTGGCCCCTTGGATCCATGCGGTCCCATAGTGTCACCATGGTCTCCTTGGATCTGCATTGTCATAAGGGACCATTGGTTCCACGTGGCCCGGCTGTGTCACAGTGATGTGGATTCCGTAATTGCCTTCAGCGTCACAATGGAGCCTTGTTTCTGTGAGGCTCTCAACTGTCACAATTGTCTCCTTGGTTCCATCAGCCCCCGCTGTGTCACAAGGGTCCCCTTGGTTCCATGAGCACACCAAAGCTTTGCATAAACATTGAGCAGCACCTGCTTAACACACCTGGGAACATCTGTCTGCATTCAAAAGACAGGTCACAGCTGAGAAAGGCACCAGCAGCTTCCATCTGCAACAGAGATGCAGGGAAAGGACAAGGACAGAGAATTCAGCTGCAAGACTCCGAGAATTCTGCATCCAGACATCATTTCTGGTCCCACTGTCCCTAGTAGAAAGGTGTCATCATTCCAGGCAGCCTGTACTCAGCATGTGCTTCTACAGTGGGGATTTGTCGTTTAGGAGACCTGCTCAGGCTTTTCCCTTCTTTCCTCACAAACAGGAATACTTGTCCCGGGCCTGGATGCAGGCAGAGCCCTGAGGAGAGCACGTGCGACATGGTGCAGTGGGCAGGGACAGCCAGCTGCAGAGTTCAGGGGGGAAGGGCTTCCGGTGCAGGGCCAGGGATGTCAGTCCCAGCTGGGCCATGTCAGACACGCTGAGGCTGGGCTTGGGGAGCAGCTTGTCCAAACAGGGTCAGCCTGCAAGGGGCTCATTCTTCTGTGGGCCCACGCCTCCTAAGGAGACGTTCAGCATCAAGATCACCTGGGGAATGCCTAAGTTGCTTCTTCTTGGAACTGAAAAAGAAAAATTACTCCCTTTTATAACACTGAAAATCGTGAGCTGTACCTTGAAATCTTCCTCCTTAAGAGAACTCCAAAGTGACTCCAAGCAGCTGCACAAGGCCTGGAGACTGGAAGACATTGGAAAGAAGACAAAGAGCTCCTGAGGGTTTTCTGTATTTTAATGATCCCCAACGGTGGATTTGGGGCTGAGTCCAGGAGCCCCAGGCACTGAGAGAAGGTTGAAGAAGCTGCTCAAGGAGTCAGAAGCAAAACTCCAAGTCCCTTGGAGCATCAGTGGCCCCACTGAGGGCAGGGACTGCCAAAGGCTCCCCAGGGAGTGGTGAGAGCAGATCCTTGAGGCCAGGATTGCAGGAGCCCGAGGCTGTGAGCAGGGAACTGCAATGCTGAGCAAGGCCTGGGCTGGTTGGAGGAAGCAGAAAGGCCAAGGCCTGAGCCCAGGCCTGGGCCAGCAGGGCCTGTCCCTCACAGGTGGCTCGGGGCTGTTCCTGGAGCACTGGGATGGGAGAGGCAGCAAGGACAAATGTCATCAGGCTGTGTGACACTCCAGATGCTCATGGAACCAAGGGCCAGTGTGACACAGCAGGGCCTGATGGAAACAAGAGGCCGTGCTGAGCCTGCGCGCCTGTAACACCGCAGAACACTGAAATGCTGAGGGTGAGCAAAGGTTCCTTTCCTCGAGTTTGGTGCAGAGTAGAAACCCCAGCCAGATATTCTCAAGAGGTCAAAACGACACAAAAGTGTACTGGAAAAATACAGAAAACCGAGCTCCTTTGGCAAATGATTTCATACAACATCCAATTCAACGTGCAACACTTAGCGTAGCAGGAACATCATTAACTCAGCCCATGTAAGATGGAAACCTTTAGGCATAAAAATGTTAAACTACCCAAAAACATTCCAGTAAAAGAGGATAAGAAGGTTAAAAGAGAAAAAAGAGACAGAAAGACAGAAGATCTCCAGATAGATATGCAGAGAGCTACCAGCTGCTAGGCTTCCAGTGTGGCTGAGACACAGACCCAGGAGATTTCAGGATTCAGACCAGGGCTTGACGTCATGCCCGATTTTTTCAATTCCCTAGCGTTTTGTAAGCTCTCCTCTTTTCGGGGACATCTGCTTTCTTCCCACTCACTGCTGTGTTTCATTGCCTTTGTGTGGGATTGATTGACGGCTCAGCCAATCAGAGCTGGGTGGGCGCTGCCCCTGCTGTGTGATTGATTGACGGCTCAGCCAATCAGAGCTGGCTGGGCGCTGCCCCTGCTGTGTGATTGATTGACAGCTCAACCAATCAGAGCAGGCTGGGCGCTGCTCCTGCTGTGTGACTGATTAACGGCTCAACCAATCAGAGCTGGGTGGGCGCTGCTCCTGCTGTGTGGGATTGATTGACGGCTCCGCCAATCAGAGCTGGGTGGGCGCTACCCCTGCTGTGTGATTGGCAGATCTGCCAGGCCATGGCTGGGGGCGGGGCTCTGTCCCACCTCATTCCAAGGTCTGTCCCAGCCCCGGCCCCACTCGGCCATTCCGAGCATCCCGACGGGTCTGGGGACATTGATGTCATCCAGCCTCTGACAGCGACCATGGGGACACTGCGGAACCTCATGGAACCAAAGAGACCATTTTGACACTCTGGTGCCTCATGCAATCAGGGCCACCTTTGTGAGACTTGGGACCCCAATGGAACCAAGGGTCAGTGATGAAGCTGTGCGGCCCAGAGAACCAAGGAGCCTTTGTTACACAGCAGGGCCACATGGAGCCCAGGGGCCGTGGTGACTCTGCAGGACCTTAGGGAAGCAAGGGGCCATTGTTATCACTACTGAAGCAGGGAGAATATTGTGACAAGGAGAATATCGGGACACTACAGGGACTCCCGGAATCAAGGAGAACATTGTGACACTGTGAGGCCCCATGGAACCAAGGCAACATGGAACAGGTCTGGCTGGCTGGGCCTCCCGGGGGCCACCTGGCAAGACTGGCTGATCCTGGAATGTTGAGGACTGCCTCTCATCAGCTCCTGGAGCACTGAGGCTCTGTGCTTTCCTTCCTATGGAATAGTACCATCCGCTTTTGCAGGTTCCCACGGCTGAAACTGATATTCCCCCTGAAAAAGCACTACATACAAGGCTTGCTCCCAGCCAAAATCTGCTAGGAGTAACAGCTCTGGGTGGCCACCGTTTCCTGAGGGCTGCCTCTCATCTACCACTCTAAGGGTCGGTGTGAAGTTTCCCTCATTTTTGCCTCATGACCCTCTCAAGAAGACCTCAAGGACCCCCGCCCAGGTTGACTCTGGACAATGATTTTCTGGCCTGCTTGAGGTGGGTGCTTGCCAAGGGACTCTTTGCAGGTGTGTTGTGCTCACTGGACTGTGCTGTCATGGTACCAGCTGAAGCCTGCATGTACTGCACGACCGCACCTGTCTCTTGGAGCACCACACAATGCTCCATAAATCTCCCCACCTCTTGGCCACAAGCCACTCGCTTTGAAAAAGGACTATAAAAGAGCGATCCTCTGGAGGAGACCCTGAGTACTCCCCACGGATGACCACCCTTCCATTGGCTGGCGCACCATGACGTTGGTCTCGTCTGTTGGTAGCTATTTCCCCCTTCCCCTCTTTTTCTCTCTCTAGACTCCATTTCCTATATCT
This sequence comes from Sturnus vulgaris, assembly GCF_052056855.1. Taxonomy (NCBI): domain Eukaryota; kingdom Metazoa; phylum Chordata; class Aves; order Passeriformes; family Sturnidae; genus Sturnus; species Sturnus vulgaris. The sequence goes on from NW_028276036.1 coordinate 203,723, forward strand.
CTCCCCTCTATCGCAACTGAATTGTTTGGCATTCAATAAAAATGCATTGCTGTTGTTGAATAAACTGATTTGTCCCCCGCTATTTGCCTGCTATTACCTCTGAGATCAAACAATCCCCGGCCTGTCTTGGTAGATGGTGACACTCCCCCCCCCCTCCCCCCACCCCCCGCAAATCCCCCATCCCCCTGCTTCTCCCAGTTGATTGCTGATCGTGCTGTGACATGGAATGGAACATCCCTTGGGCCAGTCCAGCCCAGCTGTCCCATCCCTGTTCCCTCAGGAGCACTTGCCCACCCCAAGTCCATGGGTTGGAGGGGCTTGCAGACATGCCTCGTGGGGGGAGCATTGTGACAAGGACAGGAGAACAGAAGAACATTTACACTTATCGCGGGCAGAGAACAGAAGAGCACAGCCTTGGAGAAACGCACAAAGGATGTAGCTGAGGCAAACAGAGCGTGCACAAAATGCAAGGAGAATGTCAGCTCAGCTCTGCAAGGCTGACAAAAGCAGAAGTTATACACAACAATAATCTTGCCCTTCCTCAAAAGCGGGGATCAAAGAGCAGTCACCTAAAAAGGACAGCGCATGTTGAAGGCAGACTCCAAAGAACCATAGAAGGACTTGTGAGAAGGGGTGCAATTATGGCAAATAAATTCCAGGTGGGGTTAACTAATGAATACATCATCAGTGTGAGTGATAAAAGCTCCGATTGCCTGGTGGCCAGTGCACTCGAGTAGATGAAGGATTGCCCAAGTGGCCACCATGGTGTAATAAAGAATACCTGCTCTCAGATCCTCAAAACTGTGTTCAAAAGTTGCTATCCAGCAGATTTCAGTATCAGTGGTGTCCCTGACTCCATTATGCCCCTTGCACACTTTCACGAGGGCCCCTTGGTTCCACGAGGCCCTGCTGGATAACAGTGGACCCTTGGTTCCATTTGGGTCTGTACTGTCAAAATGGCCTCCTTGGTTCTGCACTGCCACAATGCTCTCCTTGGTGCCACGAGGCCTTGGTGTGTCACAACAGCCTCTCGGTTCCATGAACTGCCATAGTGTCAGCACGGTCTCTTGCATCTGCAGTATCACGATGGACAGTTGGTTACAAGCAGCCCCGCCGTGTCACAACGACTATTTGCTCCAGTGAGGCTCCGCAATGGCACACTGGACCCTTGGCTCCATGAGGTTCCATAGTGTGACATGGTTGCCTTGATTCCAAGAGGTTCTGCCGGGTCACACTGGACCCTTGGCTCCGTGAGGTTCCGTGGTATCGCCATGGTTTCCCTGGATCCGCAGTAGCACTATGGACCATAGGTTTCATGCAGCTTTGCTGTGCTACAGTGGCTCCTTGGTTCCATCAAGTGCCACTGTGTAACAAGGGAATCTTGGTCCCATGAGGTTCTGGACTGTCACAATGCTGTCCTTGGTTCTGGACTCTAACAACGGACCCTTGGTTCCACGAGGTTCCATTACGTCACAATGCTCTCCTTGGTTCCACAAGGCCTTGCTTTGTCACAATGGACCCTTGGTTCCATGAGCTTCCGTAGTGTAACCATGGTCTCCTGGGATCTGCATTGTCACAATGGACAATTGGTTGCATGGGAGCCTGCTGTGTCACAAGAGAGCCTTAGTTCCATGACGTTCTGGACTGTCACAGTGGTCTCCCTGCTTCAACGAGGCCCTGGAGTGTCACAAGGGCTGCTTGGTTCTGTGAGCTTCCACAACGTCCCAATGGTCTCCTTGTTTCTGCAGTGTCATAGTGGACTCTTGGTTCCATGAGGTTCCTAAATGTCACAGGTCTCCTTGGTTCCATGTGGCCCTGCTGTGTCACCACAGCCCCTTGGTTCCAGGAGTTTCTGGGCTGTCAGCAGTGGTTCCTTTTCTTCCAATCAGGCACCGCTGTGTCACACTGCACCCTGGCTTCCATGAAGTTCTTCAGTGTCACAGTGGCCCCTTGGATCCATGCGGTCCCATAGTGTCACCATGGTCTCCTTGGATCTGCATTGTCATAAGGGACCATTGGTTCCACGTGGCCCGGCTGTGTCACAGTGATGTGGATTCCGTAATTGCCTTCAGCGTCACAATGGAGCCTTGTTTCTGTGAGGCTCTCAACTGTCACAATTGTCTCCTTGGTTCCATCAGCCCCCGCTGTGTCACAAGGGTCCCCTTGGTTCCATGAGCACACCAAAGCTTTGCATAAACATTGAGCAGCACCTGCTTAACACACCTGGGAACATCTGTCTGCATTCAAAAGACAGGTCACAGCTGAGAAAGGCACCAGCAGCTTCCATCTGCAACAGAGATGCAGGGAAAGGACAAGGACAGAGAATTCAGCTGCAAGACTCCGAGAATTCTGCATCCAGACATCATTTCTGGTCCCACTGTCCCTAGTAGAAAGGTGTCATCATTCCAGGCAGCCTGTACTCAGCATGTGCTTCTACAGTGGGGATTTGTCGTTTAGGAGACCTGCTCAGGCTTTTCCCTTCTTTCCTCACAAACAGGAATACTTGTCCCGGGCCTGGATGCAGGCAGAGCCCTGAGGAGAGCACGTGCGACATGGTGCAGTGGGCAGGGACAGCCAGCTGCAGAGTTCAGGGGGGAAGGGCTTCCGGTGCAGGGCCAGGGATGTCAGTCCCAGCTGGGCCATGTCAGACACGCTGAGGCTGGGCTTGGGGAGCAGCTTGTCCAAACAGGGTCAGCCTGCAAGGGGCTCATTCTTCTGTGGGCCCACGCCTCCTAAGGAGACGTTCAGCATCAAGATCACCTGGGGAATGCCTAAGTTGCTTCTTCTTGGAACTGAAAAAGAAAAATTACTCCCTTTTATAACACTGAAAATCGTGAGCTGTACCTTGAAATCTTCCTCCTTAAGAGAACTCCAAAGTGACTCCAAGCAGCTGCACAAGGCCTGGAGACTGGAAGACATTGGAAAGAAGACAAAGAGCTCCTGAGGGTTTTCTGTATTTTAATGATCCCCAACGGTGGATTTGGGGCTGAGTCCAGGAGCCCCAGGCACTGAGAGAAGGTTGAAGAAGCTGCTCAAGGAGTCAGAAGCAAAACTCCAAGTCCCTTGGAGCATCAGTGGCCCCACTGAGGGCAGGGACTGCCAAAGGCTCCCCAGGGAGTGGTGAGAGCAGATCCTTGAGGCCAGGATTGCAGGAGCCCGAGGCTGTGAGCAGGGAACTGCAATGCTGAGCAAGGCCTGGGCTGGTTGGAGGAAGCAGAAAGGCCAAGGCCTGAGCCCAGGCCTGGGCCAGCAGGGCCTGTCCCTCACAGGTGGCTCGGGGCTGTTCCTGGAGCACTGGGATGGGAGAGGCAGCAAGGACAAATGTCATCAGGCTGTGTGACACTCCAGATGCTCATGGAACCAAGGGCCAGTGTGACACAGCAGGGCCTGATGGAAACAAGAGGCCGTGCTGAGCCTGCGCGCCTGTAACACCGCAGAACACTGAAATGCTGAGGGTGAGCAAAGGTTCCTTTCCTCGAGTTTGGTGCAGAGTAGAAACCCCAGCCAGATATTCTCAAGAGGTCAAAACGACACAAAAGTGTACTGGAAAAATACAGAAAACCGAGCTCCTTTGGCAAATGATTTCATACAACATCCAATTCAACGTGCAACACTTAGCGTAGCAGGAACATCATTAACTCAGCCCATTTAAGATGGAAACCTTTAGGCATAAAAATGTTAAACTACCCAAAAACATTCCAGTAAAAGAGGATAAGAAGGTTAAAAGAGAAAAAAGAGACAGAAAGACAGAAGATCTCCAGATAGATATGCAGAGAGCTACCAGCTGCTAGGCTTCCAGTGTGGCTGAGACACAGACCCAGGAGATTTCAGGATTCAGACCAGGGCTTGACGTCATGCCCGATTTTTTCAATTCCCTAGCGTTTTGTAAGCTCTCCTCTTTTCGGGGACATCTGCTTTCTTCCCACTCACTGCTGTGTTTCATTGCCTTTGTGTGGGATTGATTGACGGCTCAGCCAATCAGAGCTGGGTGGGCGCTGCCCCTGCTGTGTGATTGATTGACAGCTCAACCAATCAGAGCAGGCTGGGCGCTGCTCCTGCTGTGTGACTGATTAACGGCTCAACCAATCAGAGCTGGGTGGGCGCTGCTCCTGCTGTGTGGGATTGATTGACGGCTCCGCCAATCAGAGCTGGGTGGGCGCTACCCCTGCTGTGTGATTGGCAGATCTGCCAGGCCATGGCTGGGGGCGGGGCTCTGTCCCACCTCATTCCAAGGTCTGTCCCAGCCCCGGCCCCACTCGGCCATTCCGAGCATCCCGACGGGTCTGGGGACATTGATGTCATCCAGCCTCTGACAGCGACCATGGGGACACTGCGGAACCTCATGGAACCAAAGAGACCATTTTGACACTCTGGTGCCTCATGCAATCAGGGCCACCTTTGTGAGACTCGGGACCCCAATGGAACCAAGGGTCAGTGATGAAGCTGTGCGGCCCAGAGAACCAAGGAGCCTTTGTTACACAGCAGGGCCACATGGAGCCCAGGGGCCGTGGTGACTCTGCAGGACCTTAGGGAAGCAAGGGGCCATTGTTATCACTACTGAAGCAGGGAGAATATTGTGACAAGGAGAATATCGGGACACTACAGGGACTCCCGGAATCAAGGAGAACATTGTGACACTGTGAGGCCCCATGGAACCAAGGCAACATGGAACAGGTCTGGCTGGCTGGGCCTCCCGGGGGCCACCTGGCAAGACTGGCTGATCCTGGAATGTTGAGGACTGCCTCTCATCAGCTCCTGGAGCACTGAGGCTCTGTGCTTTCCTTCCTATGGAATAGTACCATCCGCTTTTGCAGGTTCCCACGGCTGAAACTGATATTCCCCCTGAAAAAGCACTACATACAAGGCTTGCTCCCAGCCAAAATCTGCTAGGAGTAACAGCTCTGGGTGGCCACCGTTTCCTGAGGGCTGCCTCTCATCTACCACTCTAAGGGTCGGTGTGAAGTTTCCCTCATTTTTGCCTCATGACCCTCTCAAGAAGACCTCAAGGACCCCCGCCCAGGTTGACTCTGGACAATGATTTTCTGGCCTGCTTGAGGTGGGTGCTTGCCAAGGGACTCTTTGCAGGTGTGTTGTGCTCACTGGACTCTGCTGTCATGGTACCAGCTGAAGCCTGCATGTACTGCACGACCGCACCTGTCTCTTGGAGCACCACACAATGCTCCATAAATCTCCCCACCTCTTGGCCACAAGCCACTCGCTTTGAAAAAGGACTATAAAAGAGCGATCCTCTGGAGGAGACCCTGAGTACTCCCCACGGATGACCACCCTTCCATTGGCTGGCGCACCATGACGTTGGTCTCGTCTGTTGGTAGCTATTTCCCCCTTCCCCTCTTTTTCTCTCTCTAGACTCCATTTCCTATATCTCTCCCCTCTATCGCAACTGAATTGTTTGGCATTCAATAAAAATGCATTGCTGTTGTTGAATAAACTGATTTGTCCCCCGCTATTTGCCTGCTATTACCTCTGAGATCAAACAATCCCCGGCCTGTCTTGGTAGATGGTGACACTCCCCCCCCCCTCCCCCCACCCCCCGCAAATCCCCCATCCCCCTGCTTCTCCCAGTTGATTGCTGATCGTGCTGTGACATGGAATGGAACATCCCTTGGGCCAGTCCAGCCCAGCTGTCCCATCCCTGTTCCCTCAGGAGCACTTGCCCACCCCAAGTCCATGGGTTGGAGGGGCTTGCAGACATGCCTCGTGGGGGGAGCATTGTGACAAGGACAGGAGAACAGAAGAACATTTACACTTATCGCGGGCAGAGAACAGAAGAGCACAGCCTTGGAGAAACGCACAAAGGATGTAGCTGAGGCAAACAGAGCGTGCACAAAATGCAAGGAGAATGTCAGCTCAGCTCTGCAAGGCTGACAAAAGCAGAAGTTATACACAACAATAATCTTGCCCTTCCTCAAAAGCGGGGATCAAAGAGCAGTCACCTAAAAAGGACAGCGCATGTTGAAGGCAGACTCCAAAGAACCATAGAAGGACTTGTGAGAAGGGGTGCAATTATGGCAAATAAATTCCAGGTGGGGTTAACTAATGAATACATCATCAGTGTGAGTGATAAAAGCTCCGATTGCCTGGTGGCCAGTGCACTCGAGTAGATGAAGGATTGCCCAAGTGGCCACCATGGTGTAATAAAGAATACCTGCTCTCAGATCCTCAAAACTGTGTTCAAAAGTTGCTATCCAGCAGATTTCAGTATCAGTGGTGTCCCTGACTCCATTATGCCCCTTGCACACTTTCACGAGGGCCCCTTGGTTCCACGAGGCCCTGCTGGATAACAGTGGACCCTTGGTTCCATTTGGGTCTGTACTGTCAAAATGGCCTCCTTGGTTCTGCACTGCCACAATGCTCTCCTTGGTGCCACGAGGCCTTGGTGTGTCACAACAGCCTCTCGGTTCCATGAACTGCCATAGTGTCAGCACGGTCTCTTGCATCTGCAGTATCACGATGGACAGTTGGTTACAAGCAGCCCCGCCGTGTCACAACGACTATTTGCTTCAGGAGGCCCCCACAGTGTCACCATGGCCCCTTGGTTCCACGAGGCCTCGCTGCAGAACAATGGCCTCTCAGTTCCAGGAGGTTTTGTACTGTCAACAGTGCTCTCCTTGGTTCTACAGTGGCTGCTTGCTTCCATAAGGTTCCTCGGTGTCACAGTGGTCTCCTTGGCTCCATGAGGCTCTGCAATGTCCCAATAGCCCATCGTTTCCATGAGCTTCTGTCCCATCAACCATGTCCTTTGCTCCAGTGAGGCCCCGCAATGGCACACTGGACCCCTGGCTCCATGAGGTTCCATAGTGTGACATGGTTGCCTTGATTCCAAGAGGTTCTGCCGGGTCACACTGGACCCTTGGCTCCGTGAGGTTCCGTGGTATCGCCATGGTTTCCCTGGATCCGCAGTAGCACTATGGACCATAGGTTTCATGCAGCTTTGCTGTGCTACAGTGGCTCCTTGGTTCCATCAAGTGCCACTGTGTAACAAGGGAATCTTGGTCCCATGAGGTTCTGGACTGTCACAATGCTGTCCTTGGTTCTGGACTCTAACAACGGACCCTTGGTTCCACGAGGTTCCATTACGTCACAATGCTCTCCTTGGTTCCACAAGGCCTTGCTTTGTCACAATGGACCCTTGGTTCCATGAGCTTCCGTAGTGTAACCATGGTCTCCTGGGATCTGCATTGTCACAATGGACAATTGGTTGCATGGGAGCCTGCTGTGTCACAAGAGAGCCTTAGTTCCATGACGTTCTGGACTGTCACAGTGGTCTCCCTGCTTCAACGAGGCCCTGGAGTGTCACAAGGGCTGCTTGGTTCTGTGAGCTTCCACAACGTCCCAATGGTCTCCTTGTTTCTGCAGTGTCATAGTGGACTCTTGGTTCCATGAGGTTCCTAAATGTCACAGGTCTCCTTGGTTCCATGTGGCCCTGCTGTGTCACCACAGCCCCTTGGTTCCAGGAGTTTCTGGGCTGTCAGCAGTGGTTCCTTTTCTTCCAATCAGGCACCGCTGTGTCACACTGCACCCTGGCTTCCATGAAGTTCTTCAGTGTCACAGTGGCCCCTTGGATCCATGCGGTCCCATAGTGTCACCATGGTCTCCTTGGATCTGCATTGTCATAAGGGACCATTGGTTCCACGTGGCCCGGCTGTGTCACAGTGATGTGGATTCCGTAATTGCCTTCAGCGTCACAATGGAGCCTTGTTTCTGTGAGGCTCTCAACTGTCACAATTGTCTCCTTGGTTCCATCAGCCCCCGCTGTGTCACAAGGGTCCCCTTGGTTCCATGAGCACACCAAAGCTTTGCATAAACATCGAGCAGCACCTGCTTAACACACCTGGGAACATCTGTCTGCATTCAAAAGACAGGTCACAGCTGAGAAAGGCACCAGCAGCTTCCATCTGCAACAGAGATGCAGGGAAAGGACAAGGACAGAGAATTCAGCTGCAAGACTCCGAGAATTCTGCATCCAGACATCATTTCTGGTCCCACTGTCCCTAGTAGAAAGGTGTCATCATTCCAGGCAGCCTGTACTCAGCATGTGCTTCTACAGTGGGGATTTGTCGTTTAGGAGACCTGCTCAGGCTTTTCCCTTCTTTCCTCACAAACAGGAATACTTGTCCCGGGCCTGGATGCAGGCAGAGCCCTGAGGAGAGCACGTGCGACATGGTGCAGTGGGCAGGGACAGCCAGCTGCAGAGTTCAGGGGGGAAGGGCTTCCGGTGCAGGGCCAGGGATGTCAGTCCCAGCTGGGCCATGTCAGACACGGTGAGGCTGGGCTTGGGGAGCAGCTTGTCCAAACAGGGTCAGCCTGCAAGGGGCTCATTCTTCTGTGGGCCCACGCCTCCTAAGGAGACGTTCAGCATCAAGATCACCTGGGGAATGCCTAAGTTGCTTCTTCTTGGAACTGAAAAAGAAAAATTACTCCCTTTTATAACACTGAAAATCGTGAGCTGTACCTTGAAATCTTCCTCCTTAAGAGAACTCCAAAGTGACTCCAAGCAGCTGCACAAGGCCTGGAGACTGGAAGACATTGGAAAGAAGACAAAGAGCTCCTGAGGGTTTTCTGTATTTTAATGATCCCCAACGGTGGATTTGGGGCTGAGTCCAGGAGCCCCAGGCACTGAGAGAAGGTTGAAGAAGCTGCTCAAGGAGTCAGAAGCAAAACTCCAAGTCCCTTGGAGCATCAGTGGCCCCACTGAGGGCAGGGACTGCCAAAGGCTCCCCAGGGAGTGGTGAGAGCAGATCCTTGAGGCCAGGATTGCAGGAGCCCGAGGCTGTGAGCAGGGAACTGCAATGCTGAGCAAGGCCTGGGCTGGTTGGAGGAAGCAGAAAGGCCAAGGCCTGAGCCCAGGCCTGGGCCAGCAGGGCCTGTCCCTCACAGGTGGCTCGGGGCTGTTCCTGGAGCACTGGGATGGGAGAGGCAGCAAGGACAAATGTCATCAGGCTGTGTGACACTCCAGATGCTCATGGAACCAAGGGCCAGTGTGACACAGCAGGGCCTGATGGAAACAAGAGGCCGTGCTGAGCCTGCGCGCCTGTAACACCGCAGAACACTGAAATGCTGAGGGTGAGCAAAGGTTCCTTTCCTCGAGTTTGGTGCAGAGTAGAAACCCCAGCCAGATATTCTCAAGAGGTCAAAACGACACAAAAGTGTACTGGAAAAATACAGAAAACCGAGCTCCTTTGGCAAATGATTTCATACAACATCCAATTCAACGTGCAACACTTAGCGTAGCAGGAACATCATTAACTCAGCCCATGTAAGATGGAAACCTTTAGGCATAAAAATGTTAAACTACCCAAAAACATTCCAGTAAAAGAGGATAAGAAGGTTAAAAGAGAAAAAAGAGACAGAAAGACAGAAGATCTCCAGATAGATATGCAGAGAGCTACCAGCTGCTAGGCTTCCAGTGTGGCTGAGACACAGACCCAGGAGATTTCAGGATTCAGACCAGGGCTTGACGTCATGCCCGATTTTTTCAATTCCCTAGCGTTTTGTAAGCTCTCCTCTTTTCGGGGACATCTGCTTTCTTCCCACTCACTGCTGTGTTTCATTGCCTTTGTGTGGGATTGATTGACGGCTCAGCCAATCAGAGCTGGGTGGGCGCTGCCCCTGCTGTGTGATTGATTGACAGCTCAACCAATCAGAGCAGGCTGGGCGCTGCTCCTGCTGTGTGACTGATTAACGGCTCAACCAATCAGAGCTGGGTGGGCGCTGCTCCTGCTGTGTGGGATTGATTGACGGCTCCGCCAATCAGAGCTGGGTGGGCGCTACCCCTGCTGTGTGATTGGCAGATCTGCCAGGCCATGGCTGGGGGCGGGGCTCTGTCCCACCTCATTCCAAGGTCTGTCCCAGCCCCGGCCCCACTCGGCCATTCCGAGCATCCCGACGGGTCTGGGGACATTGATGTCATCCAGCCTCTGACAGCGACCATGGGGACACTGCGGAACCTCATGGAACCAAAGAGACCATTTTGACACTCTGGTGCCTCATGCAATCAGGGCCACCTTTGTGAGACTCGGGACCCCAATGGAACCAAGGGTCAGTGATGAAGCTGTGCGGCCCAGAGAACCAAGGAGCCTTTGTTACACAGCAGGGCCACATGGAGCCCAGGGGCCGTGGTGACTCTGCAGGACCTTAGGGAAGCAAGGGGCCATTGTTATCACTACTGAAGCAGGGAGAATATTGTGACAAGGAGAATATCGGGACACTACAGGGACTCCCGGAATCAAGGAGAACATTGTGACACTGTGAGGCCCCATGGAACCAAGGCAACATGGAACAGGTCTGGCTGGCTGGGCCTCCCGGGGGCCACCTGGCAAGACTGGCTGATCCTGGAATGTTGAGGACTGCCTCTCATCAGCTCCTGGAGCACTGAGGCTCTGTGCTTTCCTTCCTATGGAATAGTACCATCCGCTTTTGCAGGTTCCCACGGCTGAAACTGATATTCCCCCTGAAAAAGCACTACATACAAGGCTTGCTCCCAGCCAAAATCTGCTAGGAGTAACAGCTCTGGGTGGCCACCGTTTCCTGAGGGCTGCCTCTCATCTACCACTCTAAGGGTCGGTGTGAAGTTTCCCTCATTTTTGCCTCATGACCCTCTCAAGAAGACCTCAAGGACCCCCGCCCAGGTTGACTCTGGACAATGATTTTCTGGCCTGCTTGAGGTGGGTGCTTGCCAAGGGACTCTTTGCAGGCGTGTTGTGCTCACTGGACTGTGCTGTCATGGTACCAGCTGAAGCCTGCATGTACTGCACGACCGCACCTGTCTCTTGGAGCACCACACAATGCTCCATAAATCTCCCCACCTCTTGGCCACAAGCCACTCGCTTTGAAAAAGGACTATAAAAGAGCGATCCTCTGGAGGAGACCCTGAGTACTCCCCACGGATGACCACCCTTCCATTGGCTGGCGCACCATGACGTTGGTCTCGTCTGTTGGTAGCTATTTCCCCCTTCCCCTCTTTTTCTCTCTCTAGACTCCATTTCCTATATCTCTCCCCTCTATCGCAACTGAATTGTTTGGCATTCAATAAAAATGCATTGCTGTTGTTGAATAAACTGATTTGTCCCCCGCTATTTGCCTGCTATTACCTCTGAGATCAAACAATCCCCGGCCTGTCTTGGTAGATGGTGACACTCCCCCCCCCCTCCCCCCCCCCGCAAATCCCCCATTCCCCTGCTTCTCCCAGTTGATTGCTGATCGTGCTGTGACATGGAATGGAACATCCCTTGGGCCAGTCCAGCCCAGCTGTCCCATCCCTGTTCCCTCAGGAGCACTTGCCCACCCCAAGTCCATGGGTTGGAGGGGCTTGCAGACATGCCTCGTGGGGGGAGCATTGTGACAAGGACAGGAGAACAGAAGAACATTTACACTTATCGCGGGCAGAGAACAGAAGAGCACAGCCTTGGAGAAACGCACAAAGGATGTAGCTGAGGCAAACAGAGCGTGCACAAAATGCAAGGAGAATGTCAGCTCAGCTCTGCAAGGCTGACAAAAGCAGAAGTTATACACAACAATAATCTTGCCCTTCCTCAAAAGCGGGGATCAAAGAGCAGTCACCTAAAAAGGACAGCGCATGTTGAAGGCAGACTCCAAAGAACCATAGAAGGACTTGTGAGAAGGGGTGCAATTATGGCAAATAAATTCCAGGTGGGGTTAACTAATGAATACATCATCAGTGTGAGTGATAAAAGCTCCGATTGCCTGGTGGCCAGTGCATTCGAGTAGATGAAGGATTGCCCAAGTGGCCACCATGGTGTAATAAAGAATACCTGCTCTCAGATCCTCAAAACTGTGTTCAAAAGTTGCTATCCAGCAGATTTCAGTATCAGTGGTGTCCCTGACTCCATTATGCCCCTTGCACACTTTCACGAGGGCCCCTTGGTTCCACGAGGCCCTGCTGGATAACAGTGGACCCTTGGTTCCATTTGGGTCTGTACTGTCAAAATGGCCTCCTTGGTTCTGCACTGCCACAATGCTCTCCTTGGTGCCACGAGGCCTTGGTGTGTCACAACAGCCTCTCGGTTCCATGAACTGCCATAGTGTCAGCACGGTCTCTTGCATCTGCAGTATCACGATGGACAGTTGGTTACAAGCAGCCCCGCCGTGTCACAACGACTATTTGCTTCAGGAGGCCCCCACAGTGTCACCATGGCCCCTTGATTCCACGAGGCCTCGCTGCAGAACAATGGCCTCTCAGTTCCAGGAGGTTTTGTACTGTCAACAGTGCTCTCCTTGGTTCTACAGTGGCTGCTTGCTTCCATAAGGTTCCTCGGTGTCACAGTGGTCTCCTTGGCTCCATGAGGCTCTGCAATGTCCCAATAGCCCATCGTTTCCATGAGCTTCTGTCCCATCAACCATGTCCTTTGCTCCAGTGAGGCCCCGCAATGGCACACTGGACCCCTGGCTCCATGAGGTTCCATAGTGTGACATGGTTGCCTTGATTCCAAGAGGTTCTGCCGGGTCACACTGGACCCTTGGCTCCGTGAGGTTCCGTGGTATCGCCATGGTTTCCCTGGATCCGCAGTAGCACTATGGACCATAGGTTTCATGCAGCTTTGCTGTGCTACAGTGGCTCCTTGGTTCCATCAAGTGCCACTGTGTAACAAGGGAATCTTGGTCCCATGAGGTTCTGGACTGTCACAATGCTGTCCTTGGTTCTGGACTCTAACAACGGACCCTTGGTTCCACGAGGTTCCATTACGTCACAATGCTCTCCTTGGTTCCACAAGGCCTTGCTTTGTCACAATGGACCCTTGGTTCCATGAGCTTCCGTAGTGTAACCATGGTCTCCTGGGATCTGCATTGTCACAATGGACAATTGGTTGCATGGGAGCCTGCTGTGTCACAAGAGAGCCTTAGTTCCATGACGTTCTGGACTGTCACAGTGGTCTCCCTGCTTCAACGAGGCCCTGGAGTGTCACAAGGGCTGCTTGGTTCTGTGAGCTTCCACAACGTCCCAATGGTCTCCTTGTTTCTGCAGTGTCATAGTGGACTCTTGGTTCCATGAGGTTCCTAAATGTCACAGGTCTCCTTGGTTCCATGTGGCCCTGCTGTGTCACCACAGCCCCTTGGTTCCAGGAGTTTCTGGGCTGTCAGCAGTGGTTCCTTTTCTTCCAATCAGGCACCGCTGTGTCACACTGCACCCTGGCTTCCATGAAGTTCTTCAGTGTCACAGTGGCCCCTTGGATCCATGCGGTCCCATAGTGTCACCATGGTCTCCTTGGATCTGCATTGTCATAAGGGACCATTGGTTCCACGTGGCCCGGCTGTGTCACAGTGATGTGGATTCCGTAATTGCCTTCAGCGTCACAATGGAGCCTTGTTTCTGTGAGGCTCTCAACTGTCACAATTGTCTCCTTGGTTCCATCAGCCCCCGCTGTGTCACAAGGGTCCCCTTGGTTCCATGAGCACACCAAAGCTTTGCATAAACATCGAGCAGCACCTGCTTAACACACCTGGGAACATCTGTCTGCATTCAAAAGACAGGTCACAGCTGAGAAAGGCACCAGCAGCTTCCATCTGCAACAGAGATGCAGGGAAAGGACAAGGACAGAGAATTCAGCTGCAAGACTCCGAGAATTCTGCATCCAGACATCATTTCTGGTCCCACTGTCCCTAGTAGAAAGGTGTCATCATTCCAGGCAGCCTGTACTCAGCATGTGCTTCTACAGTGGGGATTTGTCGTTTAGGAGACCTGCTCAGGCTTTTCCCTTCTTTCCTCACAAACAGGAATACTTGTCCCGGGCCTGGATGCAGGCAGAGCCCTGAGGAGAGCACGTGCGACATGGTGCAGTGGGCAGGGACAGCCAGCTGCAGAGTTCAGGGGGGAAGGGCTTCCGGTGCAGGGCCAGGGATGTCAGTCCCAGCTGGGCCATGTCAGACACGCTGAGGCTGGGCTTGGGGAGCAGCTTGTCCAAACAGGGTCAGCCTGCAAGGGGCTCATTCTTCTGTGGGCCCACGCCTCCTAAGGAGACGTTCAGCATCAAGATCACCTGGGGAATGCCTAAGTTGCTTCTTCTTGGAACTGAAAAAGAAAAATTACTCCCTTTTATAACACTGAAAATCGTGAGCTGTACCTTGAAATCTTCCTCCTTAAGAGAACTCCAAAGTGACTCCAAGCAGCTGCACAAGGCCTGGAGACTGGAAGACATTGGAAAGAAGACAAAGAGCTCCTGAGGGTTTTCTGTATTTTAATGATCCCCAACGGTGGATTTGGGGCTGAGTCCAGGAGCCCCAGGCACTGAGAGAAGGTTGAAGAAGCTGCTCAAGGAGTCAGAAGCAAAACTCCAAGTCCCTTGGAGCATCAGTGGCCCCACTGAGGGCAGGGACTGCCAAAGGCTCCCCAGGGAGTGGTGAGAGCAGATCCTTGAGGCCAGGATTGCAGGAGCCCGAGGCTGTGAGCAGGGAACTGCAATGCTGAGCAAGGCCTGGGCTGGTTGGAGGAAGCAGAAAGGCCAAGGCCTGAGCCCAGGCCTGGGCCAGCAGGGCCTGTCCCTCACAGGTGGCTCGGGGCTGTTCCTGGAGCACTGGGATGGGAGAGGCAGCAAGGACAAATGTCATCAGGCTGTGTGACACTCCAGATGCTCATGGAACCAAGGGCCAGTGTGACACAGCAGGGCCTGATGGAAACAAGAGGCCGTGCTGAGCCTGCGCGCCTGTAACACCGCAGAACACTGAAATGCTGAGGGTGAGCAAAGGTTCCTTTCCTCGAGTTTGGTGCAGAGTAGAAACCCCAGCCAGATATTCTCAAGAGGTCAAAACGACACAAAAGTGTACTGGAAAAATACAGAAAACCGAGCTCCTTTGGCAAATGATTTCATACAACATCCAATTCAACGTGCAACACTTAGCGTAGCAGGAACATCATTAACTCAGCCCATTTAAGATGGAAACCTTTAGGCATAAAAATGTTAAACTACCCAAAAACATTCCAGTAAAAGAGGATAAGAAGGTTAAAAGAGAAAAAAGAGACAGAAAGACAGAAGATCTCCAGATAGATATGCAGAGAGCTACCAGCTGCTAGGCTTCCAGTGTGGGTGAGACACAGACCCAGGAGATTTCAGGATTCAGACCAGGGCTTGACGTCATGCCCGATTTTTTCAATTCCCTAGCGTTTTGTAAGCTCTCCTCTTTTCGGGGACATCTGCTTTCTTCCCACTCACTGCTGTGTTTCATTGCCTTTGTGTGGGATTGATTGACGGCTCAGCCAATCAGAGCTGGGTGGGCGCTGCCCCTGCTGTGTGATTGATTGACGGCTCAGCCAATCAGAGCTGGCTGGGCGCTGCCCCTGCTGTGTGATTGATTGACAGCTCAACCAATCAGAGCAGGCTGGGCGCTGCTCCTGCTGTGTGACTGATTAACGGCTCAACCAATCAGAGCTGGGTGGGCGCTGCTCCTGCTGTGTGGGATTGATTGACGGCTCCGCCAATCAGAGCTGGGTGGGCGCTACCCCTGCTGTGTGATTGGCAGATCTGCCAGGCCATGGCTGGGGGCGGGGCTCTGTCCCACCTCATTCCAAGGTCTGTCCCAGCCCCGGCCCCACTCGGCCATTCCGAGCATCCCGACGGGTCTGGGGACATTGATGTCATCCAGCCTCTGACAGCGACCATGGGGACACTGCGGAACCTCATGGAACCAAAGAGACCATTTTGACACTCTGGTGCCTCATGCAATCAGGGCCACCTTTGTGAGACTCGGGACCCCAATGGAACCAAGGGTCAGTGATGAAGCTGTGCGGCCCAGAGAACCAAGGAGCCTTTGTTACACAGCAGGGCCACATGGAGCCCAGGGGCCGTGGTGACTCTGCAGGACCTTAGGGAAGCAAGGGGCCATTGTTATCACTACTGAAGCAGGGAGAATATTGTGACAAGGAGAATATCGGGACACTACAGGGACTCCCGGAATCAAGGAGAACATTGTGACACTGTGAGGCCCCATGGAACCAAGGCAACATGGAACAGGTCTGGCTGGCTGGGCCTCCCGGGGGCCACCTGGCAAGACTGGCTGATCCTGGAATGTTGAGGACTGCCTCTCATCAGCTCCTGGAGCACTGAGGCTCTGTGCTTTCCTTCCTATGGAAAAGTACCATCCGCTTTTGCAGGTTCCCACGGCTGAAACTGATATTCCCCCTGAAAAAGGACTACATACAAGGCTTGCTCCCAGCCAAAATCTGCTAGGAGTAACAGCTCTGGGTGGCCACCGTTTCCTGAGGGCTGCCTCTCATCTACCACTCTAAGGGTCGGTGTGAAGTTTCCCTCATTTTTGCCTCATGACCCTCTCAAGAAGACCTCAAGGACCCCCGCCCAGGTTGACTCTGGACAATGATTTTCTGGCCTGCTTGAGGTGGGTGCTTGCCAAGGGACTCTTTGCAGGCGTGTTGTGCTCACTGGACTGTGCTGTCATGGTACCAGCTGAAGCCTGCATGTACTGCACGACCGCACCTGTCTCTTGGAGCACCACACAATGCTCCATAAATCTCCCCACCTCTTGGCCACAAGCCACTCGCTTTGAAAAAGGACTATAAAAGAGCGATCCTCTGGAGGAGACCCTGAGTACTCCCCACGGATGACCACCCTTCCATTGGCTGGCGCACCATGACGTTGGTCTCGTCTGTTGGTAGCTATTTCCCCCTTCCCCTCTTTTTCTCTCTCTAGACTCCATTTCCTATATCTCTCCCCTCTATCGCAACTGAATTGTTTGGCATTCAATAAAAATGCATTGCTGTTGTTGAATAAACTGATTTGTCCCCCGCTATTTGCCTGCTATTACCTCTGAGATCAAACAATCCCCGGCCTGTCTTGGTAGATGGTGACACTCCCCCCCCCCTCCCCCCACCCCCCGCAAATCCCCCATCCCCCTGCTTCTCCCAGTTGATTGCTGATCGTGCTGTGACATGGAATGGAACATCCCTTGGGCCAGTCCAGCCCAGCTGTCCCATCCCTGTTCCCTCAGGAGCACTTGCCCACCCCAAGTCCATGGGTTGGAGGGGCTTGCAGACATGCCTCGTGGGGGGAGCATTGTGACAAGGACAGGAGAACAGAAGAACATTTACACTTATCGCGGGCAGAGAACAGAAGAGCACAGCCTTGGAGAAACGCACAAAGGATGTAGCTGAGGCAAACAGAGCGTGCACAAAATGCAAGGAGAATGTCAGCTCAGCTCTGCAAGGCTGACAAAAGCAGAAGTTATACACAACAATAATATTGCCCTTCCTCAAAAGCGGGGATCAAAGAGCAGTCACCTAAAAAGGACAGCGCATGTTGAAGGCAGACTCCAAAGAACCATAGAAGGACTTGTGAGAAGGGGTGCAATTATGGCAAATAAATTCCAGGTGGGGTTAACTAATGAATACATCATCAGTGTGAGTGATAAAAGCTCCGATTGCCTGGTGGCCAGTGCACTCGAGTAGATGAAGGATTGCCCAAGTGGCCACCATGGTGTAATAAAGAATACCTGCTCTCAGATCCTCAAAACTGTGTTCAAAAGTTGCTATCCAGCAGATTTCAGTATCAGTGGTGTCCCTGACTCCATTATGCCCCTTGCACACTTTCACGAGGGCCCCTTGGTTCCACGAGGCCCTGCTGGATAACAGTGGACCCTTGGTTCCATTTGGGTCTGTACTGTCAAAATGGCCTCCTTAGTTCTGCACTGCCACAATGCTCTCTCCTTGGTGCCACGAGGCCTTGGTGTGTCACAACAGCCTCTCGGTTCCATGAACTGCCATAGTGTCAGCACGGTCTCTTGCATCTGCAGTATCACGATGGACAGTTGGTTACAAGCAGCCCCGCCGTGTCACAACGACTATTTGCTCCAGTGAGGCTCCGCAATGGCACACTGGACCCTTGGCTCCATGAGGTTCCATAGTGTGACATGGTTGCCTTGATTCCAAGAGGTTCTGCCGGGTCACACTGGACCCTTGGCTCCGTGAGGTTCCGTGGTATCGCCATGGTTTCCCTGGATCCGCAGTAGCACTATGGACCATAGGTTTCATGCAGCTTTGCTGTGCTACAGTGGCTCCTTGGTTCCATCAAGTGCCACTGTGTAACAAGGGAATCTTGGTCCCATGAGGTTCTGGACTGTCACAATGCTGTCCTTGGTTCTGGACTCTAACAACGGACCCTTGGTTCCACGAGGTTCCATTACGTCACAATGCTCTCCTTGGTTCCACAAGGCCTTGCTTTGTCACAATGGACCCTTGGTTCCATGAGCTTCCGTAGTGTAACCATGGTCTCCTGGGATCTGCATTGTCACAATGGACAATTGGTTGCATGGGAGCCTGCTGTGTCACAAGAGAGCCTTAGTTCCATGACGTTCTGGACTGTCACAGTGGTCTCCCTGCTTCAACGAGGCCCTGGAGTGTCACAAGGGCTGCTTGGTTCTGTGAGCTTCCACAACGTCCCAATGGTCTCCTTGTTTCTGCAGTGTCATAGTGGACTCTTGGTTCCATGAGGTTCCTAAATGTCACAGGTCTCCTTGGTTCCATGTGGCCCTGCTGTGTCACCACAGCCCCTTGGTTCCAGGAGTTTCTGGGCTGTCAGCAGTGGTTCCTTTTCTTCCAATCAGGCACCGCTGTGTCACACTGCACCCTGGCTTCCATGAAGTTCTTCAGTGTCACAGTGGCCCCTTGGATCCATGCGGTCCCATAGTGTCACCATGGTCTCCTTGGATCTGCATTGTCATAAGGGACCATTGGTTCCACGTGGCCCGGCTGTGTCACAGTGATGTGGATTCCGTAATTGCCTTCAGCGTCACAATGGAGCCTTGTTTCTGTGAGGCTCTCAACTGTCACAATTGTCTCCTTGGTTCCATCAGCCCCCGCTGTGTCACAAGGGTCCCCTTGGTTCCATGAGCACACCAAAGCTTTGCATAAACATTGAGCAGCACCTGCTTAACACACCTGGGAACATCTGTCTGCATTCAAAAGACAGGTCACAGCTGAGAAAGGCACCAGCAGCTTCCATCTGCAACAGAGATGCAGGGAAAGGACAAGGACAGAGAATTCAGCTGCAAGACTCCGAGAATTCTGCATCCAGACATCATTTCTGGTCCCACTGTCCCTAGTAGAAAGGTGTCATCATTCCAGGCAGCCTGTACTCAGCATGTGCTTCTACAGTGGGGATTTGTCGTTTAGGAGACCTGCTCAGGCTTTTCCCTTCTTTCCTCACAAACAGGAATACTTGTCCCGGGCCTGGATGCAGGCAGAGCCCTGAGGAGAGCACGTGCGACATGGTGCAGTGGGCAGGGACAGCCAGCTGCAGAGTTCAGGGGGGAAGGGCTTCCGGTGCAGGGCCAGGGATGTCAGTCCCAGCTGGGCCATGTCAGACACGCTGAGGCTGGGCTTGGGGAGCAGCTTGTCCAAACAGGGTCAGCCTGCAAGGGGCTCATTCTTCTGTGGGCCCACGCCTCCTAAGGAGACGTTCAGCATCAAGATCACCTGGGGAATGCCTAAGTTGCTTCTTCTTGGAACTGAAAAAGAAAAATTACTCCCTTTTATAACACTGAAAATCGTGAGCTGTACCTTGAAATCTTCCTCCTTAAGAGAACTCCAAAGTGACTCCAAGCAGCTGCACAAGGCCTGGAGACTGGAAGACATTGGAAAGAAGACAAAGAGCTCCTGAGGGTTTTCTGTATTTTAATGATCCCCAACGGTGGATTTGGGGCTGAGTCCAGGAGCCCCAGGCACTGAGAGAAGGTTGAAGAAGCTGCTCAAGGAGTCAGAAGCAAAACTCCAAGTCCCTTGGAGCATCAGTGGCCCCACTGAGGGCAGGGACTGCCAAAGGCTCCCCAGGGAGTGGTGAGAGCAGATCCTTGAGGCCAGGATTGCAGGAGCCCGAGGCTGTGAGCAGGGAACTGCAATGCTGAGCAAGGCCTGGGCTGGTTGGAGGAAGCAGAAAGGCCAAGGCCTGAGCCCAGGCCTGGGCCAGCAGGGCCTGTCCCTCACAGGTGGCTCGGGGCTGTTCCTGGAGCACTGGGATGGGAGAGGCAGCAAGGACAAATGTCATCAGGCTGTGTGACACTCCAGATGCTCATGGAACCAAGGGCCAGTGTGACACAGCAGGGCCTGATGGAAACAAGAGGCCGTGCTGAGCCTGCGCGCCTGTAACACCGCAGAACACTGAAATGCTGAGGGTGAGCAAAGGTTCCTTTCCTCGAGTTTGGTGCAGAGTAGAAACCCCAGCCAGATATTCTCAAGAGGTCAAAACGACACAAAAGTGTACTGGAAAAATACAGAAAACCGAGCTCCTTTGGCAAATGATTTCATACAACATCCAATTCAACGTGCAACACTTAGCGTAGCAGGAACATCATTAACTCAGCCCATTTAAGATGGAAACCTTTAGGCATAAAAATGTTAAACTACCCAAAAACATTCCAGTAAAAGAGGATAAGAAGGTTAAAAGAGAAAAAAGAGACAGAAAGACAGAAGATCTCCAGATAGATATGCAGAGAGCTACCAGCTGCTAGGCTTCCAGTGTGGGTGAGACACAGACCCAGGAGATTTCAGGATTCAGACCAGGGCTTGACGTCATGCCCGATTTTTTCAATTCCCTAGCGTTTTGTAAGCTCTCCTCTTTTCGGGGACATCTGCTTTCTTCCCACTCACTGCTGTGTTTCATTGCCTTTGTGTGGGATTGATTGACAGCTCGGCCAATCAGAGCTGGGTGGGCGCTGCCCCTGCTGTGTGATTGATTGACGGCTCAGCCAATCAGAGCTGGCTGGGCGCTGCCCCTGCTGTGTGATTGATTGACAGCTCAACCAATCAGAGCAGGCTGGGCGCTGCTCCTGCTGTGTGACTGATTAACGGCTCAACCAATCAGAGCTGGGTGGGCGCTGCTCCTGCTGTGTGGGATTGATTGACGGCTCCGCCAATCAGAGCTGGGTGGGCGCTACCCCTGCTGTGTGATTGGCAGATCTGCCAGGCCATGGCTGGGGGCGGGGCTCTGTCCCACCTCATTCCAAGGTCTGTCCCAGCCCCGGCCCCACTCGGCCATTCCGAGCATCCCGACGGGTCTGGGGACATTGATGTCATCCAGCCTCTGACAGCGACCATGGGGACACTGCGGAACCTCATGGAACCAAAGAGACCATTTTGACACTCTGGTGCCTCATGCAATCAGGGCCACCTTTGTGAGACTCGGGACCCCAATGGAACCAAGGGTCAGTGATGAAGCTGTGCGGCCCAGAGAACCAAGGAGCCTTTGTTACACAGCAGGGCCACATGGAGCCCAGGGGCCGTGGTGACTCTGCAGGACCTTAGGGAAGCAAGGGGCCATTGTTATCACTACTGAAGCAGGGAGAATATTGTGACAAGGAGAATATCGGGACACTACAGGGACTCCCGGAATCAAGGAGAACATTGTGACACTGTGAGGCCCCATGGAACCAAGGCAACATGGAACAGGTCTGGCTGGCTGGGCCTCCCGGGGGCCACCTGGCAAGACTGGCTGATCCTGGAATGTTGAGGACTGCCTCTCATCAGCTCCTGGAGCACTGAGGCTCTGTGCTTTCCTTCCTATGGAAAAGTACCATCCGCTTTTGCAGGTTCCCACGGCTGAAACTGATATTCCCCCTGAAAAAGGACTACATACAAGGCTTGCTCCCAGCCAAAATCTGCTAGGAGTAACAGCTCTGGGTGGCCACCGTTTCCTGAGGGCTGCCTCTCATCTACCACTCTAAGGGTCGGTGTGAAGTTTCCCTCATTTTTGCCTCATGACCCTCTCAAGAAGACCTCAAGGACCCCCGCCCAGGTTGACTCTGGACAATGATTTTCTGGCCTGCTTGAGGTGGGTGCTTGCCAAGGGACTCTTTGCAGGTGTGTTGTGCTCACTGGACTGTGCTGTCATGGTACCAGCTGAAGCCTGCATGTACTGCACGACCGCACCTGTCTCTTGGAGCACCACACAATGCTCCATAAATCTCCCCACCTCTTGGCCACAAGCCACTCGCTTTGAAAAAGGACTATAAAAGAGCGATCCTCTGGAGGAGACCCTGAGTACTCCCCACGGATGACCACCCTTCCATTGGCTGGCGCACCATGACGTTGGTCTCGTCTGTTGGTAGCTATTTCCCCCTTCCCCTCTTTTTCTCTCTCTAGACTCCATTTCCTATATCTCTCCCCTCTATCGCAACTGAATTGTTTGGCATTCAATAAAAATGCATTGCTGTTGTTGAATAAACTGATTTGTCCCCCGCTATTTGCCTGCTATTACCTCTGAGATCAAACAATCCCCGGCCTGTCTTGGTAGATGGTGACACTCCCCCCCCCCTCCCCCCACCCCCCGCAAATCCCCCATCCCCCTGCTTCTCCCAGTTGATTGCTGATCGTGCTGTGACATGGAATGGAACATCCCTTGGGCCAGTCCAGCCCAGCTGTCCCATCCCTGTTCCCTCAGGAGCACTTGCCCACCCCAAGTCCATGGGTTGGAGGGGCTTGCAGACATGCCTCGTGGGGGGAGCATTGTGACAAGGACAGGAGAACAGAAGAACATTTACACTTATCGCGGGCAGAGAACAGAAGAGCACAGCCTTGGAGAAACGCACAAAGGATGTAGCTGAGGCAAACAGAGCGTGCACAAAATGCAAGGAGAATGTCAGCTCAGCTCTGCAAGGCTGACAAAAGCAGAAGTTATACACAACAATAATCTTGCCCTTCCTCAAAAGCGGGGATCAAAGAGCAGTCACCTAAAAAGGACAGCGCATGTTGAAGGCAGACTCCAAAGAACCATAGAAGGACTTGTGAGAAGGGGTGCAATTATGGCAAATAAATTCCAGGTGGGGTTAACTAATGAATACATCATCAGTGTGAGTGATAAAAGCTCCGATTGCCTGGTGGCCAGTGCACTCGAGTAGATGAAGTATTGCCCAAGTGGCCACCATGGTGTAATAAAGAATACCTGCTCTCAGATCCTCAAAACTGTGTTCAAAAGTTGCTATCCAGCAGATTTCAGTATCAGTGGTGTCCCTGACTCCATTATGCCCCTTGCACACTTTCACGAGGGCCCCTTGGTTCCACGAGGCCCTGCTGGATAACAGTGGACCCTTGGTTCCATTTGGGTCTGTACTGTCAAAATGGCCTCCTTGGTTCTGCACTGCCACAATGCTCTCCTTGGTGCCACGAGGCCTTGGTGTGTCACAACAGCCTCTCGGTTCCATGAACTGCCATAGTGTCAGCACGGTCTCTTGCATCTGCAGTATCACGATGGACAATTGGTTACAAGCAGCCCCGCCGTGTCACAACGACTATTTGCTTCAGGAGGCCCCCACAGTGTCACCATGGCCCCTTGGTTCCACGAGGCCTCGCTGCAGAACAATGGCCTCTCAGTTCCAGGAGGTTTTGTACTGTCAACAGTGCTCTCCTTGGTTCTACAGTGGCTGCTTGCTTCCATAAGGTTCCTCGGTGTCACAGTGGTCTCCTTGGCTCCATGAGGCTCTGCAATGTCCCAATAGCCCATCGTTTCCATGAGCTTCTGTCCCATCAACCATGTCCTTTGCTCCAGTGAGGCCCCGCAATGGCACACTGGACCCCTGGCTCCATGAGGTTCCATAGTGTGACATGGTTGCCTTGATTCCAAGAGGTTCTGCCGGGTCACACTGGACCCTTGGCTCCGTGAGGTTCCGTGGTATCGCCATGGTTTCCCTGGATCCGCAGTAGCACTATGGACCATAGGTTTCATGCAGCTTTGCTGTGCTACAGTGGCTCCTTGGTTCCATCAAGTGCCACTGTGTAACAAGGGAATCTTGGTCCCATGAGGTTCTGGACTGTCACAATGCTGTCCTTGGTTCTGGACTCTAACAACGGACCCTTGGTTCCACGAGGTTCCATTACGTCACAATGCTCTCCTTGGTTCCACAAGGCCTTGCTTTGTCACAATGGACCCTTGGTTCCATGAGCTTCCGTAGTGTAACCATGGTCTCCTGGGATCTGCATTGTCACAATGGACAATTGGTTGCATGGGAGCCTGCTGTGTCACAAGAGAGCCTTAGTTCCATGACGTTCTGGACTGTCACAGTGGTCTCCCTGCTTCAACGAGGCCCTGGAGTGTCACAAGGGCTGCTTGGTTCTGTGAGCTTCCACAACGTCCCAATGGTCTCCTTGTTTCTGCAGTGTCATAGTGGACTCTTGGTTCCATGAGGTTCCTAAATGTCACAGGTCTCCTTGGTTCCATGTGGCCCTGCTGTGTCACCACAGCCCCTTGGTTCCAGGAGTTTCTGGGCTGTCAGCAGTGGTTCCTTTTCTTCCAATCAGGCACCGCTGTGTCACACTGCACCCTGGCTTCCATGAAGTTCTTCAGTGTCACAGTGGCCCCTTGGATCCATGCGGTCCCATAGTGTCACCATGGTCTCCTTGGATCTGCATTGTCATAAGGGACCATTGGTTCCACGTGGCCCGGCTGTGTCACAGTGATGTGGATTCCGTAATTGCCTTCAGCGTCACAATGGAGCCTTGTTTCTGTGAGGCTCTCAACTGTCACAATTGTCTCCTTGGTTCCATCAGCCCCCGCTGTGTCACAAGGGTCCCCTTGGTTCCATGAGCACACCAAAGCTTTGCATAAACATTGAGCAGCACCTGCTTAACACACCTGGGAACATCTGTCTGCATTCAAAAGACAGGTCACAGCTGAGAAAGGCACCAGCAGCTTCCATCTGCAACAGAGATGCAGGGAAAGGACAAGGACAGAGAATTCAGCTGCAAGACTCCGAGAATTCTGCATCCAGACATCATTTCTGGTCCCACTGTCCCTAGTAGAAAGGTGTCATCATTCCAGGCAGCCTGTACTCAGCATGTGCTTCTACAGTGGGGATTTGTCGTTTAGGAGACCTGCTCAGGCTTTTCCCTTCTTTCCTCACAAACAGGAATACTTGTCCCGGGCCTGGATGCAGGCAGAGCCCTGAGGAGAGCACGTGCGACATGGTGCAGTGGGCAGGGACAGCCAGCTGCAGAGTTCAGGGGGGAAGGGCTTCCGGTGCAGGGCCAGGGATGTCAGTCCCAGCTGGGCCATGTCAGACACGCTGAGGCTGGGCTTGGGGAGCAGCTTGTCCAAACAGGGTCAGCCTGCAAGGGGCTCATTCTTCTGTGGGCCCACGCCTCCTAAGGAGACGTTCAGCATCAAGATCACCTGGGGAATGCCTAAGTTGCTTCTTCTTGGAACTGAAAAAGAAAAATTACTCCCTTTTATAACACTGAAAATCGTGAGCTGTACCTTGAAATCTTCCTCCTTAAGAGAACTCCAAAGTGACTCCAAGCAGCTGCACAAGGCCTGGAGACTGGAAGACATTGGAAAGAAGACAAAGAGCTCCTGAGGGTTTTCTGTATTTTAATGATCCCCAACGGTGGATTTGGGGCTGAGTCCAGGAGCCCCAGGCACTGAGAGAAGGTTGAAGAAGCTGCTCAAGGAGTCAGAAGCAAAACTCCAAGTCCCTTGGAGCATCAGTGGCCCCACTGAGGGCAGGGACTGCCAAAGGCTCCCCAGGGAGTGGTGAGAGCAGATCCTTGAGGCCAGGATTGCAGGAGCCCGAGGCTGTGAGCAGGGAACTGCAATGCTGAGCAAGGCCTGGGCTGGTTGGAGGAAGCAGAAAGGCCAAGGCCTGAGCCCAGGCCTGGGCCAGCAGGGCCTGTCCCTCACAGGTGGCTCGGGGCTGTTCCTGGAGCACTGGGATGGGAGAGGCAGCAAGGACAAATGTCATCAGGCTGTGTGACACTCCAGATGCTCATGGAACCAAGGGCCAGTGTGACACAGCAGGGCCTGATGGAAACAAGAGGCCGTGCTGAGCCTGCGCGCCTGTAACACCGCAGAACACTGAAATGCTGAGGGTGAGCAAAGGTTCCTTTCCTCGAGTTTGGTGCAGAGTAGAAACCCCAGCCAGATATTCTCAAGAGGTCAAAACGACACAAAAGTGTACTGGAAAAATACAGAAAACCGAGCTCCTTTGGCAAATGATTTCATACAACATCCAATTCAACGTGCAACACTTAGCGTAGCAGGAACATCATTAACTCAGCCCATTTAAGATGGAAACCTTTAGGCATAAAAATGTTAAACTACCCAAAAACATTCCAGTAAAAGAGGATAAGAAGGTTAAAAGAGAAAAAAGAGACAGAAAGACAGAAGATCTCCAGATAGATATGCAGAGAGCTACCAGCTGCTAGGCTTCCAGTGTGGCTGAGACACAGACCCAGGAGATTTCAGGATTCAGACCAGGGCTTGACGTCATGCCCGATTTTTTCAATTCCCTAGCGTTTTGTAAGCTCTCCTCTTTTCGGGGACATCTGCTTTCTTCCCACTCACTGCTGTGTTTCATTGCCTTTGTGTGGGATTGATTGACGGCTCAGCCAATCAGAGCTGGGTGGGCGCTGCCCCTGCTGTGTGATTGATTGACGGCTCAGCCAATCAGAGCTGGCTGGGCGCTGCCCCTGCTGTGTGATTGATTGACAGCTCAACCAATCAGAGCAGGCTGGGCGCTGCTCCTGCTGTGTGACTGATTAACGGCTCAACCAATCAGAGCTGGGTGGGCACTGCTCCTGCTGTGTGGGATTGATTGACGGCTCCGCCAATCAGAGCTGGGTGGGCGCTACCCCTGCTGTGTGATTGGCAGATCTGCCAGGCCATGGCTGGGGGCGGGGCTCTGTCCCACCTCATTCCAAGGTCTGTCCCAGCCCCGGCCCCACTCGGCCATTCCGAGCATCCCGACGGGTCTGGGGACATTGATGTCATCCAGCCTCTGACAGCGACCATGGGGACACTGCGGAACCTCATGGAACCAAAGAGACCATTTTGACACTCTGGTGCCTCATGCAATCAGGGCCACCTTTGTGAGACTCGGGACCCCAATGGAACCAAGGGTCAGTGATGAAGCTGTGCGGCCCAGAGAACCAAGGAGCCTTTGTTGCACAGCAGGGCCACATGGAGCCCAGGGGCCGTGGTGACTCTGCAGGACCTTAGGGAAGCAAGGGGCCATTGTTATCACTACTGAAGCAGGGAGAATATTGTGACAAGGAGAATATCGGGACACTACAGGGACTCCCGGAATCAAGGAGAACATTGTGACACTGTGAGGCCCCATGGAACCAAGGCAACATGGAACAGGTCTGGCTGGCTGGGCCTCCCGGGGGCCACCTGGCAAGACTGGCTGATCCTGGAATGTTGAGGACTGCCTCTCATCAGCTCCTGGAGCACTGAGGCTCTGTGCTTTCCTTCCTATGGAATAGTACCATCCGCTTTTGCAGGTTCCCACGGCTGAAACTGATATTCCCCCTGAAAAAGCACTACATACAAGGCTTGCTCCCAGCCAAAATCTGCTAGGAGTAACAGCTCTGGGTGGCCACCGTTTCCTGAGGGCTGCCTCTCATCTACCACTCTAAGGGTCGGTGTGAAGTTTCCCTCATTTTTGCCTCATGACCCTCTCAAGAAGACCTCAAGGACCCCCGCCCAGGTTGACTCTGGACAATGATTTTCTGGCCTGCTTGAGGTGGGTGCTTGCCAAGGGACTCTTTGCAGGTGTGTTGTGCTCACTGGACTGTGCTGTCATGGTACCAGCTGAAGCCTGCATGTACTGCACGACCGCACCTGTCTCTTGGAGCACCACACAATGCTCCATAAATCTCCCCACCTCTTGGCCACAAGCCACTCGCTTTGAAAAAGGACTATAAAAGAGCGATCCTCTGGAGGAGACCCTGAGTACTCCCCACGGATGACCACCCTTCCATTGGCTGGCGCACCATGACGTTGGTCTCGTCTGTTGGTAGCTATTTCCCCCTTCCCCTCTTTTTCTCTCTCTAGACTCCATTTCCTATATCTCTCCCCTCTATCGCAACTGAATTGTTTGGCATTCAATAAAAATGCATTGCTGTTGTTGAATAAACTGATTTGTCCCCCGCTATTTGCCTGCTATTACCTCTGAGATCAAACAATCCCCGGCCTGTCTTGGTAGATGGTGACACTCCCCCCACCCTCCCCCCACCCCCCGCAAATCCCCCATCCCCCTGCTTCTCCCAGTTGATTGCTGATCGTGCTGTGACATGGAATGGAACATCCCTTGGGCCAGTCCAGCCCAGCTGTCCCATCCCTGTTCCCTCAGGAGCACTTGCCCACCCCAAGTCCATGGGTTGGAGGGGCTTGCAGACATGCCTCGTGGGGGGAGCATTGTGACAAGGACAGGAGAACAGAAGAACATTTACACTTATCAAGGGCAGAGAACAGAAGAGCACAGCCTTGGAGAAACGCACAAAGGATGTAGCTGAGGCAAACAGAGCGTGCACAAAATGCAAGGAGAATGTCAGCTCAGCTCTGCAAGGCTGACAAAAGCAGAAGTTATACACAACAATAATCTTGCCCTTCCTCAAAAGCGGGGATCAAAGAGCAGTCACCTAAAAAGGACAGCGCATGTTGAAGGCAGACTCCAAAGAACCATAGAAGGACTTGTGAGAAGGGGTGCAATTATGGCAAATAAATTCCAGGTGGGGTTAACTAATGAATACATCATCAGTGTGAGTGATAAAAGCTCCGATTGCCTGGTGGCCAGTGCACTCGAGTAGATGAAGGATTGCCCAAGTGGCCACCATGGTGTAATAAAGAATACCTGCTCTCAGATCCTCAAAACTGTGTTCAAAAGTTGCTATCCAGCAGATTTCAGTATCAGTGGTGTCCCTGACTCCATTATGCCCCTTGCACACTTTCACGAGGGCCCCTTGGTTCCACGAGGCCCTGCTGGATAACAGTGGACCCTTGGTTCCATTTGGGTCTGTACTGTCAAAATGGCCTCCTTGGTTCTGCACTGCCACAATGCTCTCCTTGGTGCCACGAGGCCTTGGTGTGTCACAACAGCCTCTCGGTTCCATGAACTGCCATAGTGTCAGCACGGTCTCTTGCATCTGCAGTATCACGATGGACAGTTGGTTACAAGCAGCCCCGCCGTGTCACAACGACTATTTGCTTCAGGAGGCCCCCACAGTGTCACCATGGCCCCTTGGTTCCACGAGGCCTCGCTGCAGAACAATGGCCTCTCAGTTCCAGGAGGTTTTGTACTGTCAACAGTGCTCTCCTTGGTTCTACAGTGGCTGCTTGCTTCCATAAGGTTCCTCGGTGTCACAGTGGTCTCCTTGGCTCCATGAGGCTCTGCAATGTCCCAATAGCCCATCGTTTCCATGAGCTTCTGTCCCATCAACCATGTCCTTTGCTCCAGTGAGGCCCCGCAATGGCACACTGGACCCCTGGCTCCATGAGGTTCCATAGTGTGACATGGTTGCCTTGATTCCAAGAGGTTCTGCCGGGTCACACTGGACCCTTGGCTCCGTGAGGTTCCGTGGTATCGCCATGGTTTCCCTGGATCCGCAGTAGCACTATGGACCATAGGTTTCATGCAGCTTTGCTGTGCTACAGTGGCTCCTTGGTTCCATCAAGTGCCACTGTGTAACAAGGGAATCTTGGTCCCATGAGGTTCTGGACTGTCACAATGCTGTCCTTGGTTCTGGACTCTAACAACGGACCCTTGGTTCCACGAGGTTCCATTACGTCACAATGCTCTCCTTGGTTCCACAAGGCCTTGCTTTGTCACAATGGACCCTTGGTTCCATGAGCTTCCGTAGTGTAACCATGGTCTCCTGGGATCTGCATTGTCACAATGGACAATTGGTTGCATGGGAGCCTGCTGTGTCACAAGAGAGCCTTAGTTCCATGACGTTCTGGACTGTCACAGTGGTCTCCCTGCTTCAACGAGGCCCTGGAGTGTCACAAGGGCTGCTTGGTTCTGTGAGCTTCCACAACGTCCCAATGGTCTCCTTGTTTCTGCAGTGTCATAGTGGACTCTTGGTTCCATGAGGTTCCTAAATGTCACAGGTCTCCTTGGTTCCATGTGGCCCTGCTGTGTCACCACAGCCCCTTGGTTCCAGGAGTTTCTGGGCTGTCAGCAGTGGTTCCTTTTCTTCCAATCAGGCACCGCTGTGTCACACTGCACCCTGGCTTCCATGAAGTTCTTCAGTGTCACAGTGGCCCCTTGGATCCATGCGGTCCCATAGTGTCACCATGGTCTCCTTGGATCTGCATTGTCATAAGGGACCATTGGTTCCACGTGGCCCGGCTGTGTCACAGTGATGTGGATTCCGTAATTGCCTTCAGCGTCACAATGGAGCCTTGTTTCTGTGAGGCTCTCAACTGTCACAATTGTCTCCTTGGTTCCATCAGCCCCCGCTGTGTCACAAGGGTCCCCTTGGTTCCATGAGCACACCAAAGCTTTGCATAAACATTGAGCAGCACCTGCTTAACACACCTGGGAACATCTGTCTGCATTCAAAAGACAGGTCACAGCTGAGAAAGGCACCAGCAGCTTCCATCTGCAACAGAGATGCAGGGAAAGGACAAGGACAGAGAATTCAGCTGCAAGACTCCGAGAATTCTGCATCCAGACATCATTTCTGGTCCCACTGTCCCTAGTAGAAAGGTGTCATCATTCCAGGCAGCCTGTACTCAGCATGTGCTTCTACAGTGGGGATTTGTCGTTTAGGAGACCTGCTCAGGCTTTTCCCTTCTTTCCTCACAAACAGGAATACTTGTCCCGGGCCTGGATGCAGGCAGAGCCCTGAGGAGAGCACGTGCGACATGGTGCAGTGGGCAGGGACAGCCAGCTGCAGAGTTCAGGGGGGAAGGGCTTCCGGTGCAGGGCCAGGGATGTCAGTCCCAGCTGGGCCATGTCAGACACGCTGAGGCTGGGCTTGGGGAGCAGCTTGTCCAAACAGGGTCAGCCTGCAAGGGGCTCATTCTTCTGTGGGCCCACGCCTCCTAAGGAGACGTTCAGCATCAAGATCACCTGGGGAATGCCTAAGTTGCTTCTTCTTGGAACTGAAAAAGAAAAATTACTCCCTTTTATAACACTGAAAATCGTGAGCTGTACCTTGAAATCTTCCTCCTTAAGAGAACTCCAAAGTGACTCCAAGCAGCTGCACAAGGCCTGGAGACTGGAAGACATTGGAAAGAAGACAAAGAGCTCCTGAGGGTTTTCTGTATTTTAATGATCCCCAACGGTGGATTTGGGGCTGAGTCCAGGAGCCCCAGGCACTGAGAGAAGGTTGAAGAAGCTGCTCAAGGAGTCAGAAGCAAAACTCCAAGTCCCTTGGAGCATCAGTGGCCCCACTGAGGGCAGGGACTGCCAAAGGCTCCCCAGGGAGTGGTGAGAGCAGATCCTTGAGGCCAGGATTGCAGGAGCCCGAGGCTGTGAGCAGGGAACTGCAATGCTGAGCAAGGCCTGGGCTGGTTGGAGGAAGCAGAAAGGCCAAGGCCTGAGCCCAGGCCTGGGCCAGCAGGGCCTGTCCCTCACAGGTGGCTCGGGGCTGTTCCTGGAGCACTGGGATGGGAGAGGCAGCAAGGACAAATGTCATCAGGCTGTGTGACACTCCAGATGCTCATGGAACCAAGGGCCAGTGTGACACAGCAGGGCCTGATGGAAACAAGAGGCCGTGCTGAGCCTGCGCGCCTGTAACACCGCAGAACACTGAAATGCTGAGGGTGAGCAAAGGTTCCTTTCCTCGAGTTTGGTGCAGAGTAGAAACCCCAGCCAGATATTCTCAAGAGGTCAAAACGACACAAAAGTGTACTGGAAAAATACAGAAAACCGAGCTCCTTTGGCAAATGATTTCATACAACATCCAATTCAACGTGCAACACTTAGCGTAGCAGGAACATCATTAACTCAGCCCATTTAAGATGGAAACCTTTAGGCATAAAAATGTTAAACTACCCAAAAACATTCCAGTAAAAGAGGATAAGAAGGTTAAAAGAGAAAAAAGAGACAGAAAGACAGAAGATCTCCAGATAGATATGCAGAGAGCTACCAGCTGCTAGGCTTCCAGTGTGGCTGAGACACAGACCCAGGAGATTTCAGGATTCAGACCAGGGCTTGACGTCATGCCCGATTTTTTCAATTCCCTAGCGTTTTGTAAGCTCTCCTCTTTTCGGGGACATCTGCTTTCTTCCCACTCACTGCTGTGTTTCATTGCCTTTGTGTGGGATTGATTGACGGCTCAGCCAATCAGAGCTGGGTGGGCGCTGCCCCTGCTGTGTGATTGATTGACGGCTCAGCCAATCAGAGCTGGCTGGGCGCTGCCCCTGCTGTGTGATTGATTGACAGCTCAACCAATCAGAGCAGGCTGGGCGCTGCTCCTGCTGTGTGACTGATTAACGGCTCAACCAATCAGAGCTGGGTGGGCACTGCTCCTGCTGTGTGGGATTGATTGACGGCTCCGCCAATCAGAGCTGGGTGGGCGCTACCCCTGCTGTGTGATTGGCAGATCTGCCAGGCCATGGCTGGGGGCGGGGCTCTGTCCCACCTCATTCCAAGGTCTGTCCCAGCCCCGGCCCCACTCGGCCATTCCGAGCATCCCGACGGGTCTGGGGACATTGATGTCATCCAGCCTCTGACAGCGACCATGGGGACACTGCGGAACCTCATGGAACCAAAGAGACCATTTTGACACTCTGGTGCCTCATGCAATCAGGGCCACCTTTGTGAGACTCGGGACCCCAATGGAACCAAGGGTCAGTGATGAAGCTGTGCGGCCCAGAGAACCAAGGAGCCTTTGTTGCACAGCAGGGCCACATGGAGCCCAGGGGCCGTGGTGACTCTGCAGGACCTTAGGGAAGCAAGGGGCCATTGTTATCACTACTGAAGCAGGGAGAATATTGTGACAAGGAGAATATCGGGACACTACAGGGACTCCCGGAATCAAGGAGAACATTGTGACACTGTGAGGCCCCATGGAACCAAGGCAACATGGAACAGGTCTGGCTGGCTGGGCCTCCCGGGGGCCACCTGGCAAGACTGGCTGATCCTGGAATGTTGAGGACTGCCTCTCATCAGCTCCTGGAGCACTGAGGCTCTGTGCTTTCCTTCCTATGGAATAGTACCATCCGCTTTTGCAGGTTCCCACGGCTGAAACTGATATTCCCCCTGAAAAAGCACTACATACAAGGCTTGCTCCCAGCCAAAATCTGCTAGGAGTAACAGCTCTGGGTGGCCACCGTTTCCTGAGGGCTGCCTCTCATCTACCACTCTAAGGGTCGGTGTGAAGTTTCCCTCATTTTTGCCTCATGACCCTCTCAAGAAGACCTCAAGGACCCCCGCCCAGGTTGACTCTGGACAATGATTTTCTGGCCTGCTTGAGGTGGGTGCTTGCCAAGGGACTCTTTGCAGGTGTGTTGTGCTCACTGGACTGTGCTGTCATGGTACCAGCTGAAGCCTGCATGTACTGCACGACCGCACCTGTCTCTTGGAGCACCACACAATGCTCCATAAATCTCCCCACCTCTTGGCCACAAGCCACTCGCTTTGAAAAAGGAC
Source organism: Sturnus vulgaris (assembly GCF_052056855.1). Lineage (NCBI taxonomy): Eukaryota > Metazoa > Chordata > Aves > Passeriformes > Sturnidae > Sturnus > Sturnus vulgaris. The sequence goes on from NW_028276036.1 coordinate 237,071, forward strand.
TATAAAAGAGCGATCCTCTGGAGGAGACCCTGAGTACTCCCCACGGATGACCACCCTTCCATTGGCTGGCGCACCATGACGTTGGTCTCGTCTGTTGGTAGCTATTTCCCCCTTCCCCTCTTTTTCTCTCTCTAGACTCCATTTCCTATATCTCTCCCCTCTATCGCAACTGAATTGTTTGGCATTCAATAAAAATGCATTGCTGTTGTTGAATAAACTGATTTGTCCCCCGCTATTTGCCTGCTATTACCTCTGAGATCAAACAATCCCCGGCCTGTCTTGGTAGATGGTGACACTCCCCCCCCCCTCCCCCCACCCCCCGCAAATCCCCCATCCCCCTGCTTCTCCCAGTTGATTGCTGATCGTGCTGTGACATGGAATGGAACATCCCTTGGGCCAGTCCAGCCCAGCTGTCCCATCCCTGTTCCCTCAGGAGCACTTGCCCACCCCAAGTCCATGGGTTGGAGGGGCTTGCAGACATGCCTCGTGGGGGGAGCATTGTGACAAGGACAGGAGAACAGAAGAACATTTACACTTATCGCGGGCAGAGAACAGAAGAGCACAGCCTTGGAGAAACGCACAAAGGATGTAGCTGAGGCAAACAGAGCGTGCACAAAATGCAAGGAGAATGTCAGCTCAGCTCTGCAAGGCTGACAAAAGCAGAAGTTATACACAACAATAATCTTGCCCTTCCTCAAAAGCGGGGATCAAAGAGCAGTCACCTAAAAAGGACAGCGCATGTTGAAGGCAGACTCCAAAGAACCATAGAAGGACTTGTGAGAAGGGGTGCAATTATGGCAAATAAATTCCAGGTGGGGTTAACTAATGAATACATCATCAGTGTGAGTGATAAAAGCTCCGATTGCCTGGTGGCCAGTGCACTCGAGTAGATGAAGGATTGCCCAAGTGGCCACCATGGTGTAATAAAGAATACCTGCTCTCAGATCCTCAAAACTGTGTTCAAAAGTTGCTATCCAGCAGATTTCAGTATCAGTGGTGTCCCTGACTCCATTATGCCCCTTGCACACTTTCACGAGGGCCCCTTGGTTCCACGAGGCCCTGCTGGATAACAGTGGACCCTTGGTTCCATTTGGGTCTGTACTGTCAAAATGGCCTCCTTGGTTCTGCACTGCCACAATGCTCTCCTTGGTGCCACGAGGCCTTGGTGTGTCACAACAGCCTCTCGGTTCCATGAACTGCCATAGTGTCAGCACGGTCTCTTGCATCTGCAGTATCACGATGGACAGTTGGTTACAAGCAGCCCCGCCGTGTCACAACGACTATTTGCTTCAGGAGGCCCCCACAGTGTCACCATGGCCCCTTGATTCCACGAGGCCTCGCTGCAGAACAATGGCCTCTCAGTTCCAGGAGGTTTTGTACTGTCAACAGTGCTCTCCTTGGTTCTACAGTGGCTGCTTGCTTCCATAAGGTTCCTCGGTGTCACAGTGGTCTCCTTGGCTCCATGAGGCTCTGCAATGTCCCAATAGCCCATCGTTTCCATGAGCTTCTGTCCCATCAACCATGTCCTTTGCTCCAGTGAGGCCCCGCAATGGCACACTGGACCCCTGGCTCCATGAGGTTCCATAGTGTGACATGGTTGCCTTGATTCCAAGAGGTTCTGCCGGGTCACACTGGACCCTTGGCTCCGTGAGGTTCCGTGGTATCGCCATGGTTTCCCTGGATCCGCAGTAGCACTATGGACCATAGGTTTCATGCAGCTTTGCTGTGCTACAGTGGCTCCTTGGTTCCATCAAGTGCCACTGTGTAACAAGGGAATCTTGGTCCCATGAGGTTCTGGACTGTCACAATGCTGTCCTTGGTTCTGGACTCTAACAACGGACCCTTGGTTCCACGAGGTTCCATTACGTCACAATGCTCTCCTTGGTTCCACAAGGCCTTGCTTTGTCACAATGGACCCTTGGTTCCATGAGCTTCCGTAGTGTAACCATGGTCTCCTGGGATCTGCATTGTCACAATGGACAATTGGTTGCATGGGAGCCTGCTGTGTCACAAGAGAGCCTTAGCTCCATGACGTTCTGGACTGTCACAGTGGTCTCCCTGCTTCAACGAGGCCCTGGAGTGTCACAAGGGCTGCTTGGTTCTGTGAGCTTCCACAACGTCCCAATGGTCTCCTTGTTTCTGCAGTGTCATAGTGGACTCTTGGTTCCATGAGGTTCCTAAATGTCACAGGTCTCCTTGGTTCCATGTGGCCCTGCTGTGTCACCACAGCCCCTTGGTTCCAGGAGTTTCTGGGCTGTCAGCAGTGGTTCCTTTTCTTCCAATCAGGCACCGCTGTGTCACACTGCACCCTGGCTTCCATGAAGTTCTTCAGTGTCACAGTGGCCCCTTGGATCCATGCGGTCCCATAGTGTCACCATGGTCTCCTTGGATCTGCATTGTCATAAGGGACCATTGGTTCCACGTGGCCCGGCTGTGTCACAGTGATGTGGATTCCGTAATTGCCTTCAGCGTCACAATGGAGCCTTGTTTCTGTGAGGCTCTCAACTGTCACAATTGTCTCCTTGGTTCCATCAGCCCCCGCTGTGTCACAAGGGTCCCCTTGGTTCCATGAGCACACCAAAGCTTTGCATAAACATTGAGCAGCACCTGCTTAACACACCTGGGAACATCTGTCTGCATTCAAAAGACAGGTCACAGCTGAGAAAGGCACCAGCAGCTTCCATCTGCAACAGAGATGCAGGGAAAGGACAAGGACAGAGAATTCAGCTGCAAGACTCCGAGAATTCTGCATCCAGACATCATTTCTGGTCCCACTGTCCCTAGTAGAAAGGTGTCATCATTCCAGGCAGCCTGTACTCAGCATGTGCTTCTACAGTGGGGATTTGTCGTTTAGGAGACCTGCTCAGGCTTTTCCCTTCTTTCCTCACAAACAGGAATACTTGTCCCGGGCCTGGATGCAGGCAGAGCCCTGAGGAGAGCACGTGCGACATGGTGCAGTGGGCAGGGACAGCCAGCTGCAGAGTTCAGGGGGGAAGGGCTTCCGGTGCAGGGCCAGGGATGTCAGTCCCAGCTGGGCCATGTCAGACACGCTGAGGCTGGGCTTGGGGAGCAGCTTGTCCAAACAGGGTCAGCCTGCAAGGGGCTCATTCTTCTGTGGGCCCACGCCTCCTAAGGAGACGTTCAGCATCAAGATCACCTGGGGAATGCCTAAGTTGCTTCTTCTTGGAACTGAAAAAGAAAAATTACTCCCTTTTATAACACTGAAAATCGTGAGCTGTACCTTGAAATCTTCCTCCTTAAGAGAACTCCAAAGTGACTCCAAGCAGCTGCACAAGGCCTGGAGACTGGAAGACATTGGAAAGAAGACAAAGAGCTCCTGAGGGTTTTCTGTATTTTAATGATCCCCAACGGTGGATTTGGGGCTGAGTCCAGGAGCCCCAGGCACTGAGAGAAGGTTGAAGAAGCTGCTCAAGGAGTCAGAAGCAAAACTCCAAGTCCCTTGGAGCATCAGTGGCCCCACTGAGGGCAGGGACTGCCAAAGGCTCCCCAGGGAGTGGTGAGAGCAGATCCTTGAGGCCAGGATTGCAGGAGCCCGAGGCTGTGAGCAGGGAACTGCAATGCTGAGCAAGGCCTGGGCTGGTTGGAGGAAGCAGAAAGGCCAAGGCCTGAGCCCAGGCCTGGGCCAGCAGGGCCTGTCCCTCACAGGTGGCTCGGGGCTGTTCCTGGAGCACTGGGATGGGAGAGGCAGCAAGGACAAATGTCATCAGGCTGTGTGACACTCCAGATGCTCATGGAACCAAGGGCCAGTGTGACACAGCAGGGCCTGATGGAAACAAGAGGCCGTGCTGAGCCTGCGCGCCTGTAACACCGCAGAACACTGAAATGCTGAGGGTGAGCAAAGGTTCCTTTCCTCGAGTTTGGTGCAGAGTAGAAACCCCAGCCAGATATTCTCAAGAGGTCAAAACGACACAAAAGTGTACTGGAAAAATACAGAAAACCGAGCTCCTTTGGCAAATGATTTCATACAACATCCAATTCAACGTGCAACACTTAGCGTAGCAGGAACATCATTAACTCAGCCCATTTAAGATGGAAACCTTTAGGCATAAAAATGTTAAACTACCCAAAAACATTCCAGTAAAAGAGGATAAGAAGGTTAAAAGAGAAAAAAGAGACAGAAAGACAGAAGATCTCCAGATAGATATGCAGAGAGCTACCAGCTGCTAGGCTTCCAGTGTGGGTGAGACACAGACCCAGGAGATTTCAGGATTCAGACCAGGGCTTGACGTCATGCCCGATTTTTTCAATTCCCTAGCGTTTTGTAAGCTCTCCTCTTTTCGGGGACATCTGCTTTCTTCCCACTCACTGCTGTGTTTCATTGCCTTTGTGTGGGATTGATTGACAGCTCGGCCAATCAGAGCTGGGTGGGCGCTGCCCCTGCTGTGTGATTGATTGACGGCTCAGCCAATCAGAGCTGGCTGGGCGCTGCCCCTGCTGTGTGATTGATTGACAGCTCAACCAATCAGAGCAGGCTGGGCGCTGCTCCTGCTGTGTGACTGATTAACGGCTCAACCAATCAGAGCTGGGTGGGCGCTGCTCCTGCTGTGTGGGATTGATTGACGGCTCAGCCAATCAGAGCTGGGTGGGCGCTACCCCTGCTGTGTGATTGGCAGATCTGCCAGGCCATGGCTGGGGGCGGGGCTCTGTCCCACCTCATTCCAAGGTCTGTCCCAGCCCCGGCCCCACTCGGCCATTCCGAGCATCCCGACGGGTCTGGGGACATTGATGTCATCCAGCCTCTGACAGCGACCATGGGGACACTGCGGAACCTCATGGAACCAAAGAGACCATTTTGACACTCTGGTGCCTCATGCAATCAGGGCCACCTTTGTGAGACTCGGGACCCCAATGGAACCAAGGGTCAGTGATGAAGCTGTGCGGCCCAGAGAACCAAGGAGCCTTTGTTACACAGCAGGGCCACATGGAGCCCAGGGGCCGTGGTGACTCTGCAGGACCTTAGGGAAGCAAGGGGCCATTGTTATCACTACTGAAGCAGGGAGAATATTGTGACAAGGAGAATATCGGGACACTACAGGGACTCCCGGAATCAAGGAGAACATTGTGACACTGTGAGGCCCCATGGAACCAAGGCAACATGGAACAGGTCTGGCTGGCTGGGCCTCCCGGGGGCCACCTGGCAAGACTGGCTGATCCTGGAATGTTGAGGACTGCCTCTCATCAGCTCCTGGAGCACTGAGGCTCTGTGCTTTCCTTCCTATGGAATAGTACCATCCGCTTTTGCAGGTTCCCACGGCTGAAACTGATATTCCCCCTGAAAAAGCACTACATACAAGGCTTGCTCCCAGCCAAAATCTGCTAGGAGTAACAGCTCTGGGTGGCCACCGTTTCCTGAGGGCTGCCTCTCATCTACCACTCTAAGGGTCGGTGTGAAGTTTCCCTCATTTTTGCCTCATGACCCTCTCAAGAAGACCTCAAGGACCCCCGCCCAGGTTGACTCTGGACAATGATTTTCTGGCCTGCTTGAGGTGGGTGCTTGCCAAGGGACTCTTTGCAGGTGTGTTGTGCTCACTGGACTGTGCTGTCATGGTACCAGCTGAAGCCTGCATGTACTGCACGACCGCACCTGTCTCTTGGAGCACCACACAATGCTCCATAAATCTCCCCACCTCTTGGCCACAAGCCACTCGCTTTGAAAAAGGACTATAAAAGAGCGATCCTCTGGAGGAGACCCTGAGTACTCCCCACGGATGACCACCCTTCCATTGGCTGGCGCACCATGACGTTGGTCTCGTCTGTTGGTAGCTATTTCCCCCTTCCCCTCTTTTTCTCTCTCTAGACTCCATTTCCTATATCTCTCCCCTCTATCGCAACTGAATTGTTTGGCATTCAATAAAAATGCATTGCTGTTGTTGAATAAACTGATTTGTCCCCCGCTATTTGCCTGCTATTACCTCTGAGATCAAACAATCCCCGGCCTGTCTTGGTAGATGGTGACACTCCCCCCACCCTCCCCCCACCCCCCGCAAATCCCCCATCCCCCTGCTTCTCCCAGTTGATTGCTGATCGTGCTGTGACATGGAATGGAACATCCCTTGGGCCAGTCCAGCCCAGCTGTCCCATCCCTGTTCCCTCAGGAGCACTTGCCCACCCCAAGTCCATGGGTTGGAGGGGCTTGCAGACATGCCTCGTGGGGGGAGCATTGTGACAAGGACAGGAGAACAGAAGAACATTTACACTTATCGCGGGCAGAGAACAGAAGAGCACAGCCTTGGAGAAACGCACAAAGGATGTAGCTGAGGCAAACAGAGCGTGCACAAAATGCAAGGAGAATGTCAGCTCAGCTCTGCAAGGCTGACAAAAGCAGAAGTTATACACAACAATAATCTTGCCCTTCCTCAAAAGCGGGGATCAAAGAGCAGTCACCTAAAAAGGACAGCGCATGTTGAAGGCAGACTCCAAAGAACCATAGAAGGACTTGTGAGAAGGGGTGCAATTATGGCAAATAAATTCCAGGTGGGGTTAACTAATGAATACATCATCAGTGTGAGTGATAAAAGCTCCGATTGCCTGGTGGCCAGTGCACTCGAGTAGATGAAGGATTGCCCAAGTGGCCACCATGGTGTAATAAAGAATACCTGCTCTCAGATCCTCAAAACTGTGTTCAAAAGTTGCTATCCAGCAGATTTCAGTATCAGTGGTGTCCCTGACTCCATTATGCCCCTTGCACACTTTCACGAGGGCCCCTTGGTTCCACGAGGCCCTGCTGGATAACAGTGGACCCTTGGTTCCATTTGGGTCTGTACTGTCAAAATGGCCTCCTTGGTTCTGCACTGCCACAATGCTCTCCTTGGTGCCACGAGGCCTTGGTGTGTCACAACAGCCTCTCGGTTCCATGAACTGCCATAGTGTCAGCACGGTCTCTTGCATCTGCAGTATCACGATGGACAGTTGGTTACAAGCAGCCCCGCCGTGTCACAACGACTATTTGCTTCAGGAGGCCCCCACAGTGTCACCATGGCCCCTTGGTTCCACGAGGCCTCGCTGCAGAACAATGGCCTCTCAGTTCCAGGAGGTTTTGTACTGTCAACAGTGCTCTCCTTGGTTCTACAGTGGCTGCTTGCTTCCATAAGGTTCCTCGGTGTCACAGTGGTCTCCTTGGCTCCATGAGGCTCTGCAATGTCCCAATAGCCCATCGTTTCCATGAGCTTCTGTCCCATCAACCATGTCCTTTGCTCCAGTGAGGCCCCGCAATGGCACACTGGACCCCTGGCTCCATGAGGTTCCATAGTGTGACATGGTTGCCTTGATTCCAAGAGGTTCTGCCGGGTCACACTGGACCCTTGGCTCCGTGAGGTTCCGTGGTATCGCCATGGTTTCCCTGGATCCGCAGTAGCACTATGGACCATAGGTTTCATGCAGCTTTGCTGTGCTACAGTGGCTCCTTGGTTCCATCAAGTGCCACTGTGTAACAAGGGAATCTTGGTCCCATGAGGTTCTGGACTGTCACAATGCTGTCCTTGGTTCTGGACTCTAACAACGGACCCTTGGTTCCACGAGGTTCCATTACGTCACAATGCTCTCCTTGGTTCCACAAGGCCTTGCTTTGTCACAATGGACCCTTGGTTCCATGAGCTTCCGTAGTGTAACCATGGTCTCCTGGGATCTGCATTGTCACAATGGACAATTGGTTGCATGGGAGCCTGCTGTGTCACAAGAGAGCCTTAGTTCCATGACGTTCTGGACTGTCACAGTGGTCTCCCTGCTTCAACGAGGCCCTGGAGTGTCACAAGGGCTGCTTGGTTCTGTGAGCTTCCACAACGTCCCAATGGTCTCCTTGTTTCTGCAGTGTCATAGCGGACTCTTGGTTCCATGAGGTTCCTAAATGTCACAGGTCTCCTTGGTTCCATGTGGCCCTGCTGTGTCACCACAGCCCCTTGGTTCCAGGAGTTTCTGGGCTGTCAGCAGTGGTTCCTTTTCTTCCAATCAGGCACCGCTGTGTCACACTGCACCCTGGCTTCCATGAAGTTCTTCAGTGTCACAGTGGCCCCTTGGATCCATGCGGTCCCATAGTGTCACCATGGTCTCCTTGGATCTGCATTGTCATAAGGGACCATTGGTTCCACGTGGCCCGGCTGTGTCACAGTGATGTGGATTCCGTAATTGCCTTCAGCGTCACAATGGAGCCTTGTTTCTGTGAGGCTCTCAACTGTCACAATTGTCTCCTTGGTTCCATCAGCCCCCGCTGTGTCACAAGGGTCCCCTTGGTTCCATGAGCACACCAAAGCTTTGCATAAACATTGAGCAGCACCTGCTTAACACACCTGGGAACATCTGTCTGCATTCAAAAGACAGGTCACAGCTGAGAAAGGCACCAGCAGCTTCCATCTGCAACAGAGATGCAGGGAAAGGACAAGGACAGAGAATTCAGCTGCAAGACTCCGAGAATTCTGCATCCAGACATCATTTCTGGTCCCACTGTCCCTAGTAGAAAGGTGTCATCATTCCAGGCAGCCTGTACTCAGCATGTGCTTCTACAGTGGGGATTTGTCGTTTAGGAGACCTGCTCAGGCTTTTCCCTTCTTTCCTCACAAACAGGAATACTTGTCCCGGGCCTGGATGCAGGCAGAGCCCTGAGGAGAGCACGTGCGACATGGTGCAGTGGGCAGGGACAGCCAGCTGCAGAGTTCAGGGGGGAAGGGCTTCCGGTGCAGGGCCAGGGATGTCAGTCCCAGCTGGGCCATGTCAGACACGCTGAGGCTGGGCTTGGGGAGCAGCTTGTCCAAACAGGGTCAGCCTGCAAGGGGCTCATTCTTCTGTGGGCCCACGCCTCCTAAGGAGACGTTCAGCATCAAGATCACCTGGGGAATGCCTAAGTTGCTTCTTCTTGGAACTGAAAAAGAAAAATTACTCCCTTTTATAACACTGAAAATCGTGAGCTGTACCTTGAAATCTTCCTCCTTAAGAGAACTCCAAAGTGACTCCAAGCAGCTGCACAAGGCCTGGAGACTGGAAGACATTGGAAAGAAGACAAAGAGCTCCTGAGGGTTTTCTGTATTTTAATGATCCCCAACGGTGGATTTGGGGCTGAGTCCAGGAGCCCCAGGCACTGAGAGAAGGTTGAAGAAGCTGCTCAAGGAGTCAGAAGCAAAACTCCAAGTCCCTTGGAGCATCAGTGGCCCCACTGAGGGCAGGGACTGCCAAAGGCTCCCCAGGGAGTGGTGAGAGCAGATCCTTGAGGCCAGGATTGCAGGAGCCCGAGGCTGTGAGCAGGGAACTGCAATGCTGAGCAAGGCCTGGGCTGGTTGGAGGAAGCAGAAAGGCCAAGGCCTGAGCCCAGGCCTGGGCCAGCAGGGCCTGTCCCTCACAGGTGGCTCGGGGCTGTTCCTGGAGCACTGGGATGGGAGAGGCAGCAAGGACAAATGTCATCAGGCTGTGTGACACTCCAGATGCTCATGGAACCAAGGGCCAGTGTGACACAGCAGGGCCTGATGGAAACAAGAGGCCGTGCTGAGCCTGCGCGCCTGTAACACCGCAGAACACTGAAATGCTGAGGGTGAGCAAAGGTTCCTTTCCTCGAGTTTGGTGCAGAGTAGAAACCCCAGCCAGATATTCTCAAGAGGTCAAAACGACACAAAAGTGTACTGGAAAAATACAGAAAACCGAGCTCCTTTGGCAAATGATTTCATACAACATCCAATTCAACGTGCAACACTTAGCGTAGCAGGAACATCATTAACTCAGCCCATTTAAGATGGAAACCTTTAGGCATAAAAATGTTAAACTACCCAAAAACATTCCAGTAAAAGAGGATAAGAAGGTTAAAAGAGAAAAAAGAGACAGAAAGACAGAAGATCTCCAGATAGATATGCAGAGAGCTACCAGCTGCTAGGCTTCCAGTGTGGCTGAGACACAGACCCAGGAGATTTCAGGATTCAGACCAGGGCTTGACGTCATGCCCGATTTTTTCAATTCCCTAGCGTTTTGTAAGCTCTCCTCTTTTCGGGGACATCTGCTTTCTTCCCACTCGCTGCTGTGTTTCATTGCCTTTGTGTGGGATTGATTGACGGCTCGGCCAATCAGAGCTGGGTGGGCGCTGCCCCTGCTGTGTGATTGATTGACGGCTCAGCCAATCAGAGCTGGCTGGGCGCTGCCCCTGCTGTGTGATTGATTGACAGCTCAACCAATCAGAGCAGGCTGGGCGCTGCTCCTGCTGTGTGACTGATTAACGGCTCAACCAATCAGAGCTGGGTGGGCGCTGCTCCTGCTGTGTGGGATTGATTGACGGCTCCGCCAATCAGAGCTGGGTGGGCGCTACCCCTGCTGTGTGATTGGCAGATCTGCCAGGCCATGGCTGGGGGCGGGGCTCTGTCCCACCTCATTCCAAGGTCTGTCCCAGCCCCGGCCCCACTCGGCCATTCCGAGCATCCCGACGGGTCTGGGGACATTGATGTCATCCAGCCTCTGACAGCGACCATGGGGACACTGCGGAACCTCATGGAACCAAAGAGACCATTTTGACACTCTGGTGCCTCATGCAATCAGGGCCACCTTTGTGAGACTCGGGACCCCAATGGAACCAAGGGTCAGTGATGAAGCTGTGCGGCCCAGAGAACCAAGGAGCCTTTGTTACACAGCAGGGCCACATGGAGCCCAGGGGCCGTGGTGACTCTGCAGGACCTTAGGGAAGCAAGGGGCCATTGTTATCACTACTGAAGCAGGGAGAATATTGTGACAAGGAGAATATCGGGACACTACAGGGACTCCCGGAATCAAGGAGAACATTGTGACACTGTGAGGCCCCATGGAACCAAGGCAACATGGAACAGGTCTGGCTGGCTGGGCCTCCCGGGGGCCACCTGGCAAGACTGGCTGATCCTGGAATGTTGAGGACTGCCTCTCATCAGCTCCTGGAGCACTGAGGCTCTGTGCTTTCCTTCCTATGGAATAGTACCATCCGCTTTTGCAGGTTCCCACGGCTGAAACTGATATTCCCCCTGAAAAAGCACTACATACAAGGCTTGCTCCCAGCCAAAATCTGCTAGGAGTAACAGCTCTGGGTGGCCACCGTTTCCTGAGGGCTGTCTCTCATCTACCACTCTAAGGGTCGGTGTGAAGTTTCCCTCATTTTTGCCTCATGACCCTCTCAAGAAGACCTCAAGGACCCCCGCCCAGGTTGACTCTGGACAATGATTTTCTGGCCTGCTTGAGGTGGGTGCTTGCCAAGGGACTCTTTGCAGGTGTGTTGTGCTCACTGGACTGTGCTGTCATGGTACCAGCTGAAGCCTGCATGTACTGCACGACCGCACCTGTCTCTTGGAGCACCACACAATGCTCCATAAATCTCCCCACCTCTTGGCCACAAGCCACTCGCTTTGAAAAAGGACTATAAAAGAGCGATCCTCTGGAGGAGACCCTGAGTACTCCCCACGGATGACCACCCTTCCATTGGCTGGCGCACCATGACGTTGGTCTCGTCTGTTGGTAGCTATTTCCCCCTTCCCCTCTTTTTCTCTCTCTAGACTCCATTTCCTATATCTCTCCCCTCTATCGCAACTGAATTGTTTGGCATTCAATAAAAATGCATTGCTGTTGTTGAATAAACTGATTTGTCCCCCGCTATTTGCCTGCTATTACCTCTGAGATCAAACAATCCCCGGCCTGTCTTGGTAGATGGTGACACTCCCCCCCCCCTCCCCCCACCCCCCGCAAATCCCCCATCCCCCTGCTTCTCCCAGTTGATTGCTGATCGTGCTGTGACATGGAATGGAACATCCCTTGGGCCAGTCCAGCCCAGCTGTCCCATCCCTGTTCCCTCAGGAGCACTTGCCCACCCCAAGTCCATGGGTTGGAGGGGCTTGCAGACATGCCTCGTGGGGGGAGCATTGTGACAAGGACAGGAGAACAGAAGAACATTTACACTTATCGCGGGCAGAGAACAGAAGAGCACAGCCTTGGAGAAACGCACAAAGGATGTAGCTGAGGCAAACAGAGCGTGCACAAAATGCAAGGAGAATGTCAGCTCAGCTCTGCAAGGCTGACAAAAGCAGAAGTTATACACAACAATAATATTGCCCTTCCTCAAAAGCGGGGATCAAAGAGCAGTCACCTAAAAAGGACAGCGCATGTTGAAGGCAGACTCCAAAGAACCATAGAAGGACTTGTGAGAAGGGGTGCAATTATGGCAAATAAATTCCAGGTGGGGTTAACTAATGAATACATCATCAGTGTGAGTGATAAAAGCTCCGATTGCCTGGTGGCCAGTGCACTCGAGTAGATGAAGGATTGCCCAAGTGGCCACCATGGTGTAATAAAGAATACCTGCTCTCAGATCCTCAAAACTGTGTTCAAAAGTTGCTATCCAGCAGATTTCAGTATCAGTGGTGTCCCTGACTCCATTATGCCCCTTGCACACTTTCACGAGGGCCCCTTGGTTCCACGAGGCCCTGCTGGATAACAGTGGACCCTTGGTTCCATTTGGGTCTGTACTGTCAAAATGGCCTCCTTGGTTCTGCACTGCCACAATGCTCTCCTTGGTGCCACGAGGCCTTGGTGTGTCACAACAGCCTCTCGGTTCCATGAACTGCCATAGTGTCAGCACGGTCTCTTGCATCTGCAGTATCACGATGGACAGTTGGTTACAAGCAGCCCCGCCGTGTCACAACGACTATTTGCTTCAGGAGGCCCCCACAGTGTCACCATGGCCCCTTGGTTCCACGAGGCCTCGCTGCAGAACAATGGCCTCTCAGTTCCAGGAGGTTTTGTACTGTCAACAGTGCTCTCCTTGGTTCTACAGTGGCTGCTTGCTTCCATAAGGTTCCTCGGTGTCACAGTGGTCTCCTTGGCTCCATGAGGCTCTGCAATGTCCCAATAGCCCATCGTTTCCATGAGCTTCTGTCCCATCAACCATGTCCTTTGCTCCAGTGAGGCCCCGCAATGGCACACTGGACCCCTGGCTCCATGAGGTTCCATAGTGTGACATGGTTGCCTTGATTCCAAGAGGTTCTGCCGGGTCACACTGGACCCTTGGCTCCGTGAGGTTCCGTGGTATCGCCATGGTTTCCCTGGATCCGCAGTAGCACTATGGACCATAGGTTTCATGCAGCTTTGCTGTGCTACAGTGGCTCCTTGGTTCCATCAAGTGCCACTGTGTAACAAGGGAATCTTGGTCCCATGAGGTTCTGGACTGTCACAATGCTGTCCTTGGTTCTGGACTCTAACAACGGACCCTTGGTTCCACGAGGTTCCATTACGTCACAATGCTCTCCTTGGTTCCACAAGGCCTTGCTTTGTCACAATGGACCCTTGGTTCCATGAGCTTCCGTAGTGTAACCATGGTCTCCTGGGATCTGCATTGCCACAATGGACAATTGGTTGCATGGGAGCCTGCTGTGTCACAAGAGAGCCTTAGTTCCATGACGTTCTGGACTGTCACAGTGGTCTCCCTGCTTCAACGAGGCCCTGGAGTGTCACAAGGACTGCTTGGTTCTGTGAGCTTCCACAACGTCCCAATGGTCTCCTTGTTTCTGCAGTGTCATAGTGGACTCTTGGTTCCATGAGGTTCCTAAATGTCACAGGTCTCCTTGGTTCCATGTGGCCCTGCTGTGTCACCACAGCCCCTTGGTTCCAGGAGTTTCTGGGCTGTCAGCAGTGGTTCCTTTTCTTCCAATCAGGCACCGCTGTGTCACACTGCACCCTGGCTTCCATGAAGTTCTTCAGTGTCACAGTGGCCCCTTGGATCCATGCGGTCCCATAGTGTCACCATGGTCTCCTTGGATCTGCATTGTCATAAGGGACCATTGGTTCCACGTGGCCCGGCTGTGTCACAGTGATGTGGATTCCGTAATTGCCTTCAGCGTCACAATGGAGCCTTGTTTCTGTGAGGCTCTCAACTGTCACAATTGTCTCCTTGGTTCCATCAGCCCCCGCTGTGTCACAAGGGTCCCCTTGGTTCCATGAGCACACCAAAGCTTTGCATAAACATTGAGCAGCACCTGCTTAACACACCTGGGAACATCTGTCTGCATTCAAAAGACAGGTCACAGCTGAGAAAGGCACCAGCAGCTTCCATCTGCAACAGAGATGCAGGGAAAGGACAAGGACAGAGAATTCAGCTGCAAGACTCCGAGAATTCTGCATCCAGACATCATTTCTGGTCCCACTGTCCCTAGTAGAAAGGTGTCATCATTCCAGGCAGCCTGTACTCAGCATGTGCTTCTACAGTGGGGATTTGTCGTTTAGGAGACCTGCTCAGGCTTTTCCCTTCTTTCCTCACAAACAGGAATACTTGTCCCGGGCCTGGATGCAGGCAGAGCCCTGAGGAGAGCACGTGCGACATGGTGCAGTGGGCAGGGACAGCCAGCTGCAGAGTTCAGGGGGGAAGGGCTTCCGGTGCAGGGCCAGGGATGTCAGTCCCAGCTGGGCCATGTCAGACACGCTGAGGCTGGGCTTGGGGAGCAGCTTGTCCAAACAGGGTCAGCCTGCAAGGGGCTCATTCTTCTGTGGGCCCACGCCTCCTAAGGAGACGTTCAGCATCAAGATCACCTGGGGAATGCCTAAGTTGCTTCTTCTTGGAACTGAAAAAGAAAAATTACTCCCTTTTATAACACTGAAAATCGTGAGCTGTACCTTGAAATCTTCCTCCTTAAGAGAACTCCAAAGTGACTCCAAGCAGCTGCACAAGGCCTGGAGACTGGAAGACATTGGAAAGAAGACAAAGAGCTCCTGAGGGTTTTCTGTATTTTAATGATCCCCAACGGTGGATTTGGGGCTGAGTCCAGGAGCCCCAGGCACTGAGAGAAGGTTGAAGAAGCTGCTCAAGGAGTCAGAAGCAAAACTCCAAGTCCCTTGGAGCATCAGTGGCCCCACTGAGGGCAGGGACTGCCAAAGGCTCCCCAGGGAGTGGTGAGAGCAGATCCTTGAGGCCAGGATTGCAGGAGCCCGAGGCTGTGAGCAGGGAACTGCAATGCTGAGCAAGGCCTGGGCTGGTTGGAGGAAGCAGAAAGGCCAAGGCCTGAGCCCAGGCCTGGGCCAGCAGGGCCTGTCCCTCACAGGTGGCTCGGGGCTGTTCCTGGAGCACTGGGATGGGAGAGGCAGCAAGGACAAATGTCATCAGGCTGTGTGACACTCCAGATGCTCATGGAACCAAGGGCCAGTGTGACACAGCAGGGCCTGATGGAAACAAGAGGCCGTGCTGAGCCTGCGCGCCTGTAACACCGCAGAACACTGAAATGCTGAGGGTGAGCAAAGGTTCCTTTCCTCGAGTTTGGTGCAGAGTAGAAACCCCAGCCAGATATTCTCAAGAGGTCAAAACGACACAAAAGTGTACTGGAAAAATACAGAAAACCGAGCTCCTTTGGCAAATGATTTCATACAACATCCAATTCAACGTGCAACACTTAGCGTAGCAGGAACATCATTAACTCAGCCCATTTAAGATGGAAACCTTTAGGCATAAAAATGTTAAACTACCCAAAAACATTCCAGTAAAAGAGGATAAGAAGGTTAAAAGAGAAAAAAGAGACAGAAAGACAGAAGATCTCCAGATAGATATGCAGAGAGCTACCAGCTGCTAGGCTTCCAGTGTGGCTGAGACACAGACCCAGGAGATTTCAGGATTCAGACCAGGGCTTGACGTCATGCCCGATTTTTTAAATTCCCTAGCGTTTTGTAAGCTCTCCTCTTTTCGGGGACATCTGCTTTCTTCCCACTCACTGCTGTGTTTCATTGCCTTTGTGTGGGATTGATTGACGGCTCGGCCAATCAGAGCTGGGTGGGCGCTGCCCCTGCTGTGTGATTGATTGACGGCTCAGCCAATCAGAGCTGGCTGGGCGCTGCCCCTGCTGTGTGATTGATTGACAGCTCAACCAATCAGAGCAGGCTGGGCGCTGCTCCTGCTGTGTGACTGATTAACGGCTCAACCAATCAGAGCTGGGTGGGCGCTGCTCCTGCTGTGTGGGATTGATTGACGGCTCAGCCAATCAGAGCTGGGTGGGCGCTACCCCTGCTGTGTGATTGGCAGATCTGCCAGGCCATGGCTGGGGGCGGGGCTCTGTCCCACCTCATTCCAAGGTCTGTCCCAGCCCCGGCCCCACTCGGCCATTCCGAGCATCCCGACGGGTCTGGGGACATTGATGTCATCCAGCCTCTGACAGCGACCATGGGGACACTGCGGAACCTCATGGAACCAAAGAGACCATTTTGACACTCTGGTGCCTCATGCAATCAGGGCCACCTTTGTGAGACTCGGGACCCCAATGGAACCAAGGGTCAGTGATGAAGCTGTGCGGCCCAGAGAACCAAGGAGCCTTTGTTACACAGCAGGGCCACATGGAGCCCAGGGGCCGTGGTGACTCTGCAGGACCTTAGGGAAGCAAGGGGCCATTGTTATCACTACTGAAGCAGGGAGAATATTGTGACAAGGAGAATATCGGGACACTACAGGGACTCCCGGAATCAAGGAGAACATTGTGACACTGTGAGGCCCCATGGAACCAAGGCAACATGGAACAGGTCTGGCTGGCTGGGCCTCCCGGGGGCCACCTGGCAAGACTGGCTGATCCTGGAATGTTGAGGACTGCCTCTCATCAGCTCCTGGAGCACTGAGGCTCTGTGCTTTCCTTCCTATGGAATAGTACCATCCGCTTTTGCAGGTTCCCACGGCTGAAACTGATATTCCCCCTGAAAAAGCACTACATACAAGGCTTGCTCCCAGCCAAAATCTGCTAGGAGTAACAGCTCTGGGTGGCCACCGTTTCCTGAGGGCTGCCTCTCATCTACCACTCTAAGGGTCGGTGTGAAGTTTCCCTCATTTTTGCCTCATGACCCTCTCAAGAAGACCTCAAGGACCCCCGCCCAGGTTGACTCTGGACAATGATTTTCTGGCCTGCTTGAGGTGGGTGCTTGCCAAGGGACTCTTTGCAGGTGTGTTGTGCTCACTGGACTGTGCTGTCATGGTACCAGCTGAAGCCTGCATGTACTGCACGACCGCACCTGTCTCTTGGAGCACCACACAATGCTCCATAAATCTCCCCACCTCTTGGCCACAAGCCACTCGCTTTGAAAAAGGACTATAAAAGAGCGATCCTCTGGAGGAGACCCTGAGTACTCCCCACGGATGACCACCCTTCCATTGGCTGGCGCACCATGACGTTGGTCTCGTCTGTTGGTAGCTATTTCCCCCTTCCCCTCTTTTTCTCTCTCTAGACTCCATTTCCTATATCTCTCCCCTCTATCGCAACTGAATTGTTTGGCATTCAATAAAAATGCATTGCTGTTGTTGAATAAACTGATTTGTCCCCCGCTATTTGCCTGCTATTACCTCTGAGATCAAACAATCCCCGGCCTGTCTTGGTAGATGGTGACACTCCCCCCCCCCTCCCCCCACCCCCCGCAAATCCCCCATCCCCCTGCTTCTCCCAGTTGATTGCTGATCGTGCTGTGACATGGAATGGAACATCCCTTGGGCCAGTCCAGCCCAGCTGTCCCATCCCTGTTCCCTCAGGAGCACTTGCCCACCCCAAGTCCATGGGTTGGAGGGGCTTGCAGACATGCCTCGTGGGGGGAGCATTGTGACAAGGACAGGAGAACAGAAGAACATTTACACTTATCGCGGGCAGAGAACAGAAGAGCACAGCCTTGGAGAAACGCACAAAGGATGTAGCTGAGGCAAACAGAGCGTGCACAAAATGCAAGGAGAATGTCAGCTCAGCTCTGCAAGGCTGACAAAAGCAGAAGTTATACACAACAATAATCTTGCCCTTCCTCAAAAGCGGGGATCAAAGAGCAGTCACCTAAAAAGGACAGCGCATGTTGAAGGCAGACTCCAAAGAACCATAGAAGGACTTGTGAGAAGGGGTGCAATTATGGCAAATAAATTCCAGGTGGGGTTAACTAATGAATACATCATCAGTGTGAGTGATAAAAGCTCCGATTGCCTGGTGGCCAGTGCACTCGAGTAGATGAAGGATTGCCCAAGTGGCCACCATGGTGTAATAAAGAATACCTGCTCTCAGATCCTCAAAACTGTGTTCAAAAGTTGCTATCCAGCAGATTTCAGTATCAGTGGTGTCCCTGACTCCATTATGCCCCTTGCACACTTTCACGAGGGCCCCTTGGTTCCACGAGGCCCTGCTGGATAACAGTGGACCCTTGGTTCCATTTGGGTCTGTACTGTCAAAATGGCCTCCTTGGTTCTGCACTGCCACAATGCTCTCCTTGGTGCCACGAGGCCTTGGTGTGTCACAACAGCCTCTCGGTTCCATGAACTGCCATAGTGTCAGCACGGTCTCTTGCATCTGCAGTATCACGATGGACAGTTGGTTACAAGCAGCCCCGCCGTGTCACAACGACTATTTGCTTCAGGAGGCCCCCACAGTGTCACCATGGCCCCTTGGTTCCACGAGGCCTCGCTGCAGAACAATGGCCTCTCAGTTCCAGGAGGTTTTGTACTGTCAACAGTGCTCTCCTTGGTTCTACAGTGGCTGCTTGCTTCCATAAGGTTCCTCGGTGTCACAGTGGTCTCCTTGGCTCCATGAGGCTCTGCAATGTCCCAATAGCCCATCGTTTCCATGAGCTTCTGTCCCATCAACCATGTCCTTTGCTCCAGTGAGGCCCCGCAATGGCACACTGGACCCCTGGCTCCATGAGGTTCCATAGTGTGACATGGTTGCCTTGATTCCAAGAGGTTCTGCCGGGTCACACTGGACCCTTGGCTCCGTGAGGTTCCGTGGTATCGCCATGGTTTCCCTGGATCCGCAGTAGCACTATGGACCATAGGTTTCATGCAGCTTTGCTGTGCTACAGTGGCTCCTTGGTTCCATCAAGTGCCACTGTGTAACAAGGGAATCTTGGTCCCATGAGGTTCTGGACTGTCACAATGCTGTCCTTGGTTCTGGACTCTAACAACGGACCCTTGGTTCCACGAGGTTCCATTACGTCACAATGCTCTCCTTGGTTCCACAAGGCCTTGCTTTGTCACAATGGACCCTTGGTTCCATGAGCTTCCGTAGTGTAACCATGGTCTCCTGGGATCTGCATTGTCACAATGGACAATTGGTTGCATGGGAGCCTGCTGTGTCACAAGAGAGCCTTAGTTCCATGACGTTCTGGACTGTCACAGTGGTCTCCCTGCTTCAACGAGGCCCTGGAGTGTCACAAGGGCTGCTTGGTTCTGTGAGCTTCCACAACGTCCCAATGGTCTCCTTGTTTCTGCAGTGTCATAGTGGACTCTTGGTTCCATGAGGTTCCTAAATGTCACAGGTCTCCTTGGTTCCATGTGGCCCTGCTGTGTCACCACAGCCCCTTGGTTCCAGGAGTTTCTGGGCTGTCAGCAGTGGTTCCTTTTCTTCCAATCAGGCACCGCTGTGTCACACTGCACCCTGGCTTCCATGAAGTTCTTCAGTGTCACAGTGGCCCCTTGGATCCATGCGGTCCCATAGTGTCACCATGGTCTCCTTGGATCTGCATTGTCATAAGGGACCATTGGTTCCACGTGGCCCGGCTGTGTCACAGTGATGTGGATTCCGTAATTGCCTTCAGCGTCACAATGGAGCCTTGTTTCTGTGAGGCTCTCAACTGTCACAATTGTCTCCTTGGTTCCATCAGCCCCCGCTGTGTCACAAGGGTCCCCTTGGTTCCATGAGCACACCAAAGCTTTGCATAAACATTGAGCAGCACCTGCTTAACACACCTGGGAACATCTGTCTGCATTCAAAAGACAGGTCACAGCTGAGAAAGGCACCAGCAGCTTCCATCTGCAACAGAGATGCAGGGAAAGGACAAGGACAGAGAATTCAGCTGCAAGACTCCGAGAATTCTGCATCCAGACATCATTTCTGGTCCCACTGTCCCTAGTAGAAAGGTGTCATCATTCCAGGCAGCCTGTATTCAGCATGTGCTTCTACAGTGGGGATTTGTCGTTTAGGAGACCTGCTCAGGCTTTTCCCTTCTTTCCTCACAAACAGGAATACTTGTCCCGGGCCTGGATGCAGGCAGAGCCCTGAGGAGAGCACGTGCGACATGGTGCAGTGGGCAGGGACAGCCAGCTGCAGAGTTCAGGGGGGAAGGGCTTCCGGTGCAGGGCCAGGGATGTCAGTCCCAGCTGGGCCATGTCAGACACGCTGAGGCTGGGCTTGGGGAGCAGCTTGTCCAAACAGGGTCAGCCTGCAAGGGGCTCATTCTTCTGTGGGCCCACGCCTCCTAAGGAGACGTTCAGCATCAAGATCACCTGGGGAATGCCTAAGTTGCTTCTTCTTGGAACTGAAAAAGAAAAATTACTCCCTTTTATAACACTGAAAATCGTGAGCTGTACCTTGAAATCTTCCTCCTTAAGAGAACTCCAAAGTGACTCCAAGCAGCTGCACAAGGCCTGGAGACTGGAAGACATTGGAAAGAAGACAAAGAGCTCCTGAGGGTTTTCTGTATTTTAATGATCCCCAACGGTGGATTTGGGGCTGAGTCCAGGAGCCCCAGGCACTGAGAGAAGGTTGAAGAAGCTGCTCAAGGAGTCAGAAGCAAAACTCCAAGTCCCTTGGAGCATCAGTGGCCCCACTGAGGGCAGGGACTGCCAAAGGCTCCCCAGGGAGTGGTGAGAGCAGATCCTTGAGGCCAGGATTGCAGGAGCCCGAGGCTGTGAGCAGGGAACTGCAATGCTGAGCAAGGCCTGGGCTGGTTGGAGGAAGCAGAAAGGCCAAGGCCTGAGCCCAGGCCTGGGCCAGCAGGGCCTGTCCCTCACAGGTGGCTCGGGGCTGTTCCTGGAGCACTGGGATGGGAGAGGCAGCAAGGACAAATGTCATCAGGCTGTGTGACACTCCAGATGCTCATGGAACCAAGGGCCAGTGTGACACAGCAGGGCCTGATGGAAACAAGAGGCCGTGCTGAGCCTGCGCGCCTGTAACACCGCAGAACACTGAAATGCTGAGGGTGAGCAAAGGTTCCTTTCCTCGAGTTTGGTGCAGAGTAGAAACCCCAGCCAGATATTCTCAAGAGGTCAAAACGACACAAAAGTGTACTGGAAAAATACAGAAAACCGAGCTCCTTTGGCAAATGATTTCATACAACATCCAATTCAACGTGCAACACTTAGCGTAGCAGGAACATCATTAACTCAGCCCATTTAAGATGGAAACCTTTAGGCATAAAAATGTTAAACTACCCAAAAACATTCCAGTAAAAGAGGATAAGAAGGTTAAAAGAGAAAAAAGAGACAGAAAGACAGAAGATCTCCAGATAGATATGCAGAGAGCTACCAGCTGCTAGGCTTCCAGTGTGGCTGAGACACAGACCCAGGAGATTTCAGGATTCAGACCAGGGCTTGACGTCATGCCCGATTTTTTAAATTCCCTAGCGTTTTGTAAGCTCTCCTCTTTTCGGGGACATCTGCTTTCTTCCCACTCACTGCTGTGTTTCATTGCCTTTGTGTGGGATTGATTGACAGCTCGGCCAATCAGAGCTGGGTGGGCGCTGCCCCTGCTGTGTGATTGATTGACGGCTCAGCCAATCAGAGCTGGCTGGGCGCTGCCCCTGCTGTGTGATTGATTGACAGCTCAACCAATCAGAGCAGGCTGGGCGCTGCTCCTGCTGTGTGACTGATTAACGGCTCAACCAATCAGAGCTGGGTGGGCGCTGCTCCTGCTGTGTGGGATTGATTGACGGCTCAGCCAATCAGAGCTGGGTGGGCGCTACCCCTGCTGTGTGATTGGCAGATCTGCCAGGCCATGGCTGGGGGCGGGGCTCTGTCCCACCTCATTCCAAGGTCTGTCCCAGCCCCGGCCCCACTCGGCCATTCCGAGCATCCCGACGGGTCTGGGGACATTGATGTCATCCAGCCTCTGACAGCGACCATGGGGACACTGCGGAACCTCATGGAACCAAAGAGACCATTTTGACACTCTGGTGCCTCATGCAATCAGGGCCACCTTTGTGAGACTCGGGACCCCAATGGAACCAAGGGTCAGTGATGAAGCTGTGCGGCCCAGAGAACCAAGGAGCCTTTGTTACACAGCAGGGCCACATGGAGCCCAGGGGCCGTGGTGACTCTGCAGGACCTTAGGGAAGCAAGGGGCCATTGTTATCACTACTGAAGCAGGGAGAATATTGTGACAAGGAGAATATCGGGACACTACAGGGACTCCCGGAATCAAGGAGAACATTGTGACACTGTGAGGCCCCATGGAACCAAGGCAACATGGAACAGGTCTGGCTGGCTGGGCCTCCCGGGGGCCACCTGGCAAGACTGGCTGATCCTGGAATGTTGAGGACTGCCTCTCATCAGCTCCTGGAGCACTGAGGCTCTGTGCTTTCCTTCCTATGGAATAGTACCAGCCCCTTTTGCAGGTTCCCACGGCTGAAACTGATATTCCCCCTGAAAAAGCACTACATACAAGGCTTGCTCCCAGCCAAAATCTGCTAGGAGTAACAGCTCTGGGTGGCCACCGTTTCCTGAGGGCTGCCTCTCATCTACCACTCTAAGGGTCGGTGTGAAGTTTCCCTCATTTTTGCCTCATGACCCTCTCAAGAAGACCTCAAGGACCCCCGCCCAGGTTGACTCTGGACAATGATTTTCTGGCCTGCTTGAGGTGGGTGCTTGCCAAGGGACTCTTTGCAGGTGTGTTGTGCTCACTGGACTGTGCTGTCATGGTACCAGCTGAAGCCTGCATGTACTGCACGACCGCACCTGTCTCTTGGAGCACCACACAATGCTCCATAAATCTCCCCACCTCTTGGCCACAAGCCACTCGCTTTGAAAAAGGACTATAAAAGAGCGATCCTCTGGAGGAGACCCTGAGTACTCCCCACGGATGACCACCCTTCCATTGGCTGGCGCACCATGACGTTGGTCTCGTCTGTTGGTAGCTATTTCCCCCTTCCCCTCTTTTTCTCTCTCTAGACTCCATTTCCTATATCTCTCCCCTCTATCGCAACTGAATTGTTTGGCATTCAATAAAAATGCATTGCTGTTGTTGAATAAACTGATTTGTCCCCCGCTATTTGCCTGCTATTACCTCTGAGATCAAACAATCCCCGGCCTGTCTTGGTAGATGGTGACACTCCCCCCACCCTCCCCCCACCCCCCGCAAATCCCCCATCCCCCTGCTTCTCCCAGTTGATTGCTGATCGTGCTGTGACATGGAATGGAACATCCCTTGGGCCAGTCCAGCCCAGCTGTCCCATCCCTGTTCCCTCAGGAGCACTTGCCCACCCCAAGTCCATGGGTTGGAGGGGCTTGCAGACATGCCTCGTGGGGGGAGCATTGTGACAAGGACAGGAGAACAGAAGAACATTTACACTTATCGCGGGCAGAGAACAGAAGAGCACAGCCTTGGAGAAACGCACAAAGGATGTAGCTGAGGCAAACAGAGCGTGCACAAAATGCAAGGAGAATGTCAGCTCAGCTCTGCAAGGCTGACAAAAGCAGAAGTTATACACAACAATAATATTGCCCTTCCTCAAAAGCGGGGATCAAAGAGCAGTCACCTAAAAAGGACAGCGCATGTTGAAGGCAGACTCCAAAGAACCATAGAAGGACTTGTGAGAAGGGGTGCAATTATGGCAAATAAATTCCAGGTGGGGTTAACTAATGAATACATCATCAGTGTGAGTGATAAAAGCTCCGATTGCCTGGTGGCCAGTGCACTCGAGTAGATGAAGGATTGCCCAAGTGGCCACCATGGTGTAATAAAGAATACCTGCTCTCAGATCCTCAAAACTGTGTTCAAAAGTTGCTATCCAGCAGATTTCAGTATCAGTGGTGTCCCTGACTCCATTATGCCCCTTGCACACTTTCACGAGGGCCCCTTGGTTCCACGAGGCCCTGCTGGATAACAGTGGACCCTTGGTTCCATTTGGGTCTGTACTGTCAAAATGGCCTCCTTGGTTCTGCACTGCCACAATGCTCTCCTTGGTGCCACGAGGCCTTGGTGTGTCACAACAGCCTCTCGGTTCCATGAACTGCCATAGTGTCAGCACGGTCTCTTGCATCTGCAGTATCACGATGGACAGTTGGTTACAAGCAGCCCCGCCGTGTCACAACGACTATTTGCTTCAGGAGGCCCCCACAGTGTCACCATGGCCCCTTGGTTCCACGAGGCCTCGCTGCAGAACAATGGCCTCTCAGTTCCAGGAGGTTTTGTACTGTCAACAGTGCTCTCCTTGGTTCTACAGTGGCTGCTTGCTTCCATAAGGTTCCTCGGTGTCACAGTGGTCTCCTTGGCTCCATGAGGCTCTGCAATGTCCCAATAGCCCATCGTTTCCATGAGCTTCTGTCCCATCAACCATGTCCTTTGCTCCAGTGAGGCCCCGCAATGGCACACTGGACCCCTGGCTCCATGAGGTTCCATAGTGTGACATGGTTGCCTTGATTCCAAGAGGTTCTGCCGGGTCACACTGGACCCTTGGCTCCGTGAGGTTCCGTGGTATCGCCATGGTTTCCCTGGATCCGCAGTAGCACTATGGACCATAGGTTTCATGCAGCTTTGCTGTGCTACAGTGGCTCCTTGGTTCCATCAAGTGCCACTGTGTAACAAGGGAATCTTGGTCCCATGAGGTTCTGGACTGTCACAATGGTGTCCTTGGTTCTGGACTCTAACAACGGACCCTTGGTTCCACGAGGTTCCATTACGTCACAATGCTCTCCTTGGTTCCACAAGGCCTTGCTTTGTCACAATGGACCCTTGGTTCCATGAGCTTCCGTAGTGTAACCATGGTCTCCTGGGATCTGCATTGTCACAATGGACAATTGGTTGCATGGGAGCCTGCTGTGTCACAAGAGAGCCTTAGTTCCATGACGTTCTGGACTGTCACAGTGGTCTCCCTGCTTCAACGAGGCCCTGGAGTGTCACAAGGGCTGCTTGGTTCTGTGAGCTTCCACAACGTCCCAATGGTCTCCTTGTTTCTGCAGTGTCATAGTGGACTCTTGGTTCCATGAGGTTCCTAAATGTCACAGGTCTCCTTGGTTCCATGTGGCCCTGCTGTGTCACCACAGCCCCTTGGTTCCAGGAGTTTCTGGGCTGTCAGCAGTGGTTCCTTTTCTTCCAATCAGGCACCGCTGTGTCACACTGCACCCTGGCTTCCATGAAGTTCTTCAGTGTCACAGTGGCCCCTTGGATCCATGCGGTCCCATAGTGTCACCATGGTCTCCTTGGATCTGCATTGTCATAAGGGACCATTGGTTCCACGTGGCCCGGCTGTGTCACAGTGATGTGGATTCCGTAATTGCCTTCAGCGTCACAATGGAGCCTTGTTTCTGTGAGGCTCTCAACTGTCACAATTGTCTCCTTGGTTCCATCAGCCCCCGCTGTGTCACAAGGGTCCCCTTGGTTCCATGAGCACACCAAAGCTTTGCATAAACATTGAGCAGCACCTGCTTAACACACCTGGGAACATCTGTCTGCATTCAAAAGACAGGTCACAGCTGAGAAAGGCACCAGCAGCTTCCATCTGCAACAGAGATGCAGGGAAAGGACAAGGACAGAGAATTCAGCTGCAAGACTCCGAGAATTCTGCATCCAGACATCATTTCTGGTCCCACTGTCCCTAGTAGAAAGGTGTCATCATTCCAGGTTCCAGGCAGCCTGTACTCAGCATGTGCTTCTACAGTGGGGATTTGTCGTTTAGGAAACCTGCTCAGGCTTTTCCCTTCTTTCCTCACAAACAGGAATACTTGTCCTGGGCCTGGATGCAGGCAGAGCCCTGAGGAGAGCACGTGGGACATGGTGCAGTGGGCAGGGACAGCCAGCTGCAGAGTTCAGGGGGAAGGGCTTCTGGTGCAGGGCCAGGCATGTCAGTCCCAGCTGGGCCATGTCAGACATGTCCCCAGGCTGGGCTTGGGGAGCAGCTTGTCCAAACAGGGTCAGCCTGCAAGGGGCTCATTCTTCTGTGGGCCCACACTTCCTAAGGAGACATTCAGCATCAAGATCACCTGGGGAATGCCTAAGTTGCTTCTTCTTTGAACTGAAAAAGAAAAATTACTCCCTTTTATAAAACTGAAAATCATGAGCTGTACCTTGAAATCTTCCTCCTTAAGAGAACTCCAAAGTGACTCCAAGCAGCTGCACAAGGCCTGGAGACTGGAAGACATTGGAAAGAAGACAAAGAGCTCCTGATGATCCCCAACGGTGGATTTGGGGCTGAGTCCAGGAGCCCCAGGCACTGAGAGAAGGTTGAAGAAGCTGCTCAAGGAGTCAGAAGCAAAACTCCAAGTCCCTTGGAGCATCAGTGGCCCCACTGAGGGCAGGGACTGCCAAAGGCTCCCCAGGGAGTGGTGAGAGCAGATCCTTGAGGCCAGGATTGCAGGAGCCCGAGGCTGTGAGCAGGGAACTGCAATGCTGAGCAAGGCCTGGGCTGGTTGGAGGAAGCAGAAAGGCCAAGGCCTGAGCCCAGGCCTGGGCCAGCAGGGCCTGTCCCTCACAGGTGGCTCGGGGCTGTTCCTGGAGCACTGGGATGGGAGAGGCAGCAAGGACAAATGTCATCAGGCTGTGTGACACTCCAGATGCTCATGGAACCAAGGGCCAGTGTGACACAGCAGGGCCTGATGGAAACAAGAGGCCGTGCTGAGCCTGCGCGCCTGTAACACCGCAGAACACTGAAATGCTGAGGGTGAGCAAAGGTTCCTTTCCTCGAGTTTGGTGCAGAGTAGAAACCCCAGCCAGATATTCTCAAGAGGTCAAAACGACACAAAAGTGTACTGGAAAAATACAGAAAACCGAGCTCCTTTGGCAAATGATTTCATACAACATCCAATTCAACGTGCAACACTTAGCGTAGCAGGAACATCATTAACTCAGCCCATTTAAGATGGAAACCTTTAGGCATAAAAATGTTAAACTACCCAAAAACATTCCAGTAAAAGAGGATAAGAAGGTTAAAAGAGAAAAAAGAGACAGAAAGACAGAAGATCTCCAGATAGATATGCAGAGAGCTACCAGCTGCTAGGCTTCCAGTGTGGCTGAGACACAGACCCAGGAGATTTCAGGATTCAGACCAGGGCTTGACGTCATGCCCGATTTTTTAAATTCCCTAGCGTTTTGTAAGCTCTCCTCTTTTCGGGGACATCTGCTTTCTTCCCACTCACTGCTGTGTTTCATTGCCTTTGTGTGGGATTGATTGACAGCTCGGCCAATCAGAGCTGGGTGGGCGCTGCCCCTGCTGTGTGATTGATTGACGGCTCAGCCAATCAGAGCTGGCTGGGCGCTGCCCCTGCTGTGTGATTGATTGACAGCTCAACCAATCAGAGCAGGCTGGGCGCTGCTCCTGCTGTGTGACTGATTAACGGCTCAACCAATCAGAGCTGGGTGGGCGCTGCTCCTGCTGTGTGGGATTGATTGACGGCTCAGCCAATCAGAGCTGGGTGGGCGCTACCCCTGCTGTGTGATTGGCAGATCTGCCAGGCCATGGCTGGGGGCGGGGCTCTGTCCCACCTCATTCCAAGGTCTGTCCCAGCCCCGGCCCCACTCGGCCATTCCGAGCATCCCGACGGGTCTGGGGACATTGATGTCATCCAGCCTCTGACAGCGACCATGGGGACACTGCGGAACCTCATGGAACCAAAGAGACCATTTTGACACTCTGGTGCCTCATGCAATCAGGGCCACCTTTGTGAGACTCGGGACCCCAATGGAACCAAGGGTCAGTGATGAAGCTGTGCGGCCCAGAGAACCAAGGAGCCTTTGTTACACAGCAGGGCCACATGGAGCCCAGGGGCCGTGGTGACTCTGCAGGACCTTAGGGAAGCAAGGGGCCATTGTTATCACTACTGAAGCAGGGAGAATATTGTGACAAGGAGAATATCGGGACACTACAGGGACTCCCGGAATCAAGGAGAACATTGTGACACTGTGAGGCCCCATGGAACCAAGGCAACATGGAACAGGTCTGGCTGGCTGGGCCTCCCGGGGGCCACCTGGCAAGACTGGCTGATCCTGGAATGTTGAGGACTGCCTCTCATCAGCTCCTGGAGCACTGAGGCTCTGTGCTTTCCTTCCTATGGAATAGTACCATCCGCTTTTGCAGGTTCCCACGGCTGAAACTGATATTCCCCCTGAAAAAGCACTACATACAAGGCTTGCTCCCAGCCAAAATCTGCTAGGAGTAACAGCTCTGGGTGGCCACCGTTTCCTGAGGGCTGCCTCTCATCTACCACTCTAAGGGTCGGTGTGAAGTTTCCCTCATTTTTGCCTCATGACCCTCTCAAGAAGACCTCAAGGACCCCCGCCCAGGTTGACTCTGGACAATGATTTTCTGGCCTGCTTGAGGTGGGTGCTTGCCAAGGGACTCTTTGCAGGTGTGTTGTGCTCACTGGACTGTGCTGTCATGGTACCAGCTGAAGCCTGCATGTACTGCACGACCGCACCTGTCTCTTGGAGCACCACACAATGCTCCATAAATCTCCCCACCTCTTGGCCACAAGCCACTCGCTTTGAAAAAGGACTATAAAAGAGCGATCCTCTGGAGGAGACCCTGAGTACTCCCCACGGATGACCACCCTTCCATTGGCTGGCGCACCATGACGTTGGTCTCGTCTGTTGGTAGCTATTTCCCCCTTCCCCTCTTTTTCTCTCTCTAGACTCCATTTCCTATATCTCTCCCCTCTATCGCAACTGAATTGTTTGGCATTCAATAAAAATGCATTGCTGTTGTTGAATAAACTGATTTGTCCCCCGCTATTTGCCTGCTATTACCTCTGAGATCAAACAATCCCCGGCCTGTCTTGGTAGATGGTGACACTCCCCCCCCCCTCCCCCCACCCCCCGCAAATCCCCCATCCCCCTGCTTCTCCCAGTTGATTGCTGATCGTGCTGTGACATGGAATGGAACATCCCTTGGGCCAGTCCAGCCCAGCTGTCCCATCCCTGTTCCCTCAGGAGCACTTGCCCACCCCAAGTCCATGGGTTGGAGGGGCTTGCAGACATGCCTCGTGGGGGGAGCATTGTGACAAGGACAGGAGAACAGAAGAACATTTACACTTATCGCGGGCAGAGAACAGAAGAGCACAGCCTTGGAGAAACGCACAAAGGATGTAGCTGAGGCAAACAGAGCGTGCACAAAATGCAAGGAGAATGTCAGCTCAGCTCTGCAAGGCTGACAAAAGCAGAAGTTATACACAACAATAATCTTGCCCTTCCTCAAAAGCGGGGATCAAAGAGCAGTCACCTAAAAAGGACAGCGCATGTTGAAGGCAGACTCCAAAGAACCATAGAAGGACTTGTGAGAAGGGGTGCAATTATGGCAAATAAATTCCAGGTGGGGTTAACTAATGAATACATCATCAGTGTGAGTGATAAAAGCTCCGATTGCCTGGTGGCCAGTGCACTCGAGTAGATGAAGGATTGCCCAAGTGGCCACCATGGTGTAATAAAGAATACCTGCTCTCAGATCCTCAAAACTGTGTTCAAAAGTTGCTATCCAGCAGATTTCAGTATCAGTGGTGTCCCTGACTCCATTATGCCCCTTGCACACTTTCACGAGGGCCCCTTGGTTCCACGAGGCCCTGCTGGATAACAGTGGACCCTTGGTTCCATTTGGGTCTGTACTGTCAAAATGGCCTCCTTGGTTCTGCACTGCCACAATGCTCTCCTTGGTGCCACGAGGCCTTGGTGTGTCACAACAGCCTCTCGGTTCCATGAACTGCCATAGTGTCAGCACGGTCTCTTGCATCTGCAGTATCACGATGGACAGTTGGTTACAAGCAGCCCCGCCGTGTCACAACGACTATTTGCTTCAGGAGGCCCCCACAGTGTCACCATGGCCCCTTGGTTCCACGAGGCCTCGCTGCAGAACAATGGCCTCTCAGTTCCAGGAGGTTTTGTACTGTCAACAGTGCTCTCCTTGGTTCTACAGTGGCTGCTTGCTTCCATAAGGTTCCTCGGTGTCACAGTGGTCTCCTTGGCTCCATGAGGCTCTGCAATGTCCCAATAGCCCATCGTTTCCATGAGCTTCTGTCCCATCAACCATGTCCTTTGCTCCAGTGAGGCCCCGCAATGGCACACTGGACCCCTGGCTCCATGAGGTTCCATAGTGTGACATGGTTGCCTTGATTCCAAGAGGTTCTGCCGGGTCACACTGGACCCTTGGCTCCGTGAGGTTCCGTGGTATCGCCATGGTTTCCCTGGATCCGCAGTAGCACTATGGACCATAGGTTTCATGCAGCTTTGCTGTGCTACAGTGGCTCCTTGGTTCCATCAAGTGCCACTGTGTAACAAGGGAATCTTGGTCCCATGAGGTTCTGGACTGTCACAATGCTGTCCTTGGTTCTGGACTCTAACAACGGACCCTTGGTTCCACGAGGTTCCATTACGTCACAATGCTCTCCTTGGTTCCACAAGGCCTTGCTTTGTCACAATGGACCCTTGGTTCCATGAGCTTCCGTAGTGTAACCATGGTCTCCTGGGATCTGCATTGTCACAATGGACAATTGGTTGCATGGGAGCCTGCTGTGTCACAAGAGAGCCTTAGTTCCATGACGTTCTGGACTGTCACAGTGGTCTCCCTGCTTCAACGAGGCCCTGGAGTGTCACAAGGGCTGCTTGGTTCTGTGAGCTTCCACAACGTCCCAATGGTCTCCTTGTTTCTGCAGTGTCATAGTGGACTCTTGGTTCCATGAGGTTCCTAAATGTCACAGGTCTCCTTGGTTCCATGTGGCCCTGCTGTGTCACCACAGCCCCTTGGTTCCAGGAGTTTCTGGGCTGTCAGCAGTGGTTCCTTTTCTTCCAATCAGGCACCGCTGTGTCACACTGCACCCTGGCTTCCATGAAGTTCTTCAGTGTCACAGTGGCCCCTTGGATCCATGCGGTCCCATAGTGTCACCATGGTCTCCTTGGATCTGCATTGTCATAAGGGACCATTGGTTCCACGTGGCCCGGCTGTGTCACAGTGATGTGGATTCCGTAATTGCCTTCAGCGTCACAATGGAGCCTTGTTTCTGTGAGGCTCTCAACTGTCACAATTGTCTCCTTGGTTCCATCAGCCCCCGCTGTGTCACAAGGGTCCCCTTGGTTCCATGAGCACACCAAAGCTTTGCATAAACATTGAGCAGCACCTGCTTAACACACCTGGGAACATCTGTCTGCATTCAAAAGACAGGTCACAGCTGAGAAAGGCACCAGCAGCTTCCATCTGCAACAGAGATGCAGGGAAAGGACAAGGACAGAGAATTCAGCTGCAAGACTCCGAGAATTCTGCATCCAGACATCATTTCTGGTCCCACTGTCCCTAGTAGAAAGGTGTCATCATTCCAGGTTCCAGGCAGCCTGTACTCAGCATGTGCTTCTACAGTGGGGATTTGTCGTTTAGGAGACCTGCTCAGGCTTTTCCCTTCTTTCCTCACAAACAGGAATACTTGTCCCGGGCCTGGATGCAGGCAGAGCCCTGAGGAGAGCACGTGCGACATGGTGCAGTGGGCAGGGACAGCCAGCTGCAGAGTTCAGGGGGGAAGGGCTTCCGGTGCAGGGCCAGGGATGTCAGTCCCAGCTGGGCCATGTCAGACACGCTGAGGCTGGGCTTGGGGAGCAGCTTGTCCAAACAGGGTCAGCCTGCAAGGGGCTCATTCTTCTGTGGGCCCACGCCTCCTAAGGAGACGTTCAGCATCAAGATCACCTGGGGAATGCCTAAGTTGCTTCTTCTTGGAACTGAAAAAGAAAAATTACTCCCTTTTATAACACTGAAAATCGTGAGCTGTACCTTGAAATCTTCCTCCTTAAGAGAACTCCAAAGTGACTCCAAGCAGCTGCACAAGGCCTGGAGACTGGAAGACATTGGAAAGAAGACAAAGAGCTCCTGAGGGTTTTCTGTATTTTAATGATCCCCAACGGTGGATTTGGGGCTGAGTCCAGGAGCCCCAGGCACTGAGAGAAGGTTGAAGAAGCTGCTCAAGGAGTCAGAAGCAAAACTCCAAGTCCCTTGGAGCATCAGTGGCCCCACTGAGGGCAGGGACTGCCAAAGGCTCCCCAGGGAGTGGTGAGAGCAGATCCTTGAGGCCAGGATTGCAGGAGCCCGAGGCTGTGAGCAGGGAACTGCAATGCTGAGCAAGGCCTGGGCTGGTTGGAGGAAGCAGAAAGGCCAAGGCCTGAGCCCAGGCCTGGGCCAGCAGGGCCTGTCCCTCACAGGTGGCTCGGGGCTGTTCCTGGAGCACTGGGATGGGAGAGGCAGCAAGGACAAATGTCATCAGGCTGTGTGACACTCCAGATGCTCATGGAACCAAGGGCCAGTGTGACACAGCAGGGCCTGATGGAAACAAGAGGCCGTGCTGAGCCTGCGCGCCTGTAACACCGCAGAACACTGAAATGCTGAGGGTGAGCAAAGGTTCCTTTCCTCGAGTTTGGTGCAGAGTAGAAACCCCAGCCAGATATTCTCAAGAGGTCAAAACGACACAAAAGTGTACTGGAAAAATACAGAAAACCGAGCTCCTTTGGCAAATGATTTCATACAACATCCAATTCAACGTGCAACACTTAGCGTAGCAGGAACATCATTAACTCAGCCCATTTAAGATGGAAACCTTTAGGCATAAAAATGTTAAACTACCCAAAAACATTCCAGTAAAAGAGGATAAGAAGGTTAAAAGAGAAAAAAGAGACAGAAAGACAGAAGATCTCCAGATAGATATGCAGAGAGCTACCAGCTGCTAGGCTTCCAGTGTGGCTGAGACACAGACCCAGGAGATTTCAGGATTCAGACCAGGGCTTGACGTCATGCCCGATTTTTTAAATTCCCTAGCGTTTTGTAAGCTCTCCTCTTTTCGGGGACATCTGCTTTCTTCCCACTCACTGCTGTGTTTCATTGCCTTTGTGTGGGATTGATTGACAGCTCGGCCAATCAGAGCTGGGTGGGCGCTGCCCCTGCTGTGTGATTGATTGACGGCTCAGCCAATCAGAGCTGGCTGGGCGCTGCCCCTGCTGTGTGATTGATTGACAGCTCAACCAATCAGAGCAGGCTGGGCGCTGCTCCTGCTGTGTGACTGATTAACGGCTCAACCAATCAGAGCTGGGTGGGCGCTGCTCCTGCTGTGTGGGATTGATTGACGGCTCAGCCAATCAGAGCTGGGTGGGCGCTACCCCTGCTGTGTGATTGGCAGATCTGCCAGGCCATGGCTGGGGGCGGGGCTCTGTCCCACCTCATTCCAAGGTCTGTCCCAGCCCCGGCCCCACTCGGCCATTCCGAGCATCCCGACGGGTCTGGGGACATTGATGTCATCCAGCCTCTGACAGCGACCATGGGGACACTGCGGAACCTCATGGAACCAAAGAGACCATTTTGACACTCTGGTGCCTCATGCAATCAGGGCCACCTTTGTGAGACTCGGGACCCCAATGGAACCAAGGGTCAGTGATGAAGCTGTGCGGCCCAGAGAACCAAGGAGCCTTTGTTACACAGCAGGGCCACATGGAGCCCAGGGGCCGTGGTGACTCTGCAGGACCTTAGGGAAGCAAGGGGCCATTGTTATCACTACTGAAGCAGGGAGAATATTGTGACAAGGAGAATATCGGGACACTACAGGGACTCCCGGAATCAAGGAGAACATTGTGACACTGTGAGGCCCCATGGAACCAAGGCAACATGGAACAGGTCTGGCTGGCTGGGCCTCCCGGGGGCCACCTGGCAAGACTGGCTGATCCTGGAATGTTGAGGACTGCCTCTCATCAGCTCCTGGAGCACTGAGGCTCTGTGCTTTCCTTCCTATGGAATAGTACCAGCCCCTTTTGCAGGTTCCCACGGCTGAAACTGATATTCCCCCTGAAAAAGCACTACATACAAGGCTTGCTCCCAGCCAAAATCTGCTAGGAGTAACAGCTCTGGGTGGCCACCGTTTCCTGAGGGCTGCCTCTCATCTACCACTCTAAGGGTCGGTGTGAAGTTTCCCTCATTTTTGCCTCATGACCCTCTCAAGAAGACCTCAAGGACCCCCGCCCAGGTTGACTCTGGACAATGATTTTCTGGCCTGCTTGAGGTGGGTGCTTGCCAAGGGACTCTTTGCAGGTGTGTTGTGCTCACTGGACTGTGCTGTCATGGTACCAGCTGAAGCCTGCATGTACTGCACGACCGCACCTGTCTCTTGGAGCACCACACAATGCTCCATAAATCTCCCCACCTCTTGGCCACAAGCCACTCGCTTTGAAAAAGGACTATAAAAGAGCGATCCTCTGGAGGAGACCCTGAGTACTCCCCACGGATGACCACCCTTCCATTGGCTGGCGCACCATGACGTTGGTCTCGTCTGTTGGTAGCTATTTCCCCCTTCCCCTCTTTTTCTCTCTCTAGACTCCATTTCCTATATCTCTCCCCTCTATCGCAACTGAATTGTTTGGCATTCAATAAAAATGCATTGCTGTTGTTGAATAAACTGATTTGTCCCCCGCTATTTGCCTGCTATTACCTCTGAGATCAAACAATCCCCGGCCTGTCTTGGTAGATGGTGACACTCCCCCCACCCTCCCCCCACCCCCCGCAAATCCCCCATCCCCCTGCTTCTCCCAGTTGATTGCTGATCGTGCTGTGACATGGAATGGAACATCCCTTGGGCCAGTCCAGCCCAGCTGTCCCATCCCTGTTCCCTCAGGAGCACTTGCCCACCCCAAGTCCATGGGTTGGAGGGGCTTGCAGACATGCCTCGTGGGGGGAGCATTGTGACAAGGACAGGAGAACAGAAGAACATTTACACTTATCGCGGGCAGAGAACAGAAGAGCACAGCCTTGGAGAAACGCACAAAGGATGTAGCTGAGGCAAACAGAGCGTGCACAAAATGCAAGGAGAATGTCAGCTCAGCTCTGCAAGGCTGACAAAAGCAGAAGTTATACACAACAATAATATTGCCCTTCCTCAAAAGCGGGGATCAAAGAGCAGTCACCTAAAAAGGACAGCGCATGTTGAAGGCAGACTCCAAAGAACCATAGAAGGACTTGTGAGAAGGGGTGCAATTATGGCAAATAAATTCCAGGTGGGGTTAACTAATGAATACATCATCAGTGTGAGTGATAAAAGCTCCGATTGCCTGGTGGCCAGTGCACTCGAGTAGATGAAGGATTGCCCAAGTGGCCACCATGGTGTAATAAAGAATACCTGCTCTCAGATCCTCAAAACTGTGTTCAAAAGTTGCTATCCAGCAGATTTCAGTATCAGTGGTGTCCCTGACTCCATTATGCCCCTTGCACACTTTCACGAGGGCCCCTTGGTTCCACGAGGCCCTGCTGGATAACAGTGGACCCTTGGTTCCATTTGGGTCTGTACTGTCAAAATGGCCTCCTTGGTTCTGCACTGCCACAATGCTCTCCTTGGTGCCACGAGGCCTTGGTGTGTCACAACAGCCTCTCGGTTCCATGAACTGCCATAGTGTCAGCACGGTCTCTTGCATCTGCAGTATCACGATGGACAGTTGGTTACAAGCAGCCCCGCCGTGTCACAACGACTATTTGCTTCAGGAGGCCCCCACAGTGTCACCATGGCCCCTTGGTTCCACGAGGCCTCGCTGCAGAACAATGGCCTCTCAGTTCCAGGAGGTTTTGTACTGTCAACAGTGCTCTCCTTGGTTCTACAGTGGCTGCTTGCTTCCATAAGGTTCCTCGGTGTCACAGTGGTCTCCTTGGCTCCATGAGGCTCTGCAATGTCCCAATAGCCCATCGTTTCCATGAGCTTCTGTCCCATCAACCATGTCCTTTGCTCCAGTGAGGCCCCGCAATGGCACACTGGACCCCTGGCTCCATGAGGTTCCATAGTGTGACATGGTTGCCTTGATTCCAAGAGGTTCTGCCGGGTCACACTGGACCCTTGGCTCCGTGAGGTTCCGTGGTATCGCCATGGTTTCCCTGGATCCGCAGTAGCACTATGGACCATAGGTTTCATGCAGCTTTGCTGTGCTACAGTGGCTCCTTGGTTCCATCAAGTGCCACTGTGTAACAAGGGAATCTTGGTCCCATGAGGTTCTGGACTGTCACAATGCTGTCCTTGGTTCTGGACTCTAACAACGGACCCTTGGTTCCACGAGGTTCCATTACGTCACAATGCTCTCCTTGGTTCCACAAGGCCTTGCTTTGTCACAATGGACCCTTGGTTCCATGAGCTTCCGTAGTGTAACCATGGTCTCCTGGGATCTGCATTGTCACAATGGACAATTGGTTGCATGGGAGCCTGCTGTGTCACAAGAGAGCCTTAGTTCCATGACGTTCTGGACTGTCACAGTGGTCTCCCTGCTTCAACGAGGCCCTGGAGTGTCACAAGGGCTGCTTGGTTCTGTGAGCTTCCACAACGTCCCAATGGTCTCCTTGTTTCTGCAGTGTCATAGTGGACTCTTGGTTCCATGAGGTTCCTAAATGTCACAGGTCTCCTTGGTTCCATGTGGCCCTGCTGTGTCACCACAGCCCCTTGGTTCCAGGAGTTTCTGGGCTGTCAGCAGTGGTTCCTTTTCTTCCAATCAGGCACCGCTGTGTCACACTGCACCCTGGCTTCCATGAAGTTCTTCAGTGTCACAGTGGCCCCTTGGATCCATGCGGTCCCATAGTGTCACCATGGTCTCCTTGGATCTGCATTGTCATAAGGGACCATTGGTTCCACGTGGCCCGGCTGTGTCACAGTGATGTGGATTCCGTAATTGCCTTCAGCGTCACAATGGAGCCTTGTTTCTGTGAGGCTCTCAACTGTCACAATTGTCTCCTTGGTTCCATCAGCCCCCGCTGTGTCACAAGGGTCCCCTTGGTTCCATGAGCACACCAAAGCTTTGCATAAACATTGAGCAGCACCTGCTTAACACACCTGGGAACATCTGTCTGCATTCAAAAGACAGGTCACAGCTGAGAAAGGCACCAGCAGCTTCCATCTGCAACAGAGATGCAGGGAAAGGACAAGGACAGAGAATTCAGCTGCAAGACTCCGAGAATTCTGCATCCAGACATCATTTCTGGTCCCACTGTCCCTAGTAGAAAGGTGTCATCATTCCAGGTTCCAGGCAGCCTGTACTCAGCATGTGCTTCTACAGTGGGGATTTGTCGTTTAGGAAACCTGCTCAGGCTTTTCCCTTCTTTCCTCACAAACAGGAATACTTGTCCTGGGCCTGGATGCAGGCAGAGCCCTGAGGAGAGCACGTGGGACATGGTGCAGTGGGCAGGGACAGCCAGCTGCAGAGTTCAGGGGGAAGGG
Organism: Sturnus vulgaris; assembly: GCF_052056855.1. Lineage (NCBI taxonomy): Eukaryota > Metazoa > Chordata > Aves > Passeriformes > Sturnidae > Sturnus > Sturnus vulgaris. The sequence goes on from NW_028276036.1 coordinate 274,170, forward strand.
CTTCTGGTGCAGGGCCAGGCATGTCAGTCCCAGCTGGGCCATGTCAGACATGTCCCCAGGCTGGGCTTGGGGAGCAGCTTGTCCAAACAGGGTCAGCCTGCAAGGGGCTCATTCTTCTGTGGGCCCACACTTCCTAAGGAGACATTCAGCATCAAGATCACCTGGGGAATGCCTAAGTTGCTTCTTCTTTGAACTGAAAAAGAAAAATTACTCCCTTTTATAAAACTGAAAATCATGAGCTGTACCTTGAAATCTTCCTCCTTAAGAGAACTCCAAAGTGACTCCAAGCAGCTGCACAAGGCCTGGAGACTGGAAGACATTGGAAAGAAGACAAAGAGCTCCTGATGATCCCCAACGGTGGATTTGGGGCTGAGTCCAGGAGCCCCAGGCACTGAGAGAAGGTTGAAGAAGCTGCTCAAGGAGTCAGAAGCAAAACTCCAAGTCCCTTGGAGCATCAGTGGCCCCACTGAGGGCAGGGACTGCCAAAGGCTCCCCAGGGAGTGGTGAGAGCAGATCCTTGAGGCCAGGATTGCAGGAGCCCGAGGCTGTGAGCAGGGAACTGCAATGCTGAGCAAGGCCTGGGCTGGTTGGAGGAAGCAGAAAGGCCAAGGCCTGAGCCCAGGCCTGGGCCAGCAGGGCCTGTCCCTCACAGGTGGCTCGGGGCTGTTCCTGGAGCACTGGGATGGGAGAGGCAGCAAGGACAAATGTCATCAGGCTGTGTGACACTCCAGATGCTCATGGAACCAAGGGCCAGTGTGACACAGCAGGGCCTCATGGAAACAAGAGGCCGTGCTGAGCCTGCGCGCCTGTAACACCGCAGAACACTGAAATGCTGAGGGTGAGCAAAGGTTCCTTTCCTCGAGTTTGGTGCAGAGTAGAAACCCCAGCCAGATATTCTCAAGAGGTCAAAACGACACAAAAGTGTACTGGAAAAATACAGAAAACCGAGCTCCTTTGGCAAATGATTTCATACAACATCCAATTCAACGTGCAACACTTAGCGTAGCAGGAACATCATTAACTCAGCCCATTTAAGATGGAAACCTTTAGGCATAAAAATGTTAAACTACCCAAAAACATTCCAGTAAAAGAGGATAAGAAGGTTAAAAGAGAAAAAAGAGACAGAAAGACAGAAGATCTCCAGATAGATATGCAGAGAGCTACCAGCTGCTAGGCTTCCAGTGTGGGTGAGACACAGACCCAGGAGATTTCAGGATTCAGACCAGGGCTTGACGTCATGCCCGATTTTTTAAATTCCCTAGCGTTTTGTAAGCTCTCCTCTTTTCGGGGACATCTGCTTTCTTCCCACTCACTGCTGTGTTTCATTGCCTTTGTGTGGGATTGATTGACAGCTCGGCCAATCAGAGCTGGGTGGGCGCTGCCCCTGCTGTGTGATTGATTGACGGCTCAGCCAATCAGAGCTGGCTGGGCGCTGCCCCTGCTGTGTGATTGATTGACAGCTCAACCAATCAGAGCAGGCTGGGCGCTGCTCCTGCTGTGTGACTGATTAACGGCTCAACCAATCAGAGCTGGGTGGGCGCTGCTCCTGCTGTGTGGGATTGATTGACGGCTCAGCCAATCAGAGCTGGGTGGGCGCTACCCCTGCTGTGTGATTGGCAGATCTGCCAGGCCATGGCTGGGGGCGGGGCTCTGTCCCACCTCATTCCAAGGTCTGTCCCAGCCCCGGCCCCACTCGGCCATTCCGAGCATCCCGACGGGTCTGGGGACATTGATGTCATCCAGCCTCTGACAGCGACCATGGGGACACTGCGGAACCTCATGGAACCAAAGAGACCATTTTGACACTCTGGTGCCTCATGCAATCAGGGCCACCTTTGTGAGACTCGGGACCCCAATGGAACCAAGGGTCAGTGATGAAGCTGTGCGGCCCAGAGAACCAAGGAGCCTTTGTTACACAGCAGGGCCACATGGAGCCCAGGGGCCGTGGTGACTCTGCAGGACCTTAGGGAAGCAAGGGGCCATTGTTATCACTACTGAAGCAGGGAGAATATTGTGACAAGGAGAATATCGGGACACTACAGGGACTCCCGGAATCAAGGAGAACATTGTGACACTGTGAGGCCCCATGGAACCAAGGCAACATGGAACAGGTCTGGCTGGCTGGGCCTCCCGGGGGCCACCTGGCAAGACTGGCTGATCCTGGAATGTTGAGGACTGCCTCTCATCAGCTCCTGGAGCACTGAGGCTCTGTGCTTTCCTTCCTATGGAATAGTACCAGCCCCTTTTGCAGGTTCCCACGGCTGAAACTGATATTCCCCCTGAAAAAGCACTACATACAAGGCTTGCTCCCAGCCAAAATCTGCTAGGAGTAACAGCTCTGGGTGGCCACCGTTTCCTGAGGGCTGCCTCTCATCTACCACTCTAAGGGTCGGTGTGAAGTTTCCCTCATTTTTGCCTCATGACCCTCTCAAGAAGACCTCAAGGACCCCCGCCCAGGTTGACTCTGGACAATGATTTTCTGGCCTGCTTGAGGTGGGTGCTTGCCAAGGGACTCTTTGCAGGTGTGTTGTGCTCACTGGACTGTGCTGTCATGGTACCAGCTGAAGCCTGCATGTACTGCACGACCGCACCTGTCTCTTGGAGCACCACACAATGCTCCATAAATCTCCCCACCTCTTGGCCACAAGCCACTCGCTTTGAAAAAGGACTATAAAAGAGCGATCCTCTGGAGGAGACCCTGAGTACTCCCCACGGATGACCACCCTTCCATTGGCTGGCGCACCATGACGTTGGTCTCGTCTGTTGGTAGCTATTTCCCCCTTCCCCTCTTTTTCTCTCTCTAGACTCCATTTCCTATATCTCTCCCCTCTATCGCAACTGAATTGTTTGGCATTCAATAAAAATGCATTGCTGTTGTTGAATAAACTGATTTGTCCCCCGCTATTTGCCTGCTATTACCTCTGAGATCAAACAATCCCCGGCCTGTCTTGGTAGATGGTGACACTCCCCCCACCCTCCCCCCACCCCCCGCAAATCCCCCATCCCCCTGCTTCTCCCAGTTGATTGCTGATCGTGCTGTGACATGGAATGGAACATCCCTTGGGCCAGTCCAGCCCAGCTGTCCCATCCCTGTTCCCTCAGGAGCACTTGCCCACCCCAAGTCCATGGGTTGGAGGGGCTTGCAGACATGCCTCGTGGGGGGAGCATTGTGACAAGGACAGGAGAACAGAAGAACATTTACACTTATCGCGGGCAGAGAACAGAAGAGCACAGCCTTGGAGAAACGCACAAAGGATGTAGCTGAGGCAAACAGAGCGTGCACAAAATGCAAGGAGAATGTCAGCTCAGCTCTGCAAGGCTGACAAAAGCAGAAGTTATACACAACAATAATATTGCCCTTCCTCAAAAGCGGGGATCAAAGAGCAGTCACCTAAAAAGGACAGCGCATGTTGAAGGCAGACTCCAAAGAACCATAGAAGGACTTGTGAGAAGGGGTGCAATTATGGCAAATAAATTCCAGGTGGGGTTAACTAATGAATACATCATCAGTGTGAGTGATAAAAGCTCCGATTGCCTGGTGGCCAGTGCACTCGAGTAGATGAAGGATTGCCCAAGTGGCCACCATGGTGTAATAAAGAATACCTGCTCTCAGATCCTCAAAACTGTGTTCAAAAGTTGCTATCCAGCAGATTTCAGTATCAGTGGTGTCCCTGACTCCATTATGCCCCTTGCACACTTTCACGAGGGCCCCTTGGTTCCACGAGGCCCTGCTGGATAACAGTGGACCCTTGGTTCCATTTGGGTCTGTACTGTCAAAATGGCCTCCTTGGTTCTGCACTGCCACAATGCTCTCCTTGGTGCCACGAGGCCTTGGTGTGTCACAACAGCCTCTCGGTTCCATGAACTGCCATAGTGTCAGCACAGTCTCTTGCATCTGCAGTATCACGATGGACAGTTGGTTACAAGCAGCCCCGCCGTGTCACAACGACTATTTGCTTCAGGAGGCCCCCACAGTGTCACCATGGCCCCTTGGTTCCACGAGGCCTCGCTGCAGAACAATGGCCTCTCAGTTCCAGGAGGTTTTGTACTGTCAACAGTGCTCTCCTTGGTTCTACAGTGGCTGCTTGCTTCCATAAGGTTCCTCGGTGTCACAGTGGTCTCCTTGGCTCCATGAGGCTCTGCAATGTCCCAATAGCCCATCGTTTCCATGAGCTTCTGTCCCATCAACCATGTCCTTTGCTCCAGTGAGGCCCCGCAATGGCACACTGGACCCCTGGCTCCATGAGGTTCCATAGTGTGACATGGTTGCCTTGATTCCAAGAGGTTCTGCCGGGTCACACTGGACCCTTGGCTCCGTGAGGTTCCGTGGTATCGCCATGGTTTCCCTGGATCCGCAGTAGCACTATGGACCATAGGTTTCATGCAGCTTTGCTGTGCTACAGTGGCTCCTTGGTTCCATCAAGTGCCACTGTGTAACAAGGGAATCTTGGTCCCATGAGGTTCTGGACTGTCACAATGGTGTCCTTGGTTCTGGACTCTAACAACGGACCCTTGGTTCCACGAGGTTCCATTACGTCACAATGCTCTCCTTGGTTCCACAAGGCCTTGCTTTGTCACAATGGACCCTTGGTTCCATGAGCTTCCGTAGTGTAACCATGGTCTCCTGGGATCTGCATTGTCACAATGGACAATTGGTTGCATGGGAGCCTGCTGTGTCACAAGAGAGCCTTAGTTCCATGACGTTCTGGACTGTCACAGTGGTCTCCCTGCTTCAACGAGGCCCTGGAGTGTCACAAGGGCTGCTTGGTTCTGTGAGCTTCCACAACGTCCCAATGGTCTCCTTGTTTCTGCAGTGTCATAGTGGACTCTTGGTTCCATGAGGTTCCTAAATGTCACAGGTCTCCTTGGTTCCATGTGGCCCTGCTGTGTCACCACAGCCCCTTGGTTCCAGGAGTTTCTGGGCTGTCAGCAGTGGTTCCTTTTCTTCCAATCAGGCACCGCTGTGTCACACTGCACCCTGGCTTCCATGAAGTTCTTCAGTGTCACAGTGGCCCCTTGGATCCATGCGGTCCCATAGTGTCACCATGGTCTCCTTGGATCTGCATTGTCATAAGGGACCATTGGTTCCACGTGGCCCGGCTGTGTCACAGTGATGTGGATTCCGTAATTGCCTTCAGCGTCACAATGGAGCCTTGTTTCTGTGAGGCTCTCAACTGTCACAATTGTCTCCTTGGTTCCATCAGCCCCCGCTGTGTCACAAGGGTCCCCTTGGTTCCATGAGCACACCAAAGCTTTGCATAAACATTGAGCAGCACCTGCTTAACACACCTGGGAACATCTGTCTGCATTCAAAAGACAGGTCACAGCTGAGAAAGGCACCAGCAGCTTCCATCTGCAACAGAGATGCAGGGAAAGGACAAGGACAGAGAATTCAGCTGCAAGACTCCGAGAATTCTGCATCCAGACATCATTTCTGGTCCCACTGTCCCTAGTAGAAAGGTGTCATCATTCCAGGTTCCAGGCAGCCTGTACTCAGCATGTGCTTCTACAGTGGGGATTTGTCGTTTAGGAAACCTGCTCAGGCTTTTCCCTTCTTTCCTCACAAACAGGAATACTTGTCCTGGGCCTGGATGCAGGCAGAGCCCTGAGGAGAGCACGTGGGACATGGTGCAGTGGGCAGGGACAGCCAGCTGCAGAGTTCAGGGGGAAGGGCTTCTGGTGCAGGGCCAGGCATGTCAGTCCCAGCTGGGCCATGTCAGACATGTTCCCAGGCTGGGCTTGGGGAGCAGCTTGTCCAAACAGGGTCAGCCTGCAAGGGGCTCATTCTTCTGTGGGCCCACACTTCCTAAGGAGACATTCAGCATCAAGATCACCTGGGGAATGCCTAAGTTGCTTCTTCTTTGAACTGAAAAAGAAAAATTACTCCCTTTTATAAAACTGAAAATCATGAGCTGTACCTTGAAATCTTCCTCCTTAAGAGAACTCCAAAGTGACTCCAAGCAGCTGCACAAGGCCTGGAGACTGGAAGACATTGGAAAGAAGACAAAGAGCTCCTGATGATCCCCAACGGTGGATTTGGGGCTGAGTCCAGGAGCCCCAGGCACTGAGAGAAGGTTGAAGAAGCTGCTCAAGGAGTCAGAAGCAAAACTCCAAGTCCCTTGGAGCATCAGTGGCCCCACTGAGGGCAGGGACTGCCAAAGGCTCCCCAGGGAGTGGTGAGAGCAGATCCTTGAGGCCAGGATTGCAGGAGCCCGAGGCTGTGAGCAGGGAACTGCAATGCTGAGCAAGGCCTGGGCTGGTTGGAGGAAGCAGAAAGGCCAAGGCCTGAGCCCAGGCCTGGGCCAGCAGGGCCTGTCCCTCACAGGTGGCTCGGGGCTGTTCCTGGAGCACTGGGATGGGAGAGGCAGCAAGGACAAATGTCATCAGGCTGTGTGACACTCCAGATGCTCATGGAACCAAGGGCCAGTGTGACACAGCAGGGCCTCATGGAAACAAGAGGCCGTGCTGAGCCTGCGCGCCTGTAACACCGCAGAACACTGAAATGCTGAGGGTGAGCAAAGGTTCCTTTCCTCGAGTTTGGTGCAGAGTAGAAACCCCAGCCAGATATTCTCAAGAGGTCAAAACGACACAAAAGTGTACTGGAAAAATACAGAAAACCGAGCTCCTTTGGCAAATGATTTCATACAACATCCAATTCAACGTGCAACACTTAGCGTAGCAGGAACATCATTAACTCAGCCCATTTAAGATGGAAACCTTTAGGCATAAAAATGTTAAACTACCCAAAAACATTCCAGTAAAAGAGGATAAGAAGGTTAAAAGAGAAAAAAGAGACAGAAAGACAGAAGATCTCCAGATAGATATGCAGAGAGCTACCAGCTGCTAGGCTTCCAGTGTGGCTGAGACACAGACCCAGGAGATTTCAGGATTCAGACCAGGGCTTGACGTCATGCCCGATTTTTTAAATCCCTAGCGTTTTCTAAGCCCTCCTCTTTTCAGGGACATCTGCTTTCTTACCACGCACTGCTGTGTTTCATTGCCTTTGTGTGGGATTGATTGACGGCTCAGCCAATCAGAGCTGGGTGGGCGCTGCCCCTGCTGTGTGCTTGATTGACGGCTCAGCCAATCAGAGCTGGCTGGGCGGTGACCCTGCTGTGTGCTTGATTGACGGCTCAACCAATCAGAGCTGGCTGGGCGCGGCCCCTGCTGTGTGATTGATTGACGGCTCAACCAATCAGAGCTGGCTGGGCGCTGCCCCTGCTGTGTGATTGATTGACGGCTCAGCCAATCAGAGCTGGCTGGGCGCTGCCCCTGCTGTGTGATTGATTGACGGCTCAGGCAGTCACAGCTGGGTTTGCTCTGCCCCTGCTGTGTGATTGGCAGATCTGCCAGGCCATGGCTGGGGACGGGGCTCTGTCCCACCTCATTCCAAGGTCTGTCCCAGCCCCGGCCCCACTCGGCCATTCCGAGCATCCCGACGGGTCTGGGGACATTGATGTCATCCAGCCTCTGACAGCGACCATGGGGACACTGCGGAACCTCATGGAACCAAAGAGACCATTTTGACACTCTGGTGCCTCATGCAATCAGGGCCACCTTTGTGAGACTCGGGACCCCAATGGAACCAAGGGTCAGTGATGAAGCTGTGCGGCCCAGAGAACCAAGGAGCCTTTGTTACACAGCAGGGCCACATGGAGCCCAGGGGCCGTGGTGACTCTGCAGGACCTTAGGGAAGCAAGGGGCCATTGTTTACACTACAGAAGCAGGGAGAATATTGTGACAAGGAGAATATCGGGACACTACAGGGACTCCTGGAATCAAGGAGAACATTGTGACACTGTGAGGCCCCATGGAACCAAGGCAACATGGAACAGGTCTGGCTGGCTGGGCCTCCCGGGGGCCACCTGTCAAGACTGGCTGATCCTGGAATGTTGAGGACTGCCTCTCATCAGCTCCTGGAGCACTAAGGCTCTGTGCTTTCCTTCCTATGGAAAAGTACCAGCCCCTTTTGCAGGTTCCCACGGCTGAAACTGATATTCCCCCTGAAAAAGCACTACATACAAGGCTTGCTCCCAGCCAAAATCTGCTAGGAGTAACAGCTCTGGGTGGCCACTGTTTCCTGAGGGCTGCCTCTCATCTACCACTCTAAGGGTCGGTGTGAAGTTTCCCTCATTTTTGCCTCATGACCCTCTCAAGAAGACCTCAAGGACCCCCGCCCAGGTTGACTCTGGACAATGGTTTTCTGGCCTGCTTGAGGTGGGTGCTTGCCAAGGGACTCTTTGCAGGTGTGTTGTGCTCACTGGACTGTGCTGTCATGGTACCAGCTGAAGCCTGCATGTACTGCACGACCACACCTGTCTCTTGGAGCACCACACAATGCTCCATAAATCTCCCCGCCTCTTGGCCACAAGCCACTCGCTTTGGAAAAGGACTATAAAAGAGCGATCCTCTGGAGAAGACCCTGAGTACTCCCCACGGATGACCACCCTTCCATTGCCTGGCCCACCATGACCTTGGTCTCGTCTGTTGGTAGCTACTTCCCCCTTCCCCTCCTTTTCTCTCTCTATACTCCGTTTCCTATATCTCTCCCCTCTAGCGCAACTGAATTGTTTGGCATTCAATAAAAATGCATTGCTGTTGTTGAATAAACTGATTTGTCCCCCGCTATTTGCCTGCTATTACCTCTGAGATCAAACAATCCCCGGCCTGTCTTGGTAGATGGTGACACTCCCCCCACCCTCCCCCCCCCATCCCCCATGCCCCTGCTTCTCCCAGTTGATTGCTGATCGTGGTGTGACATGGAATGGAACATCCCTTGGGCCAGTCCAGCCCAGCTGTCCCATCCCTGTTCCCTCAGGAACACTTGCCCACCCCAAGTCCATGGGTTGGAGGGGCTTGCAGACACGCCTCGTGGGGCGAGCACTGTGACAAGGACAGGAGAACAGAACAACATTTACACTTACCAAGGGCAGAGAACAGAAGAGCACAGTCTTGGAGAAACGCACAAAGGATGTAGCCGAGGCAAACGGAGCGTGCACAAAACGCAAGGAGAATGTCAGCTCAGCTCTGCAAGGCTGACAAAAGCAGAAGTTATACACAACAATAATATTGCCCTTCCTCAAAAGCGGGGATCAAAGAGCAGTCACCTAAAAAGGACAGTGCATGTTGAAGACACACTCCAAAGAACCATAGAAGGACTTGTGAGAAGGGGTGCAATTATGGCAAATAAATTCCAGGTGGGGTTAACTAATGAATACATCATCAGTGTGAGTGATAAAAGCTCCGATTGCCTGGTGGCCAGTGCACTCGAGTAGATGAAGGATTGCCCAAGTGACCACCATGGTGTAATAAAGAATACCTGCTCTCAAATCCTCAAAACTGTGTTCAAAAGTTGCTATCCAGCAGATTTCAGTATCAGTGGTGTCCCTGACTCCATTATGCCCCTTGCACACTTTCACGAGGGCCCCTTGGTTCCACGAGGCCCTGCTGGATAACAGTGGACCCTTGGTTCCATTTGGGTCTGTACTGTCAAAATGGCCTCCTTAGTTCTGCACTGCCACAATGCTCTCTCCTTGGTGCCACGAGGCCTTGGTGTGTCACAACAGCCTCTCGGTTCCATGAACTGCCATAGTGTCAGCACGGTCTCTTGCATCTGCAGTATCACGATGGACAATTGGTTACAAGCAGCCCCGCTGTGTCACAACGACTACTTGGTTCATGAGGCCCCACAGTGTCACCATGGCCCCTTGGTTCCCCGAGGCCTCGCTGTAGAACAATGGCCTCTCAGTTCCAGGAGGTTTTGTACTGTCAACAGTGCTCTCCTTGGTTCTACAGTGGCTGCTTGCTTCCATAATTCTTCCTCAGTGTCACAGTGGTCTCCTTGGTTCCATGAGGCTCTGCAATGTCCCAATATCCCATCGTTTCCATGAGCTTCTGTCCCATCAACCATGTCCTTTGCTCCAGTGAGGCCCCGCAACGGCACACCGGACCCTTGGCTCCATGAGGTTCCATAGTGTAACATGGGTGCCTTGATTCCAAGAGGTTCTGCTGGGTCACACTGGACCCTTGGTTCCATGAGGTTCCGTGGTATCGCCATGGTTTCCCTGGATCCGCAGTAGCGCTATGGACCATAGGTTTCATGCAGCTTTGCTGTGCTACAGTGGCTCCTTGGTTCCATCAAGTGCCACTGTGTAACAAGGGAATCTTGGTCCCATGAGGTTCTGGACTGTCACAATGCTGTCCTTGGTTCTGGACTCTAACAACGGACCCTTGGTTCCACGAGGTTCCATTACGTCACAATGCTCTCCTTGGTTCCACAAGGCCTTGCTTTGTCACAATGGACCCTTGGTTCCATGAGCTTCCGTAGTGTAACCATGGTCTCCTGGGATCTGCATTGTCACAATGGACAATTGGTTGCATGGGAGCCTGCTGTGTCACAAGAGAGCCTTAGCTCCATGAGGTTCTGGACTGTCACAATGGTCTCCCTGCTTCAACGAGGCCCTGGAGTGTCTCGAGGGCTGCTTGGTTCTGTGAGCTTCCACAACGTCCCAATGGTCTCCTTGTTTCTGCAGTGTCATAGTGGACTCTTGGTTCCATGAGGTTCCTAAATGTCACAGGTCTCCTTGGTTCCATGTGGCCCTGCTGTGTCACCACAGCCCCTTGGTTCCAGGAGTTTCTGGGCTGTCAACAGTGGTTCCTTTGTTCCAATCAGGCACCGCTGTGTCACACTGCACCCTGGCTTCCATGAAGTTCTTCAGTGTCACAGTGGCCCCTTGGATCCATGCGGTCCCATAGTGTCACCATGGTCTCCTTGGACCTGCATTGTCATCAGGGACCATTGGTTCCATGTGGCCTGGCTGTGTCACAGTGATGTGGATTCCGTAATTGCCTTCAGTGTCACAATGGAGCCTTGTTTCTGTGAGGCTCTCAACTGTCACAACTGTCTCCTTGGTTCCATCAGCCCCCGCTGTGTCACAAGGGTCCCCTTGGTTCCATGAGCACACCAAAGCTTTGCATAAACATTGAGCAGCACCTGCTTAACACACCTGGGAACATCTGTCTGCATTCAAAAGACAGGTCACAGCTGAGAAAGGCACCAGCAGCTTCCATCTGCAACAGAGATGCAGGGAAAGGACAAGGACAGAGAATTCAGCTGCAAGACTCCGAGAATTCTGCATCCAGACATCATTTCTGGTCCCACTGTCCCTAGTAGAAAGGTGTCATCATTCCAGGTTCCAGGCAGCCTGTACTCAGCATGTGCTTCTACAGTGGGGATTTGTCGTTTAGGAAACCTGCTCAGGCTTTTCCCTTCTTTCCTCACAAACAGGAATACTTGTCCTGGGCCTGGATGCAGGCAGAGCCCTGAGGAGAGCACGTGGGACATGGTGCAGTGGGCAGGGACAGCCAGCTGCAGAGTTCAGGGGGAAGGGCTTCTGGTGCAGGGCCAGGCATGTCAGTCCCAGCTGGGCCATGTCAGACATGTCCCCAGGCTGGGCTTGGGGAGCAGCTTGTCCAAACAGGGTCAGCCTGCAAGGGGCTCATTCTTCTGTGGGCCCACACTTCCTAAGGAGACATTCAGCATCAAGATCACCTGGGGAATGCCTAAGTTGCTTCTTCTTTGAACTGAAAAAGAAAAATTACTCCCTTTTATAAAACTGAAAATCATGAGCTGTACCTTGAAATCTTCCTCCTTAAGAGAACTCCAAAGTGACTCCAAGCAGCTGCACAAGGCCTGGAGACTGGAAGACATTGGAAAGAAGACAAAGAGCTCCTGATGATCCCCAACGGTGGATTTGGGGCTGAGTCCAGGAGCCCCAGGCACTGAGAGAAGGTTGAAGAAGCTGCTCAAGGAGTCAGAAGCAAAACTCCAAGTCCCTTGGAGCATCAGTGGCCCCACTGAGGGCAGGGACTGCCAAAGGCTCCCCAGGGAGTGGTGAGAGCAGATCCTTGAGGCCAGGATTGCAGGAGCCCGAGGCTGTGAGCAGGGAACTGCAATGCTGAGCAAGGCCTGGGCTGGTTGGAGGAAGCAGAAAGGCCAAGGCCTGAGCCCAGGCCTGGGCCAGCAGGGCCTGTCCCTCACAGGTGGCTCGGGGCTATTCCTGGAGCACTGGGATGGGAGAGGCAGCAAGGACAAATGTCATCAAGCTGTGTGACACTCCAGATGCTCATGGAACCAAGGGCCAGTGTGACACAGCAGGGCCTGATGGAAACAAGAGGCCATGCTGAGCCTGCGCGCCTGTAACACCCCAGAACACTGAAATGCTGAGGGTGAGCAAAGGTTCCTTTACTCGAGTTTGGTGCAGAGTAGAAACCCCAGCCAGATATTCTCAAGAGGTCAAAACGACACAAAAGTGTACTGGAAAAATACAGAAAACCGAGCTCCTTTGGCAAATGATTTCATACAACATCCAATTCAACGTGCATCACTTAGCGTAGCAGGAACATCATTAACTCGGCCCATGTAAGATGGAAACCTTTAGGCATAAAAATGTTAAACTACCCAAAAACATTCCAGTAAAAGAGGATAAGAAGGTTAAAAGAGAAAAAAGAGACAGAAAGACAGAAGATCTCCAGATAGATATGCAGAGAGCTACCAGCTGCTAGGCTTCCAGTGTGGCTGAGACACAGACCCAGGAGATTTCAGGATTCAGACCAGGGCTTGACGTCATGCCCGATTTTTTAAATCCCTAGCGTTTTCTAAGCCCTCCTCTTTTCAGGGACATCTGCTTTCTTACCACGCACTGCTGTGTTTCATTGCCTTTGTGTGGGATTGATTGACGGCTCAGCCAATCAGAGCTGGGTGGGCGCTGCCCCTGCTGTGTGCTTGATTGACGGCTCAACCAATCAGAGCTGGCTGGGCGCGGCCCCTGCTGTGTGATTGATTGACGGCTCAACCAATCAGAGCTGGCTGGGCGCTGCCCCTGCTGTGTGATTGATTGACGGCTCAGCCAATCAGAGCTGGCTGGGCGCTGCCCCTGCTGTGTGATTGATTGACGGCTCAGGCAGTCACAGCTGGCTTTGCTCTGCCCCTGCTGTGTGATTGGCAGATCTGCCAGGCCATGGCTGGGGACGGGGCTCTGTCCCACCTCATTCCAAGGTCTGTCCCAGCCCCGGCCCCACTCGGCCATTCCGAGCATCCCGACGGGTCTGGGGACATTGATGTCATCCAGCCTCTGACAGCGACCATGGGGACACTGCGGAACCTCATGGAACCAAAGAGACCATTTTGACACTCTGGTGCCTCATGCAATCAGGGCCACCTTTGTGAGACTCGGGACCCCAATGGAACCAAGGGTCAGTGATGAAGCTGTGCGGCCCAGAGAACCAAGGAGCCTTTGTTACACAGCAGGGCCACATGGAGCCCAGGGGCCGTGGTGACTCTGCAGGACCTTAGGGAAGCAAGGGGCCATTGTTTACACTACAGAAGCAGGGAGAATATTGTGACAAGGAGAATATCGGGACACTACAGGGACTCCTGGAATCAAGGAGAACATTGTGACACTGTGAGGCCCCATGGAACCAAGGCAACATGGAACAGGTCTGGCTGGCTGGGCCTCCCGGGGGCCACCTGTCAAGACTGGCTGATCCTGGAATGTTGAGGACTGCCTCTCATCAGCTCCTGGAGCACTAAGGCTCTGTGCTTTCCTTCCTATGGAAAAGTACCAGCCCCTTTTGCAGGTTCCCACGGCTGAAACTGATATTCCCCCTGAAAAAGCACTACATACAAGGCTTGCTCCCAGCCAAAATCTGCTAGGAGTAACAGCTCTGGGTGGCCACTGTTTCCTGAGGGCTGCCTCTCATCTACCACTCTAAGGGTCGGTGTGAAGTTTCCCTCATTTTTGCCTCATGACCCTCTCAAGAAGACCTCAAGGACCCCCGCCCAGGTTGACTCTGGACAATGGTTTTCTGGCCTGCTTGAGGTGGGTGCTTGCCAAGGGACTCTTTGCAGGTGTGTTGTGCTCACTGGACTGTGCTGTCATGGTACCAGCTGAAGCCTGCATGTACTGCACGACCACACCTGTCTCTTGGAGCACCACACAATGCTCCATAAATCTCCCCGCCTCTTGGCCACAAGCCACTCGCTTTGGAAAAGGACTATAAAAGAGCGATCCTCTGGAGAAGACCCTGAGTACTCCCCACGGATGACCACCCTTCCATTGCCTGGCCCACCATGACCTTGGTCTCGTCTGTTGGTAGCTACTTCCCCCTTCCCCTCCTTTTCTCTCTCTATACTCCGTTTCCTATATCTCTCCCCTCTAGCGCAACTGAATTGTTTGGCATTCAATAAAAATGCATTGCTGTTGTTGAATAAACTGATTTGTCCCCCGCTATTTGCCTGCTATTACCTCTGAGATCAAACAATCCCCGGCCTGTCTTGGTAGATGGTGACACTCCCCCCACCCTCCCCCCCCCATCCCCCATGCCCCTGCTTCTCCCAGTTGATTGCTGATCGTGGTGTGACATGGAATGGAACATCCCTTGGGCCAGTCCAGCCCAGCTGTCCCATCCCTGTTCCCTCAGGAACACTTGCCCACCCCAAGTCCATGGGTTGGAGGGGCTTGCAGACACGCCTCGTGGGGCGAGCACTGTGACAAGGACAGGAGAACAGAACAACATTTACACTTACCAAGGGCAGAGAACAGAAGAGCACAGTCTTGGAGAAACGCACAAAGGATGTAGCCGAGGCAAACGGAGCGTGCACAAAACGCAAGGAGAATGTCAGCTCAGCTCTGCAAGGCTGACAAAAGCAGAAGTTATACACAACAATAATATTGCCCTTCCTCAAAAGCGGGGATCAAAGAGCAGTCACCTAAAAAGGACAGTGCATGTTGAAGACACACTCCAAAGAACCATAGAAGGACTTGTGAGAAGGGGTGCAATTATGGCAAATAAATTCCAGGTGGGGTTAACTAATGAATACATCATCAGTGTGAGTGATAAAAGCTCCGATTGCCTGGTGGCCAGTGCACTCGAGTAGATGAAGGATTGCCCAAGTGACCACCATGGTGTAATAAAGAATACCTGCTCTCAAATCCTCAAAACTGTGTTCAAAAGTTGCTATCCAGCAGATTTCAGTATCAGTGGTGTCCCTGACTCCATTATGCCCCTTGCACACTTTCACGAGGGCCCCTTGGTTCCACGAGGCCCTGCTGGATAACAGTGGACCCTTGGTTCCATTTGGGTCTGTACTGTCAAAATGGCCTCCTTAGTTCTGCACTGCCACAATGCTCTCTCCTTGGTGCCAC
Source organism: Sturnus vulgaris (assembly GCF_052056855.1). NCBI lineage: Eukaryota > Metazoa > Chordata > Aves > Passeriformes > Sturnidae > Sturnus > Sturnus vulgaris. The sequence continues at coordinate 289,376 of NW_028276036.1, forward strand.
GAGGCCTTGGTGTGTCACAACAGCCTCTCGGTTCCATGAACTGCCATAGTGTCAGCACGGTCTCTTGCATCTGCAGTATCACGATGGACAATTGGTTACAAGCAGCCCCGCTGTGTCACAACGACTACTTGGTTCATGAGGCCCCACAGTGTCACCATGGCCCCTTGGTTCCCCGAGGCCTCGCTGTAGAACAATGGCCTCTCAGTTCCAGGAGGTTTTGTACTGTCAACAGTGCTCTCCTTGGTTCTACAGTGGCTGCTTGCTTCCATAATTCTTCCTCAGTGTCACAGTGGTCTCCTTGGTTCCATGAGGCTCTGCAATGTCCCAATATCCCATCGTTTCCATGAGCTTCTGTCCCATCAACCATGTCCTTTGCTCCAGTGAGGCCCCGCAACGGCACACCGGACCCTTGGCTCCATGAGGTTCCATAGTGTAACATGGGTGCCTTGATTCCAAGAGGTTCTGCTGGGTCACACTGGACCCTTGGTTCCATGAGGTTCCGTGGTATCGCCATGGTTTCCCTGGATCCGCAGTAGCGCTATGGACCATAGGTTTCATGCAGCTTTGCTGTGCTACAGTGGCTCCTTGGTTCCATCAAGTGCCACTGTGTAACAAGGGAATCTTGGTCCCATGAGGTTCTGGACTGTCACAATGCTGTCCTTGGTTCTGGACTCTAACAACGGACCCTTGGTTCCACGAGGTTCCATTACGTCACAATGCTCTCCTTGGTTCCACAAGGCCTTGCTTTGTCACAATGGACCCTTGGTTCCATGAGCTTCCGTAGTGTAACCATGGTCTCCTGGGATCTGCATTGTCACAATGGACAATTGGTTGCATGGGAGCCTGCTGTGTCACAAGAGAGCCTTAGCTCCATGAGGTTCTGGACTGTCACAATGGTCTCCCTGCTTCAACGAGGCCCTGGAGTGTCTCGAGGGCTGCTTGGTTCTGTGAGCTTCCACAACGTCCCAATGGTCTCCTTGTTTCTGCAGTGTCATAGTGGACTCTTGGTTCCATGAGGTTCCTAAATGTCACAGGTCTCCTTGGTTCCATGTGGCCCTGCTGTGTCACCACAGCCCCTTGGTTCCAGGAGTTTCTGGGCTGTCAACAGTGGTTCCTTTGTTCCAATCAGGCACCGCTGTGTCACACTGCACCCTGGCTTCCATGAAGTTCTTCAGTGTCACAGTGGCCCCTTGGATCCATGCGGTCCCATAGTGTCACCATGGTCTCCTTGGACCTGCATTGTCATCAGGGACCATTGGTTCCATGTGGCCTGGCTGTGTCACAGTGATGTGGATTCCGTAATTGCCTTCAGTGTCACAATGGAGCCTTGTTTCTGTGAGGCTCTCAACTGTCACAACTGTCTCCTTGGTTCCATCAGCCCCCGCTGTGTCACAAGGGTCCCCTTGGTTCCATGAGCACACCAAAGCTTTGCATAAACATTGAGCAGCACCTGCTTAACACACCTGGGAACATCTGTCTGCATTCAAAAGACAGGTCACAGCTGAGAAAGGCACCAGCAGCTTCCATCTGCAACAGAGATGCAGGGAAAGGACAAGGACAGAGAATTCAGCTGCAAGACTCCGAGAATTCTGCATCCAGACATCATTTCTGGTCCCACTGTCCCTAGTAGAAAGGTGTCATCATTCCAGGTTCCAGGCAGCCTGTACTCAGCATGTGCTTCTACAGTGGGGATTTGTCGTTTAGGAAACCTGCTCAGGCTTTTCCCTTCTTTCCTCACAAACAGGAATACTTGTCCTGGGCCTGGATGCAGGCAGAGCCCTGAGGAGAGCACGTGGGACATGGTGCAGTGGGCAGGGACAGCCAGCTGCAGAGTTCAGGGGGAAGGGCTTCTGGTGCAGGGCCAGGCATGTCAGTCCCAGCTGGGCCATGTCAGACATGTCCCCAGGCTGGGCTTGGGGAGCAGCTTGTCCAAACAGGGTCAGCCTGCAAGGGGCTCATTCTTCAGTGGGCCCACACTTCCTAAGGAGACATTCAGCATCAAGATCACCTGGGGAATGCCTAAGTTGCTTCTTCTTTGAACTGAAAAAGAAAAATTACTCCCTTTTATAAAACTGAAAATCATGAGCTGTACCTTGAAATCTTCCTCCTTAAGAGAACTCCAAAGTGACTCCAAGCAGCTGCACAAGGCCTGGAGACTGGAAGACATTGGAAAGAAGACAAAGAGCTCCTGATGATCCCCAACGGTGGATTTGGGGCTGAGTCCAGGAGCCCCAGGCACTGAGAGAAGGTTGAAGAAGCTGCTCAAGGAGTCAGAAGCAAAACTCCAAGTCCCTTGGAGCATCAGTGGCCCCACTGAGGGCAGGGACTGCCAAAGGCTCCCCAGGGAGTGGTGAGAGCAGATCCTTGAGGCCAGGATTGCAGGAGCCCGAGGCTGTGAGCAGGGAACTGCAATGCTGAGCAAGGCCTGGGCTGGTTGGAGGAAGCAGAAAGGCCAAGGCCTGAGCCCAGGCCTGGGCCAGCAGGGCCTGTCCCTCACAGGTGGCTCGGGGCTATTCCTGGAGCACTGGGATGGGAGAGGCAGCAAGGACAAATGTCATCAAGCTGTGTGACACTCCAGATGCTCATGGAACCAAGGGCCAGTGTGACACAGCAGGGCCTCATGGAAACAAGAGGCCGTGCTGAGCCTGCGCGCCTGTAACACCCCAGAACACTGAAATGCTGAGGGTGAGCAAAGGTTCCTTTACTCGAGTTTGGTGCAGAGTAGAAACCCCAGCCAGATATTCTCAAGAGGTCAAAACGACACAAAAGTGTACTGGAAAAATACAGAAAACCGAGCTCCTTTGGCAAATGATTTCATACAACATCCAATTCAACGTGCATCACTTAGCGTAGCAGGAACATCATTAACTCGGCCCATGTAAGATGGAAACCTTTAGGCATAAAAATGTTAAACTACCCAAAAACATTCCAGTAAAAGAGGATAAGAAGGTTAAAAGAGAAAAAAGAGACAGAAAGACAGAAGATCTCCAGATAGATATGCAGAGAGCTACCAGCTGCTAGGCTTCCAGTGTGGCTGAGACACAGACCCAGGAGATTTCAGGATTCAGACCAGGGCTTGACGTCATGCCCGATTTTTTAAATCCCTAGCGTTTTCTAAGCCCTCCTCTTTTCAGGGACATCTGCTTTCTTACCACGCACTGCTGTGTTTCATTGCCTTTGTGTGGGATTGATTGACGGCTCAGCCAATCAGAGCTGGGTGGGCGCTGCCCCTGCTGTGTGCTTGATTGACGGCTCAGCCAATCAGAGCTGGCTGGGCGGTGACCCTGCTGTGTGCTTGATTGACGGCTCAACCAATCAGAGCTGGCTGGGCGCGGCCCCTGCTGTGTGATTGATTGACGGCTCAACCAATCAGAGCTGGCTGGGCGCTGCCCCTGCTGTGTGATTGATTGACGGCTCAGCCAATCAGAGCTGGCTGGGCGCTGCCCCTGCTGTGTGATTGATTGACGGCTCAGGCAGTCACAGCTGGGTTTGCTCTGCCCCTGCTGTGTGATTGGCAGATCTGCCAGGCCATGGCTGGGGACGGGGCTCTGTCCCACCTCATTCCAAGGTCTGTCCCAGCCCCGGCCCCACTCGGCCATTCCGAGCATCCCGACGGGTCTGGGGACATTGATGTCATCCAGCCTCTGACAGCGACCATGGGGACACTGCGGAACCTCATGGAACCAAAGAGACCATTTTGACACTCTGGTGCCTCATGCAATCAGGGGCACCTTTGTGAGACTCGGGACCCCAATGGAACCAAGGGTCAGTGATGAAGCTGTGCGGCCCAGAGAACCAAGGAGCCTTTGTTACACAGCAGGGCCACATGGAGCCCAGGGGCCGTGGTGACTCTGCAGGACCTTAGGGAAGCAAGGGGCCATTGTTTACACTACAGAAGCAGGGAGAATATTGTGACAAGGAGAATATCGGGACACTACAGGGACTCCTGGAATCAAGGAGAACATTGTGACACTGTGAGGCCCCATGGAACCAAGGCAACATGGAACAGGTCTGGCTGGCTGGGCCTCCCGGGGGCCACCTGGCAAGACTGGCTGATCCTGGAATGTTGAGGACTGCCTCTCATCAGCTCCTGGAGCACTAAGGCTCTGTGCTTTCCTTCCTATGGAAAAGTACCAGCCCCTTTTGCAGGTTCCCACGGCTGAAACTGATATTCCCCCTGAAAAAGCACTACATACAAGGCTTGCTCCCAGCCAAAATCTGCTAGGAGTAACAGCTCTGGGTGGCCACCGTTTCCTGAGGGCTGCCTCTCATCTACCACTCTAAGGGTCGGTGTGAAGTTTCCCTCATTTTTGCCTCATGACCCTCTCAAGAAGACCTCAAGGACCCCCGCCCAGGTTGACTCTGGACAATGGTTTTCCGGCCTGCTTGAGGTGGGTGCTTGCCAAGGGACTCTTTGCAGGTGTGTTGTGCTCACTGGACTGTGCTGTCATGGTACCAGCTGAAGCCTGCATGTACTGCACGACCGCACCTGTCTCTTGGAGCACCACACAATGCTCCATAAATCTCCCCGCCTCTTGGCCACAAGCCACTCGCTTTGGAAAAGGACTATAAAAGAGCGATCCTCTGGAGAAGACCCTGAGTACTCCCCACGGATGACCACCCTTCCATTGCCTGGCCCACCATGACCTTGGTCTCGTCTGTTGGTAGCTACTTCCCCCTTCCCCTCCTTTTCTCTCTCTATACTCCGTTTCCTATATCTCTCCCCTCTAGCGCAACTGAATTGTTTGGCATTCAATAAAAATGCATTGCTGTTGTTGAATAAACTGATTTGTCCCCCGCTATTTACCTGTTTGCACCTCTGAGATCGAACAATCCTCGGCCTGTGTTGGCAGATGGTGACACACCCCCACCCCCCCCCCCCCCCCATCCCCCATGCCCTTGCTTCTCCCAGTTGATTGCTGATCGTGGTGTGACATGGAATGGAACATCCCTTGGGCCAGTCCAGCCCAGCTGTCCCATCCCTGTTCCCTCAGGAACACTTGCCCATCCCAAGTCCATGGGTTGGAGGGGCTTGCAGACACGCCTCGTGGGGCGAGCACTGTGACAAGGACAGGAGAACAGAACAACATTTACACTTACCAAGGGCAGAGAACAGAAGAGCACAGTCTTGGAGAAACGCACAAAGGATGTAGCCGAGGCAAACGGAGCGTGCACAAAACGCAAGGAGAATGTCAGCTCAGCTCTGCAAGGCTGACAAAAGCAGAAGTTATACACAACAATAATATTGCCCTTCCTCAAAAGCGGGGATCAAAGAGCAGTCACCTAAAAAGGACAGTGCATGTTGAAGACACACTCCAAAGAACCATAGAAGGACTTGTGAGAAGGGGTGCAATTATGGCAAATAAATTCCAGGTGGGGTTAACTAATGAATACATCATCAGTGTGAGTGATAAAAGCTCCGATTGCCTGGTGGCCAGTGCACTCGAGTAGATGAAGGATTGCCCAAGTGACCACCATGGTGTAATAAAGAATACCTGCTCTCAAATCCTCAAAACTGTGTTCAAAAGTTGCTATCCAGCAGATTTCAGTATCAGTGGTGTCCCTGACTCCATTATGCCCCTTGCACACTTTCACGAGGGCCCCTTGGTTCCACGAGGCCCTGCTGGATAACAGTGGACCCTTGGTTCCATTTGGGTCTGTACTGTCAAAATGACCTCCTTAGTTCTGCACTGCCACAATGCTCTCTCCTTGGTGCCACGAGGCCTTGGTGTGTCACAACAGCCTCTCGGTTCCATGAACTGCCATAGTGTCAGCACGGTCTCTTGCATCTGCAGTATCACGATGGACAATTGGTTACAAGCAGCCCCGCTGTGTCACAACGACTACTTGGTTCATGAGGCCCCACAGTGTCACCATGGCCCCTTGGTTCCCCGAGGCCTCGCTGTAGAACAATGGCCTCTCAGTTCCAGGAGGTTTTGTACTGTCAACAGTGCTCTCCTTGGTTCTACAGTGGCTGCTTGCTTCCATAATTCTTCCTCAGTGTCACAGTGGTCTCCTTGGTTCCATGAGGCTCTGCAATGTCCCAATATCCCATCGTTTCCATGAGCTTCTGCCCCATCAACCATGTCCTTTGCTCCAGTGAGGCCCCGCAACGGCACACCAGACCCTTGGCTCCATGAGGTTCCATAGTGTAACATGGGTGCCTTGATTCCAAGAGGTTCTGCTGGGTCACACTGGCCCCTTGGTTCCACGAGGCCCTGCTGGATAACAGTGGACCCTTGGTTCCATTTGGGTCTGTACTGTCAAAATGGCCTCCTTAGTTCTGCACTGCCACAATGCTCTCTCCTTGGTGCCACGAGGCCTTGGTGTGTCACAACAGCCTCTCGGTTCCATGAACTGCCATAGTGTCAGCACGGTCTCTTGCATCTGCAGTATCACGATGGACAATTGGTTACAAGCAGCCCCGCTGTGTCACAATGACTACTTGGTTCATGAGGCCCCACAGTGTCACCATGGCCCCTTGGTTCCCCGAGGCCTCGCTGTAGAACAATGGCCTCTCAGTTCCAGGAGGTTTTGTACTGTCAACAGTGCTCTCCTTGGTTCTACAGTGGCTGCTTGCTTCCATAATTCTTCCTCAGTGTCACAGTGGTCTCCTTGGTTCCATGAGGCTCTGCAATGTCCCAATATCCCATCGTTTCCATGAGCTTCTGTCCCATCAACCATGTCCTTTGCTCCAGTGAGGCCCCGCAACGGCACACCGGACCCTTGGCTCCATGAGGTTCCATAGTGTAACATGGGTGCCTTGATTCCAAGAGGTTCTGCTGGGTCACACTGGACCCTTGGTTCCATGAGGTTCCGTGGTATCGCCATGGTTTCCCTGGATCCGCAGTATCGCTACGGACCATAGGTTTCATGCAGCTTTGCTGTGCTACAGTGGCTCCTTGGTTCCATCAAGTGCCACTGTGTAACAAGGGAATCTTGGTCCCATGAGGTTCTGGACTGTCACAATGCTGTCCTTGGTTCTGGACTCTAACAACGGACCCTTGGTTCCACGAGGTTCCATTACGTCACAATGCTCTCCTTGGTTCCACAAGGCCTTGCTTTGTCACAATGGACCCTTGGTTCCATGAGCTTCCGTAGTGTAACCATGGTCTCCTGGGATCTGCATTGTCACAATGGACAATTGGTTGCATGGGAGCCTGCTGTGTCACAAGAGAGCCTTAGCTCCATGAGGTTCTGGACTGTCACAGTGGTCTCCCTGCTTCAACGAGGCCCTGGAGTGTCTCGAGGGCTGCTTGGTTCTGTGAGCTTCCACAACGTCCCAATGGTCTCCTTGTTTCTGCAGTGTCATAGTGGACTCTTGGTTCCATGAGGTTCCTAAATGTCACAGGTCTCCTTGGTTCCATGTGGCCCTGCTGTGTCACCACAGCCCCTTGGTTCCAGGAGTTTCTGGGCTGTCAACAGTGGTTCCTTTGTTCCAATCAGGCACCGCTGTGTCACACTGCACCCTGGCTTCCATGAAGTTCTTCAGTGTCACAGTGGCCCCTTGGATCCATGCGGTCCCATAGTGTCACCATGGTCTCCTTGGACCTGCATTGTCATCAGGGACCATTGGTTCCATGTGGCCTGGCTGTGTCACAGTGATGTGGATTCCGTAATTGCCTTCAGTGTCACAATGGAGCCTTGTTTCTGTGAGGCTCTCAACTGTCACAACTGTCTCCTTGGTTCCATCAGCCCCCGCTGTGTCACAAGGGTCCCCTTGGTTCCATGAGCACACCAAAGCTTTGCATAAACATTGAGCAGCACCTGCTTAACACACCTGGGAACATCTGTCTGCATTCAAAAGACAGGTCACAGCTGAGAAAGGCACCAGCAGCTTCCATCTGCAACAGAGATGCAGGGAAAGGACAAGGACAGAGAATTCAGCTGCAAGACTCCGAGAATTCTGCATCCAGACATCATTTCTGGTCCCACTGTCCCTAGTAGAAAGGTGTCATCATTCCAGGTTCCAGGCAGCCTGTACTCAGCATGTGCTTCTACAGTGGGGGTTTGTCGTTTAGGAAAACCTGCTCAGGCTTTTCCCTTCTTTCCTCACAAACAGGAATACTTGTCCTGGGCCTGGATGCAGGCACAGCCCTGAGGAGAGCACGTGGGACATGGTGCAGTGGGCAGGGACAGCCAGCTGCAGAGTTCAGGGGGAAGGGCTTCTGGTGCAGGGCCAGGGATGTCAGTCCCAGCTGGGCCATGTCAGACACGCTGAGGCTGGGCTTGGGGAGCAGCTTGTCCAAACAGGGTCAGCCTGCAAGGGGCTCATTCTTCAGTGGGCCCACACCTCCTAAGGAGACATTCAGCATCAAGATCACCTGGGGAATGCCTAAGTTGCTTCTTCTTTGAACTGAAAAAGAAAAATTACTCCCTTTTATAAAACTGAAAATCATGAAACCTTGAAATCTTCCTCCTTAAGAGAACTCCAAAGTGACTCCAAGCAGCTGCACAAGGCCTGGAGACTGGAAGACATTGGAAAGAAGACAAAGAGCTCCTGATGATCCCCAACGGTGGATTTGGGGCTGAGTCCAGGAGCCCCAGGCACTGAGAGAAGGTTGAAGAAGCTGCTCAAGGAGTCAGAAGCAAAACTCCAAGTCCCTTGGAGCATCACTGGCCCCACTGAGGGCAGGGACTGCCAAAGGCTCCCCAGGGAGTGGTGAGAGCAGATCCTTGAGGCCAGGATTGCAGGAGCCCGAGGCTGTGAGCAGGGAACTGCAATGCTGAGCAAGGCCTGGGCTGGTTGGAGGAAGCAGAAAGGCCAAGGCCTGAGCCCAGGCCTGGGCCAGCAGGGCCTGTCCCTCACAGGTGGCTCGGGGCTATTCCTGGAGCACTGGGATGGGAGAGGCAGCAAGGACAAATGTCATCAAGCTGTGTGACACTCCAGATGCTCATGGAACCAAGGGCCAGTGTGACACAGCGGGGCCTCATGGAAACAAGAGTCCGTGCTGAGCCTGCGCGCCTGTAACACCCCAGAACACTGAAATGCTGAGGGTGAGCAAAGGTTCCTTTACTCGAGTTTGGTGCAGAGTAGAAACCCCAGCCAGATATTCTCAAGAGGTCAAAACGACACAAAAGTGTACTGGAAAAATACAGAAAACCGAGCTCCTTTGGCAAATGATTTCATACAACATCCAATTCAACGTGCATCACTTAGCGTAGCAGGAACATCATTAACTCGGCCCATGTAAGATGGAAACCTTTAGGCATAAAAATGTTAAACTACCCAAAAACATTCCAGTAAAAGAGGATAAGAAGGTTAAAAGAGAAAAAAGAGACAGAAAGACAGAAGATCTCCAGATAGATATGCAGAGAGCTACCAGCTGCTAGGCTTCCAGTGTGGCTGAGACACAGACCCAGGAGATTTCAGGATTCAGACCAGGGCTTGACGTCATGCCCGATTTTTTAAATCCCTAGCGTTTTCTAAGCTCTCCTCTTCTCAGGGACATCTGCTTTCTTACCACGCACTGCTGTGTTTCATTGCCTTTGTGTGGGATTGATTGACGGCTCAGCCAATCAGAGCTGGGTGGGCGCTGCCCCTGCTGTGTGCTTGATTGACGGCTCAGCCAATCAGAGCTGGCTGGGCGGTGACCCTGCTGTGTGCTTGATTGACGGCTCAACCAATCAGAGCTGGCTGGGTGCGGCCCCTGCTGTGTGATTGATTGACGGCTCAACCAATCAGAGCTGGCTGGGCGCTGCCCCTGCTGTGTGGGATTGATTGACGGCTCAGCCAATCAGAGCTGGCTGGGCGCTGCCCCTGCTGTGTGATTGATTGACGGCTCAGGCAGTCACAGCTGGGTTTGCTCTGCCCCTGCTGTGTGATTGGCAGATCTGCCAGGCCATGGCTGGGGACGGGGCTCTGTCCCACCTCATTCCAAGGTCTGTCCCAGCCCCGGCCCCACTCGGCCATTCCGAGCATCCCGACGGGTCTGGGGACATTGATGTCATCCAGCCTCTGACAGCGACCATGGGGACACTGCGGAACCTCATGGAACCAAAGAGACCATTTTGACACTCTGGTGCCTCATGCAATCAGGGCCACCTTTGTGAGACTCGGGACCCCAATGGAACCAAGGGTCAGTGATGAAGCTGTGCGGCCCAGAGAACCAAGGAGCCTTTGTTACACAGCAGGGCCACATGGAGCCCAGGGGCCGTGGTGACTCTGCAGGACCTTAGGGAAGCAAGGGGCCATTGTTTACACTACAGAAGCAGGGAGAATATTGTGACAAGGAGAATATCGGGACACTACAGGGACTCCTGGAATCAAGGAGAACATTGTGACACTGTGAGGCCCCATGGAACCAAGGCAACATGGAACAGGTCTGGCTGGCTGGGCCTCCCGGGGGCCACCTGGCAAGACTGGCTGATCCTGGAATGTTGAGGACTGCCTCTCATCAGCTCCTGGAGCACTAAGGCTCCGTGCTTTCCTTCCTATGGAAAAGTACCAGCCCCTTTTGCAGGTTCCCACGGCTGAAACTGATATTCCCCCTGAAAAAGCACTACATACAAGGCTTGCTCCCAGCCAAAATCTGCTAGGAGTAACAGCTCTGGGTGGCCACCGTTTCCTGAGGGCTGCCTCTCATCTACCACTCTAAGGGTCGGTGTGAAGTTTCCCTCATTTTTGCCTCATGACCCTCTCAAGAAGACCTCAAGGACCCCCGCCCAGGTTGACTCTGGACAATGGTTTTCTGGCCTGCTTGAGGTGGGTGCTTGCCAAGGGACTCTTTGCAGGTGTGTTGTGCTCACTGGACTGTGCTGTCATGGTACCAGCTGAAGCCTGCATGTACTGCACGACCGCACCTGTCTCTTGGAGCACCACACAATGCTCCATAAATCTCCCCGCCTCTTGGCCACAAGCCACTCGCTTTGGAAAAGGACTATAAAAGAGCGATCCTCTGGAGAAGACCCTGAGTACTCCCCACGGATGACCACCCTTCCATTGCCTGGCCCACCATGACCTTGGTCTCGTCTGTTGGTAGCTACTTCCCCCTTCCCCTCCTTTTCTCTCTCTATACTCCGTTTCCTATATCTCTCCCCTCTAGCGCAACTGAATTGTTTGGCATTCAATAAAAATGCATTGCTGTTGTTGAATAAACTGATTTGTCCCCCGCTATTTACCTGTTTGCACCTCTGAGATCGAACAATCCTCGGCCTGTGTTGGCAGATGGTGACACACCCCCACCCCCCCCCCCCCCCATCCCCCATGCCCTTGCTTCTCCCAGTTGATTGCTGATCGTGGTGTGACATGGAATGGAACATCCCTTGGGCCAGTCCAGCCCAGCTGTCCCATCCCTGTTCCCTCAGGAACACTTGCCCATCCCAAGTCCATGGGTTGGAGGGGCTTGCAGACACGCCTCGTGGGGCGAGCACTGTGACAAGGACAGGAGAACAGAACAACATTTACACTTACCAAGGGCAGAGAACAGAAGAGCACAGTCTTGGAGAAACGCACAAAGGATGTAGCCGAGGCAAACGGAGCGTGCACAAAACGCAAGGAGAATGTCAGCTCAGCTCTGCAAGGCTGACAAAAGCAGAAGTTATACACAACAATAATATTGCCCTTCCTCAAAAGCGGGGATCAAAGAGCAGTCACCTAAAAAGGACAGTGCATGTTGAAGACACACTCCAAAGAACCATAGAAGGACTTGTGAGAAGGGGTGCAATTATGGCAAATAAATTCCAGGTGGGGTTAACTAATGAATACATCATCAGTGTGAGTGATAAAAGCTCCGATTGCCTGGTGGCCAGTGCACTCGAGTAGATGAAGGATTGCCCAAGTGACCACCATGGTGTAATAAAGAATACCTGCTCTCAAATCCTCAAAACTGTGTTCAAAAGTTGCTATCCAGCAGATTTCAGTATCAGTGGTGTCCCTGACTCCATTATGCCCCTTGCACACTTTCACGAGGGCCCCTTGGTTCCACGAGGCCCTGCTGGATAACAGTGGACCCTTGGTTCCATTTGGGTCTGTACTGTCAAAATGGCCTCCTTAGTTCTGCACTGCCACAATGCTCTCTCCTTGGTGCCACGAGGCCTTGGTGTGTCACAACAGCCTCTCGGTTCCATGAACTGCCATAGTGTCAGCACGGTCTCTTGCATCTGCAGTATCACGATGGACAATTGGTTACAAGCAGCCCCGCTGTGTCACAACGACTACTTGGTTCATGAGGCCCCACAGTGTCACCATGGCCCCTTGGTTCCCCGAGGCCTCGCTGTAGAACAATGGCCTCTCAGTTCCAGGAGGTTTTGTACTGTCAACAGTGCTCTCCTTGGTTCTACAGTGGCTGCTTGCTTCCATAATTCTTCCTCAGTGTCACAGTGGTCTCCTTGGTTCCATGAGGCTCTGCAATGTCCCAATATCCCATCGTTTCCATGAGCTTCTGTCCCATCAACCATGTCCTTTGCTCCAGTGAGGCCCCGCAACGGCACACCGGACCCTTGGCTCCATGAGGTTCCATAGTGTAACATGGGTGCCTTGATTCCAAGAGGTTCTGCTGGGTCACACTGGACCCTTGGTTCCATGAGGTTCCGTGGTATCGCCATGGTTTCCCTGGATCCGCAGTAGCGCTATGGACCATAGGTTTCATGCAGCTTTGCTGTGCTACAGTGGCTCCTTGGTTCCATCAAGTGCCACTGTGTAACAAGGGAATCTTGGTCCCATGAGGTTCTGGACTGTCACAATGGTGTCCTTGGTTCTGGACTCTAACAACGGACCCTTGGTTCCACGAGGTTCCATTACGTCACAATGCTCTCCTTGGTTCCACAAGGCCTTGCTTTGTCACAATGGACCCTTGGTTCCATGAGCTTCCGTAGTGTAACCATGGTCTCCTGGGATCTGCATTGTCACAATGGACAATTGGTTGCATGGGAGCCTGCTGTGTCACAAGAGAGCCTTAGCTCCATGAGGTTCTGGACTGTCACAATGGTCTCCCTGCTTCAACGAGGCCCTGGAGTGTCTCGAGGGCTGCTTGGTTCTGTGAGCTTCCACAACGTCCCAATGGTCTCCTTGTTTCTGCAGTGTCATAGTGGACTCTTGGTTCCATGAGGTTCCTAAATGTCACAGGTCTCCTTGGTTCCATGTGGCCCTGCTGTGTCACCACAGCCCCTTGGTTCCAGGAGTTTCTGGGCTGTCAACAGTGGTTCCTTTGTTCCAATCAGGCACCGCTGTGTCACACTGCACCCTGGCTTCCATGAAGTTCTTCAGTGTCACAGTGGCCCCTTGGATCCATGCGGTCCCATAGTGTCACCATGGTCTCCTTGGACCTGCATTGTCATCAGGGACCATTGGTTCCATGTGGCCTGGCTGTGTCACAGTGATGTGGATTCCGTAATTGCCTTCAGTGTCACAATGGAGCCTTGTTTCTGTGAGGCTCTCAACTGTCACAACTGTCTCCTTGGTTCCATCAGCCCCCGCTGTGTCACAAGGGTCCCCTTGGTTCCATGAGCACACCAAAGCTTTGCATAAACATTGAGCAGCACCTGCTTAACACACCTGGGAACATCTGTCTGCATTCAAAAGACAGGTCACAGCTGAGAAAGGCACCAGCAGCTTCCATCTGCAACAGAGATGCAGGGAAAGGACAAGGACAGAGAATTCAGCTGCAAGACTCCGAGAATTCTGCATCCAGACATCATTTCTGGTCCCACTGTCCCTAGTAGAAAGGTGTCATCATTCCAGGTTCCAGGCAGCCTGTACTCAGCATGTGCTTCTACAGTGGGGATTTGTCGTTTAGGAAACCTGCTCAGGCTTTTCCCTTCTTTCCTCACAAACAGGAATACTTGTCCTGGGCCTGGATGCAGGCAGAGCCCTGAGGAGAGCACGTGGGACATGGTGCAGTGGGCAGGGACAGCCAGCTGCAGAGTTCAGGGGGAAGGGCTTCTGGTGCAGGGCCAGGCATGTCAGTCCCAGCTGGGCCATGTCAGACATGTCCCCAGGCTGGGCTTGGGGAGCAGCTTGTCCAAACAGGGTCAGCCTGCAAGGGGCTCATTCTTCTGTGGGCCCACACTTCCTAAGGAGACATTCAGCATCAAGATCACCTGGGGAATGCCTAAGTTGCTTCTTCTTTGAACTGAAAAAGAAAAATTACTCCCTTTTATAAAACTGAAAATCATGAGCTGTACCTTGAAATCTTCCTCCTTAAGAGAACTCCAAAGTGACTCCAAGCAGCTGCACAAGGCCTGGAGACTGGAAGACATTGGAAAGAAGACAAAGAGCTCCTGATGATCCCCAACGGTGGATTTGGGGCTGAGTCCAGGAGCCCCAGGCACTGAGAGAAGGTTGAAGAAGCTGCTCAAGGAGTCAGAAGCAAAACTCCAAGTCCCTTGGAGCATCAGTGGCCCCACTGAGGGCAGGGACTGCCAAAGGCTCCCCAGGGAGTGGTGAGAGCAGATCCTTGAGGCCAGGATTGCAGGAGCCCGAGGCTGTGAGCAGGGAACTGCAATGCTGAGCAAGGCCTGGGCTGGTTGGAGGAAGCAGAAAGGCCAAGGCCTGAGCCCAGGCCTGGGCCAGCAGGGCCTGTCCCTCACAGGTGGCTCGGGGCTATTCCTGGAGCACTGGGATGGGAGAGGCAGCAAGGACAAATGTCATCAAGCTGTGTGACACTCCAGATGCTCATGGAACCAAGGGCCAGTGTGACACAGCAGGGCCTCATGGAAACAAGAGGCCGTGCTGAGCCTGCGCGCCTGTAACACCCCAGAACACTGAAATGCTGAGGGTGAGCAAAGGTTCCTTTACTCGAGTTTGGTGCAGAGTAGAAACCCCAGCCAGATATTCTCAAGAGGTCAAAACGACACAAAAGTGTACTGGAAAAATACAGAAAACCGAGCTCCTTTGGCAAATGATTTCATACAACATCCAATTCAACGTGCATCACTTAGCGTAGCAGGAACATCATTAACTCGGCCCATGTAAGATGGAAACCTTTAGGCATAAAAATGTTAAACTACCCAAAAACATTCCAGTAAAAGAGGATAAGAAGGTTAAAAGAGAAAAAAGAGACAGAAAGACAGAAGATCTCCAGATAGATATGCAGAGAGCTACCAGCTGCTAGGCTTCCAGTGTGGCTGAGACACAGACCCAGGAGATTTCAGGATTCAGACCAGGGCTTGACGTCATGCCCGATTTTTTAAATCCCTAGCGTTTTCTAAGCCCTCCTCTTTTCAGGGACATCTGCTTTCTTACCACGCACTGCTGTGTTTCATTGCCTTTGTGTGGGATTGATTGACGGCTCAGCCAATCAGAGCTGGGTGGGCGCTGCCCCTGCTGTGTGCTTGATTGACGGCTCAGCCAATCAGAGCTGGCTGGGCGGTGACCCTGCTGTGTGCTTGATTGACGGCTCAACCAATCAGAGCTGGCTGGGCGCGGCCCCTGCTGTGTGATTGATTGACGGCTCAACCAATCAGAGCTGGCTGGGCGCTGCCCCTGCTGTGTGATTGATTGACGGCTCAGGCAGTCACAGCTGGGTTTGCTCTGCCCCTGCTGTGTGATTGGCAGATCTGCCAGGCCATGGCTGGGGACGGGGCTCTGTCCCACCTCATTCCAAGGTCTGTCCCAGCCCCGGCCCCACTCGGCCATTCCGAGCATCCCGACGGGTCTGGGGACATTGATGTCATCCAGCCTCTGACAGCGACCATGGGGACACTGCGGAACCTCATGGAACCAAAGAGACCATTTTGACACTCTGGTGCCTCATGCAATCAGGGCCACCTTTGTGAGACTCGGGACCCCAATGGAACCAAGGGTCAGTGATGAAGCTGTGCGGCCCAGAGAACCAAGGAGCCTTTGTTACACAGCAGGGCCACATGGAGCCCAGGGGCCGTGGTGACTCTGCAGGACCTTAGGGAAGCAAGGGGCCATTGTTTACACTACAGAAGCAGGGAGAATATTGTGACAAGGAGAATATCGGGACACTACAGGGACTCCTGGAATCAAGGAGAACATTGTGACACTGTGAGGCCCCATGGAACCAAGGCAACATGGAACAGGTCTGGCTGGCTGGGCCTCCCGGGGGCCACCTGTCAAGACTGGCTGATCCTGGAATGTTGAGGACTGCCTCTCATCAGCTCCTGGAGCACTAAGGCTCCGTGCTTTCCTTCCTATGGAAAAGTACCAGCCCCTTTTGCAGGTTCCCACGGCTGAAACTGATATTCCCCCTGAAAAAGCACTACATACAAGGCTTGCTCCCAGCCAAAATCTGCTAGGAGTAACAGCTCTGGGTGGCCACTGTTTCCTGAGGGCTGCCTCTCATCTACCACTCTAAGGGTCGGTGTGAAGTTTCCCTCATTTTTGCCTCATGACCCTCTCAAGAAGACCTCAAGGACCCCCGCCCAGGTTGACTCTGGACAATGGTTTTCTGGCCTGCTTGAGGTGGGTGCTTGCCAAGGGACTCTTTGCAGGTGTGTTGTGCTCACTGGACTGTGCTGTCATGGTACCAGCTGAAGCCTGCATGTACTGCACGACCACACCTGTCTCTTGGAGCACCACACAATGCTCCATAAATCTCCCCGCCTCTTGGCCACAAGCCACTCGCTTTGGAAAAGGACTATAAAAGAGCGATCCTCTGGAGAAGACCCTGAGTACTCCCCACGGATGACCACCCTTCCATTGCCTGGCCCACCATGACCTTGGTCTCGTCTGTTGGTAGCTACTTCCCCCTTCCCCTCCTTTTCTCTCTCTATACTCCGTTTCCTATATCTCTCCCCTCTAGCGCAACTGAATTGTTTGGCATTCAATAAAAATGCATTGCTGTTGTTGAATAAACTGATTTGTCCCCCGCTATTTGCCTGCTATTACCTCTGAGATCAAACAATCCCCGGCCTGTCTTGGTAGATGGTGACACTCCCCCCACCCTCCCCCCCCCATCCCCCATGCCCCTGCTTCTCCCAGTTGATTGCTGATCCTGGTGTGACATGGAATGGAACATCCCTTGGGCCAGTCCAGCCCAGCTGTCCCATCCCTGTTCCCTCAGGAACACTTGCCCACCCCAAGTCCATGGGTTGGAGGGGCTTGCAGACACGCCTCGTGGGGCGAGCACTGTGACAAGGACAGGAGAACAGAACAACATTTACACTTACCAAGGGCAGAGAACAGAAGAGCACAGTCTTGGAGAAACGCACAAAGGATGTAGCCGAGGCAAACGGAGCGTGCACAAAACGCAAGGAGAATGTCAGCTCAGCTCTGCAAGGCTGACAAAAGCAGAAGTTATACACAACAATAATATTGCCCTTCCTCAAAAGCGGGGATCAAAGAGCAGTCACCTAAAAAGGACAGTGCATGTTGAAGACACACTCCAAAGAACCATAGAAGGACTTGTGAGAAGGGGTGCAATTATGGCAAATAAATTCCAGGTGGGGTTAACTAATGAATACATCATCAGTGTGAGTGATAAAAGCTCCGATTGCCTGGTGGCCAGTGCACTCGAGTAGATGAAGGATTGCCCAAGTGACCACCATGGTGTAATAAAGAATACCTGCTCTCAAATCCTCAAAACTGTGTTCAAAAGTTGCTATCCAGCAGATTTCAGTATCAGTGGTGTCCCTGACTCCATTATGCCCCTTGCACACTTTCACGAGGGCCCCTTGGTTCCACGAGGCCCTGCTGGATAACAGTGGACCCTTGGTTCCATTTGGGTCTGTACTGTCAAAATGGCCTCCTTAGTTCTGCACTGCCACAATGCTCTCTCCTTGGTGCCACGAGGCCTTGGTGTGTCACAACAGCCTCTCGGTTCCATGAACTGCCATAGTGTCAGCACGGTCTCTTGCATCTGCAGTATCACGATGGACAATTGGTTACAAGCAGCCCCGCTGTGTCACAACGACTACTTGGTTCATGAGGCCCCACAGTGTCACCATGGCCCCTTGGTTCCCCGAGGCCTCGCTGTAGAACAATGGCCTCTCAGTTCCAGGAGGTTTTGTACTGTCAACAGTGCTCTCCTTGGTTCTACAGTGGCTGCTTGCTTCCATAATTCTTCCTCAGTGTCACAGTGGTCTCCTTGGTTCCATGAGGCTCTGCAATGTCCCAATATCCCATCGTTTCCATGAGCTTCTGTCCCATCAACCATGTCCTTTGCTCCAGTGAGGCCCCGCAACGGCACACCGGACCCTTGGCTCCATGAGGTTCCATAGTGTAACATGGGTGCCTTGATTCCAAGAGGTTCTGCTGGGTCACACTGGACCCTTGGTTCCATGAGGTTCCGTGGTATCGCCATGGTTTCCCTGGATCCGCAGTAGCGCTATGGACCATAGGTTTCATGCAGCTTTGCTGTGCTACAGTGGCTCCTTGGTTCCATCAAGTGCCACTGTGTAACAAGGGAATCTTGGTCCCATGAGGTTCTGGACTGTCACAATGCTGTCCTTGGTTCTGGACTCTAACAACGGACCCTTGGTTCCACGAGGTTCCATTACGTCACAATGCTCTCCTTGGTTCCACAAGGCCTTGCTTTGTCACAATGGACCCTTGGTTCCATGAGCTTCCGTAGTGTAACCATGGTCTCCTGGGATCTGCATTGTCACAATGGACAATTGGTTGCATGGGAGCCTGCTGTGTCACAAGAGAGCCTTAGCTCCATGAGGTTCTGGACTGTCACAATGGTCTCCCTGCTTCAACGAGGCCCTGGAGTGTCTCGAGGGCTGCTTGGTTCTGTGAGCTTCCACAACGTCCCAATGGTCTCCTTGTTTCTGCAGTGTCATAGTGGACTCTTGGTTCCATGAGGTTCCTAAATGTCACAGGTCTCCTTGGTTCCATGTGGCCCTGCTGTGTCACCACAGCCCCTTGGTTCCAGGAGTTTCTGGGCTGTCAACAGTGGTTCCTTTGTTCCAATCAGGCACCGCTGTGTCACACTGCACCCTGGCTTCCATGAAGTTCTTCAGTGTCACAGTGGCCCCTTGGATCCATGCGGTCCCATAGTGTCACCATGGTCTCCTTGGACCTGCATTGTCATCAGGGACCATTGGTTCCATGTGGCCTGGCTGTGTCACAGTGATGTGGATTCCGTAATTGCCTTCAGTGTCACAATGGAGCCTTGTTTCTGTGAGGCTCTCAACTGTCACAACTGTCTCCTTGGTTCCATCAGCCCCCGCTGTGTCACAAGGGTCCCCTTGGTTCCATGAGCACACCAAAGCTTTGCATAAACATTGAGCAGCACCTGCTTAACACACCTGGGAACATCTGTCTGCATTCAAAAGACAGGTCACAGCTGAGAAAGGCACCAGCAGCTTCCATCTGCAACAGAGATGCAGGGAAAGGACAAGGACAGAGAATTCAGCTGCAAGACTCCGAGAATTCTGCATCCAGACATCATTTCTGGTCCCACTGTCCCTAGTAGAAAGGTGTCATCATTCCAGGTTCCAGGCAGCCTGTACTCAGCATGTGCTTCTACAGTGGGGATTTGTCGTTTAGGAAACCTGCTCAGGCTTTTCCCTTCTTTCCTCACAAACAGGAATACTTGTCCTGGGCCTGGATGCAGGCAGAGCCCTGAGGAGAGCACGTGGGACATGGTGCAGTGGGCAGGGACAGCCAGCTGCAGAGTTCAGGGGGAAGGGCTTCTGGTGCAGGGCCAGGGATGTCAGTCCCAGCTGGGCCATGTCAGACACGCTGAGGCTGGGCTTGGGGAGCAGCTTGTCCAAACAGGGTCAGCCTGCAAGGGGCTCATTCTTCTGTGGGCCCACACTTCCTAAGGAGACATTCAGCATCAAGATCACCTGGGGAATGCCTAAGTTGCTTCTTCTTTGAACTGAAAAAGAAAAATTACTCCCTTTTATAAAACTGAAAATCATGAGCTGTACCTTGAAATCTTCCTCCTTAAGAGAACTCCAAAGTGACTCCAAGCAGCTGCACAAGGCCTGGAGACTGGAAGACATTGGAAAGAAGACAAAGAGCTCCTGATGATCCCCAACGGTGGATTTGGGGCTGAGTCCAGGAGCCCCAGGCACTGAGAGAAGGTTGAAGAAGCTGCTCAAGGAGTCAGAAGCAAAACTCCAAGTCCCTTGGAGCATCAGTGGCCCCACTGAGGGCAGGGACTGCCAAAGGCTCCCCAGGGAGTGGTGAGAGCAGATCCTTGAGGCCAGGATTGCAGGAGCCCGAGGCTGTGAGCAGGGAACTGCAATGCTGAGCAAGGCCTGGGCTGGTTGGAGGAAGCAGAAAGGCCAAGGCCTGAGCCCAGGCCTGGGCCAGCAGGGCCTGTCCCTCACAGGTGGCTCGGGGCTATTCCTGGAGCACTGGGATGGGAGAGGCAGCAAGGACAAATGTCATCAAGCTGTGTGACACTCCAGATGCTCATGGAACCAAGGGCCAGTGTGACACAGCAGGGCCTCATGGAAACAAGAGGCCGTGCTGAGCCTGCGCGCCTGTAACACCCCAGAACACTGAAATGCTGAGGGTGAGCAAAGGTTCCTTTACTCGAGTTTGGTGCAGAGTAGAAACCCCAGCCAGATATTCTCAAGAGGTCAAAACGACACAAAAGTGTACTGGAAAAATACAGAAAACCGAGCTCCTTTGGCAAATGATTTCATACAACATCCAATTCAACGTGCATCACTTAGCGTAGCAGGAACATCATTAACTCGGCCCATGTAAGATGGAAACCTTTAGGCATAAAAATGTTAAACTACCCAAAAACATTCCAGTAAAAGAGGATAAGAAGGTTAAAAGAGAAAAAAGAGACAGAAAGACAGAAGATCTCCAGATAGATATGCAGAGAGCTACCAGCTGCTAGGCTTCCAGTGTGGCTGAGACACAGACCCAGGAGATTTCAGGATTCAGACCAGGGCTTGACGTCATGCCCGATTTTTTAAATCCCTAGCGTTTTCTAAGCCCTCCTCTTTTCAGGGACATCTGCTTTCTTACCACGCACTGCTGTGTTTCATTGCCTTTGTGTGGGATTGATTGACGGCTCAGCCAATCAGAGCTGGGTGGGCGCTGCCCCTGCTGTGTGCTTGATTGACGGCTCAGCCAATCAGAGCTGGCTGGGCGGTGACCCTGCTGTGTGCTTGATTGACGGCTCAACCAATCAGAGCTGGCTGGGCGCGGCCCCTGCTGTGTGATTGATTGACGGCTCAACCAATCAGAGCTGGCTGGGCGCTGCCCCTGCTGTGTGATTGATTGACGGCTCAGCCAATCAGAGCTGGCTGGGCGCTGCCCCTGCTGTGTGATTGATTGACGGCTCAGGCAGTCACAGCTGGGTTTGCTCTGCCCCTGCTGTGTGATTGGCAGATCTGCCAGGCCATGGCTGGGGACGGGGCTCTGTCCCACCTCATTCCAAGGTCTGTCCCAGCCCCGGCCCCACTCGGCCATTCCGAGCATCCCGACGGGTCTGGGGACATTGATGTCATCCAGCCTCTGACAGCGACCATGGGGACACTGCGGAACCTCATGGAACCAAAGAGACCATTTTGACACTCTGGTGCCTCATGCAATCAGGGGCACCTTTGTGAGACTCGGGACCCCAATGGAACCAAGGGTCAGTGATGAAGCTGTGCGGCCCAGAGAACCAAGGAGCCTTTGTTACACAGCAGGGCCACATGGAGCCCAGGGGCCGTGGTGACTCTGCAGGACCTTAGGGAAGCAAGGGGCCATTGTTTACACTACAGAAGCAGGGAGAATATTGTGACAAGGAGAATATCGGGACACTACAGGGACTCCTGGAATCAAGGAGAACATTGTGACACTGTGAGGCCCCATGGAACCAAGGCAACATGGAACAGGTCTGGCTGGCTGGGCCTCCCGGGGGCCACCTGGCAAGACTGGCTGATCCTGGAATGTTGAGGACTGCCTCTCATCAGCTCCTGGAGCACTAAGGCTCTGTGCTTTCCTTCCTATGGAAAAGTACCAGCCCCTTTTGCAGGTTCCCACGGCTGAAACTGATATTCCCCCTGAAAAAGCACTACATACAAGGCTTGCTCCCAGCCAAAATCTGCTAGGAGTAACAGCTCTGGGTGGCCACCGTTTCCTGAGGGCTGCCTCTCATCTACCACTCTAAGGGTCGGTGTGAAGTTTCCCTCATTTTTGCCTCATGACCCTCTCAAGAAGACCTCAAGGACCCCCGCCCAGGTTGACTCTGGACAATGGTTTTCCGGCCTGCTTGAGGTGGGTGCTTGCCAAGGGACTCTTTGCAGGTGTGTTGTGCTCACTGGACTGTGCTGTCATGGTACCAGCTGAAGCCTGCATGTACTGCACGACCGCACCTGTCTCTTGGAGCACCACACAATGCTCCATAAATCTCCCCGCCTCTTGGCCACAAGCCACTCGCTTTGGAAAAGGACTATAAAAGAGCGATCCTCTGGAGAAGACCCTGAGTACTCCCCACGGATGACCACCCTTCCATTGCCTGGCCCACCATGACCTTGGTCTCGTCTGTTGGTAGCTACTTCCCCCTTCCCCTCCTTTTCTCTCTCTATACTCCGTTTCCTATATCTCTCCCCTCTAGCGCAACTGAATTGTTTGGCATTCAATAAAAATGCATTGCTGTTGTTGAATAAACTGATTTGTCCCCCGCTATTTACCTGTTTGCACCTCTGAGATCGAACAATCCTCGGCCTGTGTTGGCAGATGGTGACACACCCCCACCCCCCCCCCCCCCCCATCCCCCATGCCCTTGCTTCTCCCAGTTGATTGCTGATCGTGGTGTGACATGGAATGGAACATCCCTTGGGCCAGTCCAGCCCAGCTGTCCCATCCCTGTTCCCTCAGGAACACTTGCCCATCCCAAGTCCATGGGTTGGAGGGGCTTGCAGACACGCCTCGTGGGGCGAGCACTGTGACAAGGACAGGAGAACAGAACAACATTTACACTTACCAAGGGCAGAGAACAGAAGAGCACAGTCTTGGAGAAACGCACAAAGGATGTAGCCGAGGCAAACGGAGCGTGCACAAAACGCAAGGAGAATGTCAGCTCAGCTCTGCAAGGCTGACAAAAGCAGAAGTTATACACAACAATAATATTGCCCTTCCTCAAAAGCGGGGATCAAAGAGCAGTCACCTAAAAAGGACAGCGCATGTTGAAGACACACTCCAAAGAACCATAGAAGGACTTGTGAGAAGGGGTGCAATTATGGCAAATAAATTCCAGGTGGGGTTAACTAATGAATACATCATCAGTGTGAGTGATAAAAGCTCCGATTGCCTGGTGGCCAGTGCACTCGAGTAGATGAAGGATTGCCCAAGTGACCACCATGGTGTAATAAAGAATACCTGCTCTCAAATCCTCAAAACTGTGTTCAAAAGTTGCTATCCAGCAGATTTCAGTATCAGTGGTGTCCCTGACTCCATTATGCCCCTTGCACACTTTCACGAGGGCCCCTTGGTTCCACGAGGCCCTGCTGGATAACAGTGGACCCTTGGTTCCATTTGGGTCTGTACTGTCAAAATGGCCTCCTTAGTTCTGCACTGCCACAATGCTCTCTCCTTGGTGCCACGAGGCCTTGGTGTGTCACAACAGCCTCTCGGTTCCATGAACTGCCATAGTGTCAGCACGGTCTCTTGCATCTGCAGTATCACGATGGACAATTGGTTACAAGCAGCCCCGCTGTGTCACAACGACTACTTGGTTCATGAGGCCCCACAGTGTCACCATGGCCCCTTGGTTCCCCGAGGCCTCGCTGTAGAACAATGGCCTCTCAGTTCCAGGAGGTTTTGTACTGTCAACAGTGCTCTCCTTGGTTCTACAGTGGCTGCTTGCTTCCATAATTCTTCCTCAGTGTCACAGTGGTCTCCTTGGTTCCATGAGGCTCTGCAATGTCCCAATATCCCATCGTTTCCATGAGCTTCTGCCCCATCAACCATGTCCTTTGCTCCAGTGAGGCCCCGCAACGGCACACCAGACCCTTGGCTCCATGAGGTTCCATAGTGTAACATGGGTGCCTTGATTCCAAGAGGTTCTGCTGGGTCACACTGGCCCCTTGGTTCCACGAGGCCCTGCTGGATAACAGTGGACCCTTGGTTCCATTTGGGTCTGTACTGTCAAAATGGCCTCCTTAGTTCTGCACTGCCACAATGCTCTCTCCTTGGTGCCACGAGGCCTTGGTGTGTCACAACAGCCTCTCGGTTCCATGAACTGCCATAGTGTCAGCACGGTCTCTTGCATCTGCAGTATCACGATGGACAATTGGTTACAAGCAGCCCCGCTGTGTCACAATGACTACTTGGTTCATGAGGCCCCACAGTGTCACCATGGCCCCTTGGTTCCCCGAGGCCTCGCTGTAGAACAATGGCCTCTCAGTTCCAGGAGGTTTTGTACTGTCAACAGTGCTCTCCTTGGTTCTACAGTGGCTGCTTGCTTCCATAATTCTTCCTCAGTGTCACAGTGGTCTCCTTGGTTCCATGAGGCTCTGCAATGTCCCAATATCCCATCGTTTCCATGAGCTTCTGTCCCATCAACCATGTCCTTTGCTCCAGTGAGGCCCCGCAACGGCACACCGGACCCTTGGCTCCATGAGGTTCCATAGTGTAACATGGGTGCCTTGATTCCAAGAGGTTCTGCTGGGTCACACTGGACCCTTGGTTCCATGAGGTTCCGTGGTATCGCCATGGTTTCCCTGGATCCGCAGTATCGCTACGGACCATAGGTTTCATGCAGCTTTGCTGTGCTACAGTGGCTCCTTGGTTCCATCAAGTGCCACTGTGTAACAAGGGAATCTTGGTCCCATGAGGTTCTGGACTGTCACAATGCTGTCCTTGGTTCTGGACTCTAACAACGGACCCTTGGTTCCACGAGGTTCCATTACGTCACAATGCTCTCCTTGGTTCCACAAGGCCTTGCTTTGTCACAATGGACCCTTGGTTCCATGAGCTTCCGTAGTGTAACCATGGTCTCCTGGGATCTGCATTGTCACAATGGACAATTGGTTGCATGGGAGCCTGCTGTGTCACAAGAGAGCCTTAGCTCCATGAGGTTCTGGACTGTCACAGTGGTCTCCCTGCTTCAACGAGGCCCTGGAGTGTCTCGAGGGCTGCTTGGTTCTGTGAGCTTCCACAACGTCCCAATGGTCTCCTTGTTTCTGCAGTGTCATAGTGGACTCTTGGTTCCATGAGGTTCCTAAATGTCACAGGTCTCCTTGGTTCCATGTGGCCCTGCTGTGTCACCACAGCCCCTTGGTTCCAGGAGTTTCTGGGCTGTCAACAGTGGTTCCTTTGTTCCAATCAGGCACCGCTGTGTCACACTGCACCCTGGCTTCCATGAAGTTCTTCAGTGTCACAGTGGCCCCTTGGATCCATGCGGTCCCATAGTGTCACCATGGTCTCCTTGGACCTGCATTGTCATCAGGGACCATTGGTTCCATGTGGCCTGGCTGTGTCACAGTGATGTGGATTCCGTAATTGCCTTCAGTGTCACAATGGAGCCTTGTTTCTGTGAGGCTCTCAACTGTCACAACTGTCTCCTTGGTTCCATCAGCCCCCGCTGTGTCACAAGGGTCCCCTTGGTTCCATGAGCACACCAAAGCTTTGCATAAACATTGAGCAGCACCTGCTTAACACACCTGGGAACATCTGTCTGCATTCAAAAGACAGGTCACAGCTGAGAAAGGCACCAGCAGCTTCCATCTGCAACAGAGATGCAGGGAAAGGACAAGGACAGAGAATTCAGCTGCAAGACTCCGAGAATTCTGCATCCAGACATCATTTCTGGTCCCACTGTCCCTAGTAGAAAGGTGTCATCATTCCAGGTTCCAGGCAGCCTGTACTCAGCATGTGCTTCTACAGTGGGGGTTTGTCGTTTAGGAAAACCTGCTCAGGCTTTTCCCTTCTTTCCTCACAAACAGGAATACTTGTCCTGGGCCTGGATGCAGGCACAGCCCTGAGGAGAGCACGTGGGACATGGTGCAGTGGGCAGGGACAGCCAGCTGCAGAGTTCAGGGGGAAGGGCTTCTGGTGCAGGGCCAGGGATGTCAGTCCCAGCTGGGCCATGTCAGACACGCTGAGGCTGGGCTTGGGGAGCAGCTTGTCCAAACAGGGTCAGCCTGCAAGGGGCTCATTCTTCAGTGGGCCCACACCTCCTAAGGAGACATTCAGCATCAAGATCACCTGGGGAATGCCTAAGTTGCTTCTTCTTTGAACTGAAAAAGAAAAATTACTCCCTTTTATAAAACTGAAAATCATGAGCTGTACCTTGAAATCTTCCTCCTTAAGAGAACTCCAAAGTGACTCCAAGCAGCTGCACAAGGCCTGGAGACTGGAAGACATTGGAAAGAAGACAAAGAGCTCCTGATGATCCCCAACGGTGGATTTGGGGCTGAGTCCAGGAGCCCCAGGCACTGAGAGAAGGTTGAAGAAGCTGCTCAAGGAGTCAGAAGCAAAACTCCAAGTCCCTTGGAGCATCAGTGGCCCCACTGAGGGCAGGGACTGCCAAAGGCTCCCCAGGGAGTGGTGAGAGCAGATCCTTGAGGCCAGGATTGCAGGAGCCCGAGGCTGTGAGCAGGGAACTGCAATGCTGAGCAAGGCCTGGGCTGGTTGGAGGAAGCAGAAAGGCCAAGGCCTGAGCCCAGGCCTGGGCCAGCAGGGCCTGTCCCTCACAGGTGGCTCGGGGCTATTCCTGGAGCACTGGGATGGGAGAGGCAGCAAGGACAAATGTCATCAAGCTGTGTGACACTCCAGATGCTCATGGAACCAAGGGCCAGTGTGACACAGCGGGGCCTCATGGAAACAAGAGGCCGTGCTGAGCCTGCGCGCCTGTAACACCGCAGAACACTGAAATGCTGAGGGTGAGCAAAGGTTCCTTTACTCGAGTTTGGTGCAGAGTAGAAACCCCAGCCAGATATTCTCAAGAGGTCAAAACGACACAAAAGTGTACTGGAAAAATACAGAAAACCGAGCTCCTTTGGCAAATGATTTCATACAACATCCAATTCAACGTGCATCACTTAGCGTAGCAGGAACATCATTAACTCGGCCCATTTAAGATGGAAACCTTTAGGCATAAAAATGTTAAACTACCCAAAAACATTCCAGTAAAAGAGGATAAGAAGGTTAAAAGAGAAAAAAGAGACAGAAAGACAGAAGATCTCCAGATAGATATGCAGAGAGCTACCAGCTGCTAGGCTTCCAGTGTGGCTGAGACACAGACCCAGGAGATTTCAGGATTCAGACCAGGGCTTGACGTCATGCCCGATTTTTTAAATCCCTAGCGTTTTCTAAGCCCTCCTCTTTTCAGGGACATCTGCTTTCTTACCACGCACTGCTGTGTTTCATTGCCTTTGTGTGGGATTGATTGACGGCTCAGCCAATCAGAGCTGGGTGGGCGCTGCCCCTGCTGTGTGCTTGATTGACGGCTCAGCCAATCAGAGCTGGCTGGGCGGTGACCCTGCTGTGTGCTTGATTGACGGCTCAACCAATCAGAGCTGGCTGGGCGCGGCCCCTGCTGTGTGATTGATTGACGGCTCAACCAATCAGAGCTGGCTGGGCGCTGCCCCTGCTGTGTGATTGATTGACGGCTCAGCCAATCAGAGCTGGCTGGGCGCTGCCCCTGCTGTGTGATTGATTGACGGCTCAGGCAGTCACAGCTGGGTTTGCTCTGCCCCTGCTGTGTGATTGGCAGATCTGCCAGGCCATGGCTGGGGACGGGGCTCTGTCCCACCTCATTCCAAGGTCTGTCCCAGCCCCGGCCCCACTCGGCCATTCCGAGCATCCCGACGGGTCTGGGGACATTGATGTCATCCAGCCTCTGACAGCGACCATGGGGACACTGCGGAACCTCATGGAACCAAAGAGACCATTTTGACACTCTGGTGCCTCATGCAATCAGGGGCACCTTTGTGAGACTCGGGACCCCAATGGAACCAAGGGTCAGTGATGAAGCTGTGCGGCCCAGAGAACCAAGGAGCCTTTGTTACACAGCAGGGCCACATGGAGCCCAGGGGCCGTGGTGACTCTGCAGGACCTTAGGGAAGCAAGGGGCCATTGTTTACACTACAGAAGCAGGGAGAATATTGTGACAAGGAGAATATCGGGACACTACAGGGACTCCTGGAATCAAGGAGAACATTGTGACACTGTGAGGCCCCATGGAACCAAGGCAACATGGAACAGGTCTGGCTGGCTGGGCCTCCCGGGGGCCACCTGGCAAGACTGGCTGATCCTGGAATGTTGAGGACTGCCTCTCATCAGCTCCTGGAGCACTAAGGCTCCGTGCTTTCCTTCCTATGGAAAAGTACCAGCCCCTTTTGCAGGTTCCCACGGCTGAAACTGATATTCCCCCTGAAAAAGCACTACATACAAGGCTTGCTCCCAGCCAAAATCTGCTAGGAGTAACAGCTCTGGGTGGCCACCGTTTCCTGAGGGCTGCCTCTCATCTACCACTCTAAGGGTCGGTGCGAAGTTTCCCTCATTTTTGCCTCATGACCCTCTCAAGAAGACCTCAAGGACCCCCGCCCAGGTTGACTCTGGACAATGGTTTTCTGGCCTGCTTGAGGTGGGTGCTTGCCAAGGGACTCTTTGCAGGTGTGTTGTGCTCACTGGACTGTGCTGTCATGGTACCAGCTGAAGCCTGCATGTACTGCACGACCGCACCTGTCTCTTGGAGCACCACACAATGCTCCATAAATCTCCCCGCCTCTTGGCCACAAGCCACTCGCTTTGGAAAAGGACTATAAAAGAGCGATCCTCTGGAGAAGACCCTGAGTACTCCCCACAGATGACCACCCTTCCATTGGCTGGCCCACCATGACCTTGGTCTCGTCTGTTGGTAGCTACTTCCCCCTTCCCCTCCTTTTCTCTCTCTATACTCCGTTTCCTATATCTCTCCCCTCTAGCGCAACTGAATTGTTTGGCATTCAATAAAAATGCATTGCTGTTGTTGAATAAACTGATTTGTCCCCCGCTATTTACCTGTTTGCACCTCTGAGATCGAACAATCCTCGGCCTGTGTTGGCAGATGGTGACACACCCCCACCCCCCCCCCCCATCCCCCATGCCCCTGCTTCTCCCAGTTGATTGCTGATCGTGGTGTGACATGGAATGGAACATCCCTTGGGCCAGTCCAGCCCAGCTGTCCCATCCCTGTTCCCTCAGGAACACTTGCCCACCCCAAGTCCATGGGTTGGAGGGGCTTGCAGACACGCCTCGTGGGGCGAGCACTGTGACAAGGACAGGAGAACAGAACAACATTTACACTTACCAAGGGCAGAGAACAGAAGAGCACAGTCTTGGAGAAACGCACAAAGGATGTAGCCGAGGCAAACGGAGCGTGCACAAAACGCAAGGAGAATGTCAGCTCAGCTCTGCAAGGCTGACAAAAGCAGAAGTTATACACAACAATAATATTGCCCTTCCTCAAAAGCGGGGATCAAAGAGCAGTCACCTAAAAAGGACAGTGCATGTTGAAGACACACTCCAAAGAACCATAGAAGGACTTGTGAGAAGGGGTGCAATTATGGCAAATAAATTCCAGGTGGGGTTAACTAATGAATACATCATCAGTGTGAGTGATAAAAGCTCCGATTGCCTGGTGGCCAGTGCACTCGAGTAGATGAAGGATTGCCCAAGTGACCACCATGGTGTAATAAAGAATACCTGCTCTCAAATCCTCAAAACTGTGTTCAAAAGTTGCTATCCAGCAGATTTCAGTATCAGTGGTGTCCCTGACTCCATTATGCCCCTTGCACACTTTCACGAGGGCCCCTTGGTTCCACGAGGCCCTGCTGGATAACAGTGGACCCTTGGTTCCATTTGGGTCTGTACTGTCAAAATGGCCTCCTTAGTTCTGCACTGCCACAATGCTCTCTCCTTGGTGCCACGAGGCCTTGGTGTGTCACAACAGCCTCTCGGTTCCATGAACTGCCATAGTGTCAGCACGGTCTCTTGCATCTGCAGTATCACGATGGACAATTGGTTACAAGCAGCCCCGCTGTGTCACAACGACTACTTGGTTCATGAGGCCCCACAGTGTCACCATGGCCCCTTGGTTCCCCGAGGCCTTGCTGTAGAACAATGGCCTCTCAGTTCCAGGAGGTTTTGTACTGTCAACAGTGCTCTCCTTGGTTCTACAGTGGCTGCTTGCTTCCATAATTCTTCCTCAGTGTCACAGTGGTCTCCTTGGTTCCATGAGGCTCTGCAATGTCCCAATATCCCATCGTTTCCATGAGCTTCTGTCCCATCAACCATGTCCTTTGCTCCAGTGAGGCCCCGCAACGGCACACCGGACCCTTGGCTCCATGAGGTTCCATAGTGTAACATGGGTGCCTTGATTCCAAGAGGTTCTGCTGGGTCACACTGGACCCTTGGTTCCATGAGGTTCCGTGGTATCGCCATGGTTTCCCTGGATCCGCAGTAGCGCTATGGACCATAGGTTTCATGCAGCTTTGCTGTGCTACAGTGGCTCCTTGGTTCCATCAAGTGCCACTGTGTAACAAGGGAATCTTGGTCCCATGAGGTTCTGGACTGTCACAATGCTGTCCTTGGTTCTGGACTCTAACAACGGACCCTTGGTTCCACGAGGTTCCATTACGTCACAATGCTCTCCTTGGTTCCACAAGGCCTTGCTTTGTCACAATGGACCCTTGGTTCCATGAGCTTCCGTAGTGTAACCATGGTCTCCTGGGATCTGCATTGTCACAATGGACAATTGGTTGCATGGGAGCCTGCTGTGTCACAAGAGAGCCTTAGTTCCATGAGGTTCTGGACTGTCACAGTGGTCTCCCTGCTTCAACGAGGCCCTGGAGTGTCACAAGGGCTGCTTGGTTCTGTGAGCTTCCACAACGTCCCAATGGTCTCCTTGTTTCTGCAGTGTCATAGTGGACTCTTGGTTCCATGAGGTTCCTAAATGTCACAGGTCTCCTTGGTTCCATGTGGCCCTGCTGTGTCACCACAGCCCCTTGGTTCCAGGAGTTTCTGGGCTGTCAGCAGTGGTTCCTTTTCTTCCAATCAGGCACCGCTGTGTCACACTGCACCCTGGCTTCCATGAAGTTCTTCAGTGTCACAGTGGCCCCTTGGATCCATGCGGTCCCATAGTGTCACCATGGTCTCCTTGGATCTGCATTGTCATAAGGGACCATTGGTTCCACGTGGCCCGGCTGTGTCACAGTGATGTGGATTCCGTAATTGCCTTCAGTGTCACAATGGAGCCTTGTTTCTGTGAGGCTCTCAACTGTCACAATTGTCTCCTTGGTTCCATCAGCCCCCGCTGTGTCACAAGGGTCCCCTTGGTTCCATGAGCACACCAAAGCTTTGCATAAACATTGAGCAGCACCTGCTTAACACACCTGGGAACATCTGTCTGCATTCAAAAGACAGGTCACAGCTGAGAAAGGCACCAGCAGCTTCCATCTGCAACAGAGATGCAGGGAAAGGACAAGGACAGAGAATTCAGCTGCAAGACTCCGAGAATTCTGCATCCAGACATCATTTCTGGTCCCACTGTCCCTAGTAGAAAGGTGTCATCATTCCAGGCAGCCTGTACTCAGCATGTGCTTCTACAGTGGGGATTTGTCGTTTAGGAGACCTGCTCAGGCTTTTCCCTTCTTTCCTCACAAACAGGAATACTTGTCCCGGGCCTGGATGCAGGCAGAGCCCTGAGGAGAGCACGTGCGACATGGTGCAGTGGGCAGGGACAGCCAGCTGCAGAGTTCAGGGGGGAAGGGCTTCCGGTGCAGGGCCAGGGATGTCAGTCCCAGCTGGGCCATGTCAGACACGCTGAGGCTGGGCTTGGGGAGCAGCTTGTCCAAACAGGGTCAGCCTGCAAGGGGCTCATTCTTCAGTGGGCCCACGCCTCCTAAGGAGACGTTCAGCATCAAGATCACCTGGGGAATGCCTAAGTTGCTTCTTCTTTGAACTGAAAAAGAAAAATTACTCCCTTTTATAACACTGAAAATCGTGAGCTGTACCTTGAAATCTTCCTCCTTAAGAGAACTCCAAAGTGACTCCAAGCAGCTGCACAAGGCCTGGAGACTGGAAGACATTGGAAAGAAGACAAAGACCTCCTGAGGGTTTTCTGTATTTTAATGATCCCCAACGGTGGATTTGGGGCTGAGTCCAGGAGCCCCAGGCACTGAGAGAAGGTTGAAGAAGCTGCTCAAGGAGTCAGAAGCAAAACTCCAAGTCCCTTGGAGCATCAGTGGCCCCACTGAGGGCAGGGACTGCCAAAGGCTCCCCAGGGAGTGGTGAGAGCAGATCCTTGAGGCCAGGATTGCAGGAGCCCGAGGCTGTGAGCAGGGAACTGCAATGCTGAGCAAGGCCTGGGCTGGTTGGAGGAAGCAGAAAGGCCAAGGCCTGAGCCCAGGCCTGGGCCAGCAGGGCCTGTCCCTCACAGGTGGCTCGGGGCTGTTCCTGGAGCACTGGGATGGGAGAGGCAGCAAGGACAAATGTCATCAGGCTGTGTGACACTCCAGATGCTCATGGAACCAAGGGCCAGTGTGACACAGCAGGGCCTGATGGAAACAAGAGGCCGTGCTGAGCGTGCGCGCCTGTAACACCGCAGAACACTGAAATGCTGAGGGTGAGCAAAGGTTCCTTTCCTCGAGTTTGGTGCAGAGTAGAAACCCCAGCCAGATATTCTCAAGAGGTCAAAACGACACAAAAGTGTACTGGAAAAATACAGAAAACCGAGCTCCTTTGGCAAATGATTTCATACAACATCCAATTCAACGTGCATCACTTAGCGTAGCAGGAACATCATTAACTCAGCCCATTTAAGATGGAAACCTTTAGGCATAAAAATGTTAAACTACCCAAAAACATTCCAGTAAAAGAGGATAAGAAGGTTAAAAGAGAAAAAAGAGACAGAAAGACAGAAGATCTCCAGATAGATATGCAGAGAGCTACCAGCTGCTAGGCTTCCAGTGTGGCTGAGACACAGACCCAGGAGATTTCAGGATTCAGACCAGGGCTTGACGTCATGCCCGATTTTTTCAATTCCCTAGCGTTTTGTAAGCTCTCCTCTTTTCAGGGACATCTGCTTTCTTCCCACTCACTGCTGTGTTTCATTGCCTTTGTGTGGGATTGATTGACAGCTCGGCCAATCAGAGCTGGGTGGGCGCTGCCCCTGCTGTGTGATTGATTGACGGCTCAGCCAATCAGAGCTGGGTGGGCGCTGCTCCTGCTGTGTGGGATTGATTGACGGCTCAGCCAATCAGAGCTGGCTGGGCGCTGCCCCTGCTGTGTGATTGATTGACAGCTCAACCAATCAGAGCTGGGTGGGCGCTGCTCCTGCTGTGTGATTGGCAGATCTGCCAGGCCATGGCGGGGGGCGGGGCTCTGTCCCACCTCATTCCAAGGTCTGTCCCAGCCCCGGCCCCACTCGGCCATTCCGAGCATCCCGACGGGTCTGGGGACATTGATGTCATCCAGCCTCTGACAGCGACCATGGGGACACTGCGGAACCTCATGGAACCAAAGAGACCATTTTGACACTCTGGTGCCTCATGCAATCAGGGCCACCTTTGTGAGACTCGGGACCCCAATGGAACCAAGGGTCAGTGATGAAGCTGTGCGGCCCAGAGAACCAAGGAGCCTTTGTTACACAGCAGGGCCACATGGAGCCCAGGGGCCGTGGTGACTCTGCAGGACCTTAGGGAAGCAAGGGGCCATTGTTATCACTACTGAAGCAGGGAGAATATTGTGACAAGGAGAATATCGGGACACTACAGGGACTCCCGGAATCAAGGAGTACATTGTGACACTGTGAGGCCCCATGGAACCAAGGCAACATGGAACAGGTCTGGCTGGCTGGGCCTCCCGGGGGCCACCTGGCAAGACTGGCTGATCCTGGAATGTTGAGGACTGCCTCTCATCAGCTCCTGGAGCACTGAGGCTCTGTGCTTTCCTTCCTATGGAAAAGTACCTTCCGCTTTTGCAGGTTCCCACGGCTGAAACTGATATTCCCCCTGAAAAAGCACTACATACAAGGCTTGCTCCCAGCCAAAATCTGCTAGGAGTAACAGCTCTGGGTGGCCACCGTTTCCTGAGGGCTGCCTCTCATCTACCACTCTAAGGGTCGGTGTGAAGTTTCCCTCATTTTTGCCTCATGACCCTCTCAAGAAGACCTCAAGGACCCCCGCCCAGGTTGACTCTGGACAATGATTTTCTGGCCTGCTTGAGGTGGGTGCTTGCCAAGGGACTCTTTGCAGGTGTGTTGTGCTCACTGGACTCTGCTGTCATGGTACCAGCTGAAGCCTGCATGTACTGCACGACCGCACCTGTCTCTTGGAGCACCACACAATGCTCCATAAATCTCCCCGCCTCTTGGCCACAAGCCACTCGCTTTGGAAAAGGACTATAAAAGAGCGATCCTCTGGAGGAGACCCTGAGTACTCCCCACGGATGACCACCCTTCCATTGGCTGGCGCACCATGACGTTGGTCTCGTCTGTTGGTAGCTATTTCCCCCTTCCCCTCTTTTTCTCTCTCTAGACTCCATTTCCTATATCTCTCCCCTCTATCGCAACTGAATTGTTTGGCATTCAATAAAAATGCATTGCTGTTGTTGAATAAACTGATTTGTCCCCCGCTATTTGCCTGCTATTACCTCTGAGATCAAACAATCCCCGGCCTGTCTTGGTAGATGGTGACACTCCCCCCCCCTCCCCCCACCCCCCGCAAATCCCCCATCCCCCTGCTTCTCCCAGTTGATTGCTGATCGTGCTGTGACATGGAATGGAACATCCCTTGCGCCAGTCCAGCCCAGCTGTCCCATCCCTGTTCCCTCAGGAGCACTTGCCCACCCCAAGTCCATGGGTTGGAGGGGCTTGCAGACACGCCTTGTGGGGGGAGCATTGTGACAAGGACAGGAGAACAGAAGAACATTTACACTTATCGCGGGCAGAGAACAGAAGAGCACAGCCTTGGAGAAACGCACAAAGGATGTAGCTGAGGCAAACAGAGCGTGCACAAAATGCAAGGAGAATGTCAGCTCAGCTCTGCAAGGCTGACAAAAGCAGAAGTTATACACAACAATAATATTGCCCTTCCTCAAAAGCGGGGATCAAAGAGCAGTCACCTAAAAAGGACAGTGCATGTTGAAGGCAGACTCCAAAGAACCATAGAAGGACTTGTGAGAAGGGGTGCAATTATGGCAAATAAATTCCAGGTGGGGTTAACTAATGAATACATCATCAGTGTGAGTGATAAAAGCTCCGATTGCCTGGTGGCCAGTGCACTCGAGTAGATGAAGGATTGCCCAAGTGGCCACCATGGTGTAATAAAGAATACCTGCTCTCAGATCCTCAAAACTGTGTTCAAAAGTTGCTATCCAGCAGATTTCAGTATCAGTGGTGTCCCTGACTCCATTATGCCCCTTGCACACTTTCACGAGGGCCCCTTGGTTCCACGAGGCCCTGCTGGATAACAGTGGACCCTTGGTTCCATTTGGGTCTGTACTGTCAAAATGGCCTCCTTGGTTCTGCACTGCCACAATGCTCTCCTTGGTGCCACGAGGCCTTGGTGTGTCACAACAGCCTCTCGGTTCCATGAACTGCCATAGTGTCAGCACTGTCTCTTGGATCTGCAGTATCACGATGGACAGTTGGTTACAAGCAGCCCCGCCGTGTCACAACGACTATTTGCTCCAGTGAGGCTCCGCAATGGCACACTGGACCCTTGGCTCCATGAGGTTCCATAGTGTGACATGGTTGCCTTGATTCCAAGAGGTTCTGCCGGGTCACACTGGACCCTTGGCTCCGTGAGGTTCCGTGGTATCGCCATGGTTTCCCTGGATCCGCAGTAGCACTATGGACCATAGGTTTCATGCAGCTTTGCTGTGCTACAGTGGCTCCTTGGTTCCATCAAGTGCCACTGTGTAACAAGGGAATCTTGGTCCCATGAGGTTCTGGACTGTCACAATGCTGTCCTTGGTTCTGGACTCTAACAACGGACCCTTGGTTCCACGAGGTTCCATTACGTCACAATGCTCTCCTTGGTTCCACAAGGCCTTGCTTTGTCACAATGGACCCTTGGTTCCATGAGCTTCCGTAGTGTAACCATGGTCTCCTGGGATCTGCATTGTCACAATGGACAATTGGTTGCATGGGAGCCTGCTGTGTCACAAGAGAGCCTTAGTTCCATGACGTTCTGGACTGTCACAGTGGTCTCCCTGCTTCAACGAGGCCCTGGAGTGTCACAAGGGCTGCTTGGTTCTGTGAGCTTCCACAACGTCCCAATGGTCTCCTTGTTTCTGCAGTGTCATAGTGGACTCTTGGTTCCATGAGGTTCCTAAATGTCACAGGTCTCCTTGGTTCCATGTGGCCCTGCTGTGTCACCACAGCCCCTTGGTTCCAGGAGTTTCTGGGCTGTCAGCAGTGGTTCCTTTTCTTCCAATCAGGCACCGCTGTGTCACACTGCACCCTGGCTTCCATGAAGTTCTTCAGTGTCACAGTG
This sequence comes from Sturnus vulgaris, assembly GCF_052056855.1. Taxonomy (NCBI): domain Eukaryota; kingdom Metazoa; phylum Chordata; class Aves; order Passeriformes; family Sturnidae; genus Sturnus; species Sturnus vulgaris. The sequence continues at coordinate 325,670 of NW_028276036.1, forward strand.
GCCCCTTGGATCCATGCGGTCCCATAGTGTCACCATGGTCTCCTTGGATCTGCATTGTCATAAGGGACCATTGGTTCCACGTGGCCCGGCTGTGTCACAGTGATGTGGATTCCGTAATTGCCTTCAGCGTCACAATGGAGCCTTGTTTCTGTGAGGCTCTCAACTGTCACAATTGTCTCCTTGGTTCCATCAGCCCCCGCTGTGTCACAAGGGTCCCCTTGGTTCCATGAGCACACCAAAGCTTTGCATAAACATTGAGCAGCACCTGCTTAACACACCTGGGAACATCTGTCTGCATTCAAAAGACAGGTCACAGCTGAGAAAGGCACCAGCAGCTTCCATCTGCAACAGAGATGCAGGGAAAGGACAAGGACAGAGAATTCAGCTGCAAGACTCCGAGAATTCTGCATCCAGACATCATTTCTGGTCCCACTGTCCCTAGTAGAAAGGTGTCATCATTCCAGGCAGCCTGTACTCAGCATGTGCTTCTACAGTGGGGATTTGTCGTTTAGGAGACCTGCTCAGGCTTTTCCCTTCTTTCCTCACAAACAGGAATACTTGTCCCGGGCCTGGATGCAGGCAGAGCCCTGAGGAGAGCACGTGCGACATGGTGCAGTGGGCAGGGACAGCCAGCTGCAGAGTTCAGGGGGGAAGGGCTTCCGGTGCAGGGCCAGGGATGTCAGTCCCAGCTGGGCCCTGTCACACACGGTGAGGCTGGGCTTGGGGAGCAGCTTGTCCAAACAGGGTCAGCCTGCAAGGGGCTCATTCTTCTGTGGGCCCACGCCTCCTAAGGAGACGTTCAGCATCAAGATCACCTGGGGAATGCCTAAGTTGCTTCTTCTTGGAACTGAAAAAGAAAAATTACTCCCTTTTATAACACTGAAAATCGTGAGCTGTACCTTGAAATCTTCCTCCTTAAGAGAACTCCAAAGTGACTCCAAGCAGCTGCACAAGGCCTGGAGACTGGAAGACATTGGAAAGAAGACAAAGAGCTCCTGAGGGTTTTCTGTATTTTAATGATCCCCAACGGTGGATTTGGGGCTGAGTCCAGGAGCCCCAGGCACTGAGAGAAGGTTGAAGAAGCTGCTCAAGGAGTCAGAAGCAAAACTCCAAGTCCCTTGGAGCATCAGTGGCCCCACTGAGGGCAGGGACTGCCAAAGGCTCCCCAGGGAGTGGTGAGAGCAGATCCTTGAGGCCAGGATTGCAGGAGCCCGAGGCTGTGAGCAGGGAACTGCAATGCTGAGCAAGGCCTGGGCTGGTTGGAGGAAGCAGAAAGGCCAAGGCCTGAGCCCAGGCCTGGGCCAGCAGGGCCTGTCCCTCACAGGTGGCTCGGGGCTGTTCCTGGAGCACTGGGATGGGAGAGGCAGCAAGGACAAATGTCATCAGGCTGTGTGACACTCCAGATGCTCATGGAACCAAGGGCCAGTGTGACACAGCAGGGCCTGATGGAAACAAGAGGCCGTGCTGAGCCTGCGCGCCTGTAACACCGCAGAACACTGAAATGCTGAGGGTGAGCAAAGGTTCCTTTCCTCGAGTTTGGTGCAGAGTAGAAACCCCAGCCAGATATTCTCAAGAGGTCAAAACGACACAAAAGTGTACTGGAAAAATACAGAAAACCGAGCTCCTTTGGCAAATGATTTCATACAACATCCAATTCAACGTGCAACACTTAGCGTAGCAGGAACATCATTAACTCAGCCCATTTAAGATGGAAACCTTTAGGCATAAAAATGTTAAACTACCCAAAAACATTCCAGTAAAAGAGGATAAGAAGGTTAAAAGAGAAAAAAGAGACAGAAAGACAGAAGATCTCCAGATAGATATGCAGAGAGCTACCAGCTGCTAGGCTTCCAGTGTGGCTGAGACACAGACCCAGGAGATTTCAGGATTCAGACCAGGGCTTGACGTCATGCCCGATTTTTTAAATCCCTAGCGTTTTCTAAGCTCTCCTCTTAGTCAGTTCGGTTTTCGCAGCGAGCCAGCTAAGCAAATGCTAGACTATCTATTCGACACATATCTATTACTGCCAAATGATCTAAAAAGCATAACTAAATTGATTTTCACACCACATCAGCAGATGCTGTTTAATGCTCACTGGCAAGCTCTTGTTGCCGAAGCAGTTGCGGTACAAAGGGGTCAGGGTGATCCCTTAGCCGGGATTACAGCAGATGAGTTAATGGGAGTGGGCGTATTTCGCAGGTCGGAAACTCAGTTACTCCCGGGGGCTGACAGGGTTAGAGAAGCCATGCGTATCGTAAGGAATGCCATCAATCAAGTCAAAGATAGCTCAGGCATACCCATGTATATGGGGATAAAACAGAGAAGAAATAAATCCTTTAAGGACTTTGTAGATAAGGCTGCTGCTGCTATTGAAAAGGCAGGAGTCCCAGAGTATATGAGAGGGGCGCAGGTTTTCTTAGTTAATGCACTAAAAGAATTAGGCTTAGGGCTGCAGAAACAAGCCGAGTCCACACAGTCACAGGTGCTAGCCGCTCTTGCTCCGCTCCGTGCTTCTACGGCGGCCCCGGCCACATCGAACGACCACCGGCCTCCCTCAGCGCGCTGCTACAGATGCGGGTGGATGCGGCGCGACCCGACGGGCGCCGCCGATCAGCCCCCGGCGGCCGCCGCCATATTGGCCCCGGTCACAAGTAGCCGCCGTGACACCAGCGCCATCTCCTGTCTGCAACCAGCTACAACAGGGAGCCTGGAACTCGACTTGGCAGCCGCAATAAAAACATCATTATTAACAACACGCCCCGCTAAAGTCCCAACTGGAGTACAAGGCCCAGTAACTATTAAAGGACAAGCCTTTGGAGGACTAATAGTGGGACGCTCATCGAGCTCCATTTTAGGACTGTTTGTACTACCAGGTGTCATCGATGCAGACTACACTGGGGAAATACAAATAATAGTCTATACTCCTTTTCCTCCTTTAACGATTGAGGCAAATCAACGTATTGCTCAATTTATTCCACTTCCACAGTTAAGCCGGGGTGTTCAACCACAAACACAAACCCCGCGTAAGGACCAAGGTTTTGGGTCCTCTGGTGTTGCTCTGCTCACAATGGATCTCAATACTAAACCCAAAAAGAAGGTGAAGTTCACCTATGCAGGACGTACAATAAAAATAATAGGACTTTTAGACACTGGAGCAGATACCAGCATTGTTTCTCCAGAAAAATGGCCTTGTGATTGGCCATCATTACAAACCACGGATACCGTGACGGGCGTCGAAGGGTTCACCCTCGCAAAAAAACGCCCCCAATAAGGGTCACTATAGATGGGCAGGACTTGGTAACTGTGTTATCAGTAGTTGCATTACCGCCCATGGTACATTGTCTAATTGGAAGGGACATTTTAACTCAGCTTGGGGTTGTTCTATCCAACGAGCACCCTTTGGGGTAATTGCCATTGCTTGGACTTTCCCGATCCCAATCACCTGGACTACCAATGAACCGGTAATGGTTAAGCAATGGCCTTTAAAAAAGGAAAGTCTAATACAAGCACATCAACTCATAAAAAAACAATTTCAACAAGGACATTTAAAACTTTCCACAAGCCCATGGAACACGCCAATTTTTGTGATTAAAAAGAAATCAGGGAAATATCGTCTTCTTCATGATTTAAGAACAGTAAATGATCAAATGGAAGCAATGGGAGCGTTACAACCAGGACTTCCCAATCCAGCCATGCTCCCACAACATTGGCCTCTTTTAATTATTGATTTAAAGGACTGCTTTTTTACTATAGCCTTACACCCCCAGAATACAAAAAGATTTGCATTTACCCTACCGGCAATTAACAGGGGGGAACCTGACAAAAGATATGAATGGACTGTTCTCCCACAAGGTATGAAAAACTCGCCTACTTTGTGCCAATTATATGTTGATGCGGCCTTGCAACCTTTAAAACTAAAATGGCCCGACACAATTATTTACCACTACATGGATGACATCCTATTCGCCCAGAAAATAGCATTTACAGATATTCAAATGCAGAAAATTCAAAACACCTTAGCAAAAGCATCTCTCATGATAGCTCCAAAAAAGATACAGCAATCTACACCATGGAAGTACCTAGGATGAACTATTACAAATCAAATCGTACGGCCGCAAAAACTTCAAATTGCAACAAAAATCACCAATCTAAATGAAGCACAACGCTTACTAGGAGATCTACAGTGGCTCAAACCAATTGTTGGAATACCCAACTCCTTACTAAAATCCCTCAGGCCACTGCTCAAGGGGACCGATCCAACCACACCTGTAACCATGACACCACAACAAAAAGACGCTCTCAATGGCATTATTCGCTGCGTCAATAAAGGATTTGTCTCCCGCCGGAATGTATCATTACCTATAGACCTCACCATTTGGAATACTCCTGATCATCTACTTGGAACACTTACACAAACACAAAAGAAAACGGGGGAGATACAGGTACTAGAGTGGATAACTCCACCTTTACAAGCAAAAAGGACAATCAGTACAAAAATCGAACAAGTAGCTACCTTGATTCGTAAGGGTCGGGTAAGGATTCTGGAAATCACCGGAACAGGCCCGACCGCAATCTATTTGCCCATGAAAAAGGAGGACTTAGACTGGTACCTCCTCAATTCTGAGGACTTACAAACGGCTTTGCTGGAAGCTGGAGCAGCAGTCAACACAGGACCGCTGACACCACGTCATCTTCAGTGGTTAGGAAATTGGAACTGGGTATCAAAGCCAACACGATCGGAACAGCCGATAGCGGGTGCCATCACAGCATTCACGGATGCCGGAAAGAAATCGAGGAGGGCAGCCATCACCTGGAAAGAAGGCCCTCGATGGAAAAAGCAGATAATAGACGCTGCTCCAGAGGACAGTTTACAAACATTGGAATTGCTTGCTGTTGTGTGGGCACTAAGTGAACTGCAAGGGTCTTTGAATGTGGTCACTGACTCGTTTTATGTTGCAGGAGTAGCACAGAGAATTGAGGACGCCTCCGTGAAAGAGGTGCAGAACAAAAGACTCTATGAACTCTTACTGCAGTTAAAGCGAGCAGTAGGAGCAAGGTTTAAGCCTTACTGTATCATACACATCAGAAGCCACAAGTGGGATGTAGGCTTGGGTGAGGGCAATGCCAGGGCAGATAGATTGGTTATGAATGTAGCAGATGATAGGGGGATTGAGGCAAGAGAGTCACACACACGATTTCACCAAAATGCTAAGGGATTGGTGCGCGAGTTCAAAATAGGCATACAAGAAGCTAAAGCAATAGTGAGAGCCTGTCCCACCTGTAGTCATCACAACAGTGGGGTGGGTCTTGGGTGTGGGGTAAATCCTCGAGGTCTAGAAAGTAATGAAATTTGGCAAATGGACGTTACACATGTAGCAGAATTTGGTAGGCTCAAATATGTGCACGTCACAATAGACACCTACAGTAAGTACATTTGGGCTACAGCACAATCAGGAGAGAAGGCAATCCATGTAATAAGGCACCTAACAAGTTGCTTTGCAGTCATGGGAATGCCTAGGGAAATAAAGACCGACAATGGACCAGCCTATGTCGGCAAGAAAGTAAGCCAGTTTATAAGACTCTGGGGAATTAAACACATCACAGGAGTACCACACTCACCCACAGGACAAGCCATAGTAGAAAGAGCCAATGGGACACTCAAACAGTACCTACTCAAGCACAAATCCATAGATGATCCACAAGAAAGGTTAGCTAAGGTTCTTTATGTCATGAATTTTTTGTGTGTGTTTGGGGAAGAGTCAGAGCCGCCTGCAATTAGGCATAGGGGGAAAAGGGAAGGTAACAAAGAAGAAGGCACAAAAGCGTGGGTAAAGTATCGGGATCCAAAGACAGGAATATGGAATGGCCCCGCTGAGGTAATATACTGGGGCAGAGGTTATGTTTGTGTTTCTACTCCCACAGGAACAGTTTGGGTCCCTGCTAGATGGATAAAGCCCATTCTAAATGAGTGAGTTGGTGGAAAGATTCCTGAGGAAACCACTAGCTCCAGACGACCAAGAGCGGATACAACAGAAGTTAACGGTGACCTTACGGCCCTATTTACAAAAACTAGCACCATATAAACGCGCTGTCCGCAAGGCACTGCAACGGCCGCCACCGAACTGGGCGGATTGGATCGAGAATCACGCCTACCTGGAAGAACAACGCCTTAACAGTCGCCCTTGTTGCGCGTGTGGGAAGGCGTGGTGTGAAGCTTGGGTGGCTCTAAAGTGTGGGGGCTGTGGGGACTGCACATGGGTAAGACAAAGAGCAGTATATAAATTGTGGTGCCAAGAGTGTCAAAGGGAAGACCTAAGACGCTCAAGCTGGGGTGCAGCATTAGAGGGGGAAGCAGGAGTACCGTTTGCACAGGTCCCGAGTGTATATGAAGCACCAGAACAGCTTATGTTAGCTTGGGCCCGGTGGGAAATAACTAATTAGCTCTGGAGGCAGAAAATCACTGCAAAATCTTGCATTGTTGCTACCCGATGCATGACTAAAGTGCCATATCTACCTTTCCCTCGGGTAGAACCAGTTAAGCCAGGTACCGACCCTGAAAAGGTATTAGACCAGTGCATAGAAAAGGTAAAGCAGTGGCACATAGCAGCAGACAATCCAAAGTACAGGAGGAAGAAGTCACGTAAGCAGCAAAAATGATACTCATCATATTGCTTACGCTTACTAACTTTGCTTGCACAAATGCTTTTCCAATGAAGCACACACCTAGAGAAAATGTATGGGTAACATTTGCTAACATAACAAAGCAAGAATCAATCTGCTTGAGCTTGGGGGGAGCGCAGAATCCTTTCAAAACTTGTCTTGTAGGATTACCAGTTTGGAAACCAAGAGAGTTTGCAGGGTATCTTAATGATAGCAACCTACCTACAAAAGGGGATGACGATTTGTTGCAAGGTTGTACTTTCCCTAGTAGTAATCCCTCACAACACGATGGATGCTGGCAATGTGAATTTGTCCTAGCTTTAGGCAAAACCTTAGCCTCCCCTCCGGAAGAGATTGACCTCTTCGGAAGCACTAACGCATCAATGGGAAGAAACGCAGGAGGATGGTTTAGTTTTATGCCCTTAGAAGACAAAAACTTTACAACCCTTGATTCAGCCCTTACTAGTCTATCAACAATTCACACTCAACTCTACCCCAAATGTAACGGTAGGTACATCACAAAGGCAAGAGCACTACCCCCAGGAATATTTTTAATTTGTGGGGATCGTGCCTGGAATGGTATTCCAGTGAGGCCACAAGGGGGACCCTGCTATCTAGGGAAACTAACCATGTTTCACCCCAATGTAACTACTCTCATGCAACTTGCAAGCAAGGCAAATAGAACAAAACGCAGTTTACATGATCTTGACTGCACCGACATAGGGCAACCACACTTTTGGAGTAACTTTAGACAGGTAGCAACTGCTGTACTCCTCCCTCACGCAGCAGCCAGGAAAGCTATGACCCTAGCCGAACAGTTAGGGTGCTGGGCAAAAGATGAATTTAACACCACCTCTCAGGTGTTAGACATGATGGCCAGGGATGTCTCAAGTGTTAACCATGCAGTACTGCAAAACAGAGCAGCCATTGATTTTCTACTTCTAGCGCAGGGACACGGTTGTGAGGAATTTGAGGGAATGTGCTGCATGAATTTGTCTGACCACTCTAAATCCATTCACAAAAAGATACAAGACATACAAAACAGACTACATGACCTAAAGGAGCAAGATGGTTGGGACATTGATGAATGGCTAAAGAGCCTAGGCCTTGGAGGATGGATTCGAACCATCATTAAGTATGCTATCATGATCTTAGGTGTATTCTTATGCTTAGCTTTGTTGCTTCCTTGCTTGATAACTTGCTTGCAGAATTTCATTCAAAAGACTGTTAGCAAGGCTTGGCATACTAATCTTCTCGCTCAAAAAGAAAACGGGGGAAGTGTAGAGAGCCTGGTGCAGGAATGGCTAGAAGAGAGAGGCCATAGTCAGATCAATTTAGTCAGGCTTACAAAGCAGGCCTCAGCCTCAAGGGCACAGTAAAAGGGAAGGCACGTAGAATTGTGATAAGATGAACAAAGACAGACTGTAAAAGAAGAACTAGAAGAACTCTGCTAGCCATGAAATTGCAAAAGTGTAGCTACAAACTTAGCCGATCAGCATAGTGACGCATATGGGAAGGCAACCAATGATGAGCTTAGCTTTTCCAATATGCATGAGCTAATTAAGCACTGTATTTAATCGCCACTCTAATTATCAATAAGAGAGACTTTGCAGATGACCGAATTGGTGTCCGTGCCTCCCTTCTCCGACACCCTAGCGTTTTGTAAGCTCTCCTCTTTTCGGGGACATCTGCTTTCTTCCCACTCACTGCTGTGTTTCATTGCCTTTGTGTGGGATTGATTGACAGCTCGGCCAATCAGAGCTGGGTGGGCGCTGCCCCTGCTGTGTGATTGATTGACGGCTCAGCCAATCAGAGCTGGCTGGGCGCTGCCCCTGCTGTGTGATTGATTGACAGCTCAACCAATCAGAGCAGGCTGGGCGCTGCTCCTGCTGTGTGACTGATTAACGGCTCAACCAATCAGAGCTGGGTGGGCGCTGCTCCTGCTGTGTGGGATTGATTGACGGCTCCGCCAATCAGAGCTGGGTGGGCGCTACCCCTGCTGTGTGATTGGCAGATCTGCCAGGCCATGGCTGGGGGCGGGGCTCTGTCCCACCTCATTCCAAGGTCTGTCCCAGCCCCGGCCCCACTCGGGCATTCCGAGCATCCCGACGGGTCTGGGGACATTGATGTCATCCAGCCTCTGACAGCGACCATGGGGACACTGCGGAACCTCATGGAACCAAAGAGACCATTTTGACACTCTGGTGCCTCATGCAATCAGGGCCACCTTTGTGAGACTCGGGACCCCAATGGAACCAAGGGTCAGTGATGAAGCTGTGCGGCCCAGAGAACCAAGGAGCCTTTGTTACACAGCAGGGCCACATGGAGCCCAGGGGCCGTGGTGACTCTGCAGGACCTTAGGGAAGCAAGGGGCCATTGTTATCACTACTGAAGCAGGGAGAATATTGTGACAAGGAGAATATCGGGACACTACAGGGACTCCCGGAATCAAGGAGAACATTGTGACACTGTGAGGCCCCATGGAACCAAGGCAACATGGAACAGGTCTGGCTGGCTGGGCCTCCCGGGGGCCACCTGGCAAGACTGGCTGATCCTGGAATGTTGAGGACTGCCTCTCATCAGCTCCTGGAGCACTGAGGCTCTGTGCTTTCCTTCCTATGGAATAGTACCATCCGCTTTTGCAGGTTCCCACGGCTGAAACTGATATTCCCCCTGAAAAAGCACTACATACAAGGCTTGCTCCCAGCCAAAATCTGCTAGGAGTAACAGCTCTGGGTGGCCACCGTTTCCTGAGGGCTGCCTCTCATCTACCACTCTAAGGGTCGGTGTGAAGTTTCCCTCATTTTTGCCTCATGACCCTCTCAAGAAGACCTCAAGGACCCCCGCCCAGGTTGACTCTGGACAATGATTTTCTGGCCTGCTTGAGGTGGGTGCTTGCCAAGGGACTCTTTGCAGGTGTGTTGTGCTCACTGGACTGTGCTGTCATGGTACCAGCTGAAGCCTGCATGTACTGCACGACCGCACCTGTCTCTTGGAGCACCACACAATGCTCCATAAATCTCCCCACCTCTTGGCCACAAGCCACTCGCTTTGAAAAAGGACTATAAAAGAGCGATCCTCTGGAGGAGACCCTGAGTACTCCCCACGGATGACCACCCTTCCATTGGCTGGCCCACCATGACGTTGGTCTCGTCTGTTGGTAGCTATTTCCCCCTTCCCCTCTTTTTCTCTCTCTAGACTCCATTTCCTATATCTCTCCCCTCTAGCGCAACTGAATTGTTTGGCATTCAATAAAAATGCATTGCTGTTGTTGAATAAACTGATTTGTCCCCCGCTATTTGCCTGCTATTACCTCTGAGATCAAACAATCCCCGGCCTGTCTTGGTAGATGGTGACACTCCCCCCACCCTCCCCCCCCCCGCAAATCCCCCATCCCCCTGCTTCTCCCAGTTGATTGCTGATCGTGCTGTGACATGGAATGGAACATCCCTTGGGCCAGTCCAGCCCAGCTGTCCCATCCCTGTTCCCTCAGGAGCACTTGCCCACCCCAAGTCCATGGGTTGCAGGGGCTTGCAGACATGCCTCGTGGGGGGAGCATTGTGACAAGGACAGGACAACAGAAGAACATTTACACTTATCGCGGGCAGAGAACAGAAGAGCACAGCCTTGGAGAAACGCACAAAGGATGTAGCTGAGGCAAACAGAGCGTGCACAAAATGCAAGGAGAATGTCAGCTCAGCTCTGCAAGGCTGACAAAAGCAGAAGTTATACACAACAATAATATTGCCCTTCCTCAAAAGCGGGGATCAAAGAGCAGTCACCTAAAAAGGACAGCGCATGTTGAAGGCAGACTCCAAAGAACCATAGAAGGACTTGTGAGAAGGGGTGCAATTATGGCAAATAAATTCCAGGTGGGGTTAACTAATGAATACATCATCAGTGTGAGTGATAAAAGCTCCGATTGCCTGGTGGCCAGTGCACTCGAGTAGATGAAGGATTGCCCAAGTGGCCACCATGGTGTAATAAAGAATACCTGCTCTCAGATCCTCAAAACTGTGTTCAAAAGTTGCTATCCAGCAGATTTCAGTATCAGTGGTGTCCCTGACTCCATTATGCCCCTTGCACACTTTCACGAGGGCCCCTTGGTTCCACGAGGCCCTGCTGGATAACAGTGGACCCTTGGTTCCATTTGGGTCTGTACTGTCAAAATGGCCTCCTTGGTTCTGCACTGCCACAATGCTCTCCTTGGTGCCACGAGGCCTTGGTGTGTCACAACAGCCTCTCGGTTCCATGAACTGCCATAGTGTCAGCACGGTCTCTTGCATCTGCAGTATCACGATGGACAGTTGGTTACAAGCAGCCCCGCCGTGTCACAACGACTATTTGCTTCAGGAGGCCCCCACAGTGTCACCATGGCCCCTTGGTTCCACGAGGCCTCGCTGCAGAACAATGGCCTCTCAGTTCCAGGAGGTTTTGTACTGTCAACAGTGCTCTCCTTGGTTCTACAGTGGCTGCTTGCTTCCATAATTCTTCCTCGGTGTCACAGTGGTCTCCTTGGCTCCATGAGGCTCTGCAATGTCCCAATAGCCCATCGTTTCCATGAGCTTCTGTCCCATCAACCATGTCCTTTGCTCCAGTGAGGCCCCGCAATGGCACACTGGACCCTTGGCTCCATGAGGTTCCATAGTGTGACATGGTTGCCTTGATTCCAAGAGGTTCTGCCGGGTCACACTGGACCCTTGGCTCCGTGAGGTTCCGTGGTATCGCCATGGTTTCCCTGGATCCGCAGTAGCACTATGGACCATAGGTTTCATGCAGCTTTGCTGTGCTACAGTGGCTCCTTGGTTCCATCAAGTGCCACTGTGTAACAAGGGAATCTTGGTCCCATGAGGTTCTGGACTGTCACAATGCTGTCCTTGGTTCTGGACTCTAACAACGGACCCTTGGTTCCACGAGGTTCCATTACGTCACAATGCTCTCCTTGGTTCCACAAGGCCTTGCTTTGTCACAATGGACCCTTGGTTCCATGAGCTTCCGTAGTGTAACCATGGTCTCCTGGGATCTGCATTGTCACAATGGACAATTGGTTGCATGGGAGCCTGCTGTGTCACAAGAGAGCCTTAGTTCCATGACGTTCTGGACTGTCACAGTGGTCTCCCTGCTTCAACGAGGCCCTGGAGTGTCACAAGGGCTGCTTGGTTCTGTGAGCTTCCACAACGTCCCAATGGTCTCCTTGTTTCTGCAGTGTCATAGTGGACTCTTGGTTCCATGAGGTTCCTAAATGTCACAGGTCTCCTTGGTTCCATGTGGCCCTGCTGTGTCACCACAGCCCCTTGGTTCCAGGAGTTTCTGGGCTGTCAGCAGTGGTTCCTTTTCTTCCAATCAGGCACCGCTGTGTCACACTGCACCCTGGCTTCCATGAAGTTCTTCAGTGTCACAGTGGCCCCTTGGATCCATGCGGTCCCATAGTGTCACCATGGTCTCCTTGGATCTGCATTGTCATAAGGGACCATTGGTTCCACGTGGCCCGGCTGTGTCACAGTGATGTGGATTCCGTAATTGCCTTCAGCGTCACAATGGAGCCTTGTTTCTGTGAGGCTCTCAACTGTCACAATTGTCTCCTTGGTTCCATCAGCCCCCGCTGTGTCACAAGGGTCCCCTTGGTTCCATGAGCACACCAAAGCTTTGCATAAACATTGAGCAGCACCTGCTTAACACACCTGGGAACATCTGTCTGCATTCAAAAGACAGGTCACAGCTGAGAAAGGCACCAGCAGCTTCCATCTGCAACAGAGATGCAGGGAAAGGACAAGGACAGAGAATTCAGCTGCAAGACTCCGAGAATTCTGCATCCAGACATCATTTCTGGTCCCACTGTCCCTAGTAGAAAGGTGTCATCATTCCAGGCAGCCTGTACTCAGCATGTGCTTCTACAGTGGGGATTTGTCGTTTAGGAGACCTGCTCAGGCTTTTCCCTTCTTTCCTCACAAACAGGAATACTTGTCCCGGGCCTGGATGCAGGCAGAGCCCTGAGGAGAGCACGTGCGACATGGTGCAGTGGGCAGGGACAGCCAGCTGCAGAGTTCAGGGGGGAAGGGCTTCCGGTGCAGGGCCAGGGATGTCAGTCCCAGCTGGGCCATGTCAGACACGCTGAGGCTGGGCTTGGGGAGCAGCTTGTCCAAACAGGGTCAGCCTGCAAGGGGCTCATTCTTCAGTGGGCCCACGCCTCCTAAGGAGACGTTCAGCATCAAGATCACCTGGGGAATGCCTAAGTTGCTTCTTCTTTGAACTGAAAAAGAAAAATTACTCCCTTTTATAACACTGAAAATCGTGAGCTGTACCTTGAAATCTTCCTCCTTAAGAGAACTCCAAAGTGACTCCAAGCAGCTGCACAAGGCCTGGAGACTGGAAGACATTGGAAAGAAGACAAAGAGCTCCTGAGGGTTTTCTGTATTTTAATGATCCCCAACGGTGGATTTGGGGCTGAGTCCAGGAGCCCCAGGCACTGAGAGAAGGTTGAAGAAGCTGCTCAAGGAGTCAGAAGCAAAACTCCAAGTCCCTTGGAGCATCAGTGGCCCCACTGAGGGCAGGGACTGCCAAAGGCTCCCCAGGGAGTGGTGAGAGCAGATCCTTGAGGCCAGGATTGCAGGAGCCCGAGGCTGTGAGCAGGGAACTGCAATGCTGAGCAAGGCCTGGGCTGGTTGGAGGAAGCAGAAAGGCCAAGGCCTGAGCCCAGGCCTGGGCCAGCAGGGCCTGTCCCTCACAGGTGGCTCGGGGCTGTTCCTGGAGCACTGGGATGGGAGAGGCAGCAAGGACAAATGTCATCAGGCTGTGTGACACTCCAGATGCTCATGGAACCAAGGGCCAGTGTGACACAGCAGGGCCTGATGGAAACAAGAGGCCGTGCTGAGCCTGCGCGCCTGTAACACCGCAGAACACTGAAATGCTGAGGGTGAGCAAAGGTTCCTTTCCTCGAGTTTGGTGCAGAGTAGAAACCCCAGCCAGATATTCTCAAGAGGTCAAAACGACACAAAAGTGTACTGGAAAAATACAGAAAACCGAGCTCCTTTGGCAAATGATTTCATACAACATCCAATTCAACGTGCATCACTTAGCGTAGCAGGAACATCATTAACTCAGCCCATTTAAGATGGAAACCTTTAGGCATAAAAATGTTAAACTACCCAAAAACATTCCAGTAAAAGAGGATAAGAAGGTTAAAAGAGAAAAAAGAGACAGAAAGACAGAAGATCTCCAGATAGATATGCAGAGAGCTACCAGCTGCTAGGCTTCCAGTGTGGCTGAGACACAGACCCAGGAGATTTCAGGATTCAGACCAGGGCTTGACGTCATGCCCGATTTTTTCAATTCCCTAGCGTTTTGTAAGCTCTCCTCTTTTCAGGGACATCTGCTTTCTTCCCACTCACTGCTGTGTTTCATTGCCTTTGTGTGGGATTGATTGACAGCTCGGCCAATCAGAGCTGGGTGGGCGCTGCCCCTGCTGTGTGATTGATTGACGGCTCAGCCAATCAGAGCTGGGTGGGCGCTGCTCCTGCTGTGTGGGATTGATTGACGGCTCAGCCAATCAGAGCTGGCTGGGCGCTGCCCCTGCTGTGTGATTGATTGACAGCTCAACCAATCAGAGCAGGCTGGGCGCTGCTCCTGCTGTGTGATTGGCAGATCTGCCAGGCCATGGCTGGGGGCGGGGCTCTGTCCCACCTCATTCCAAGGTCTGTCCCAGCCCCGGCCCCACTCGGCCATTCCGAGCATCCCGACGGGTCTGGGGACATTGATGTCATCCAGCCTCTGACAGCGACCATGGGGACACTGCGGAACCTCATGGAACCAAAGAGACCATTTTGACACTCTGGTGCCTCATGCAATCAGGGCCACCTTTGTGAGACTCGGGACCCCAATGGAACCAAGGGTCAGTGATGAAGCTGTGCGGCCCAGAGAACCAAGGAGCCTTTGTTACACAGCAGGGCCACATGGAGCCCAGGGGCCGTGGTGACTCTGCAGGACCTTAGGGAAGCAAGGGGCCATTGTTATCACTACTGAAGCAGGGAGAATATTGTGACAAGGAGAATATCGGGACACTACAGGGACTCCCGGAATCAAGGAGTACATTGTGACACTGTGAGGCCCCATGGAACCAAGGCAACATGGAACAGGTCTGGCTGGCTGGGCCTCCCGGGGGCCACCTGGCAAGACTGGCTGATCCTGGAATGTTGAGGACTGCCTCTCATCAGCTCCTGGAGCACTGAGGCTCTGTGCTTTCCTTCCTATGGAAAAGTACCATCCGCTTTTGCAGGTTCCCACGGCTGAAACTGATATTCCCCCTGAAAAAGCACTACATACAAGGCTTGCTCCCAGCCAAAATCTGCTAGGAGTAACAGCTCTGGGTGGCCACCGTTTCCTGAGGGCTGCCTCTCATCTACCACTCTAAGGGTCGGTGTGAAGTTTCCCTCATTTTTGCCTCATGACCCTCTCAAGAAGACCTCAAGGACCCCCGCCCAGGTTGACTCTGGACAATGATTTTCTGGCCTGCTTGAGGTGGGTGCTTGCCAAGGGACTCTTTGCAGGTGTGTTGTGCTCACTGGACTCTGCTGTCATGGTACCAGCTGAAGCCTGCATGTACTGCACGACCGCACCTGTCTCTTGGAGCACCACACAATGCTCCATAAATCTCCCCGCCTCTTGGCCACAAGCCACTCGCTTTGGAAAAGGACTATAAAAGAGCGATCCTCTGGAGGAGACCCTGAGTACTCCCCACGGATGACCACCCTTCCATTGGCTGGCGCACCATGACGTTGGTCTCGTCTGTTGGTAGCTATTTCCCCCTTCCCCTCTTTTTCTCTCTCTAGACTCCATTTCCTATATCTCTCCCCTCTATCGCAACTGAATTGTTTGGCATTCAATAAAAATGCATTGCTGTTGTTGAATAAACTGATTTGTCCCCCGCTATTTGCCTGCTATTACCTCTGAGATCAAACAATCCCCGGCCTGTCTTGGTAGATGGTGACACTCCCCCCCCCTCCCCCCACCCCCCGCAAATCCCCCATCCCCCTGCTTCTCCCAGTTGATTGCTGATCGTGCTGTGACATGGAATGGAACATCCCTTGCGCCAGTCCAGCCCAGCTGTCCCATCCCTGTTCCCTCAGGAGCACTTGCCCACCCCAAGTCCATGGGTTGGAGGGGCTTGCAGACACGCCTTGTGGGGGGAGCATTGTGACAAGGACAGGAGAACAGAAGAACATTTACACTTATCGCGGGCAGAGAACAGAAGAGCACAGCCTTGGAGAAACGCACAAAGGATGTAGCTGAGGCAAACAGAGCGTGCACAAAATGCAAGGAGAATGTCAGCTCAGCTCTGCAAGGCTGACAAAAGCAGAAGTTATACACAACAATAATATTGCCCTTCCTCAAAAGCGGGGATCAAAGAGCAGTCACCTAAAAAGGACAGCGCATGTTGAAGGCAGACTCCAAAGAACCATAGAAGGACTTGTGAGAAGGGGTGCAATTATGGCAAATAAATTCCAGGTGGGGTTAACTAATGAATACATCATCAGTGTGAGTGATAAAAGCTCCGATTGCCTGGTGGCCAGTGCACTCGAGTAGATGAAGGATTGCCCAAGTGGCCACCATGGTGTAATAAAGAATACCTGCTCTCAGATCCTCAAAACTGTGTTCAAAAGTTGCTATCCAGCAGATTTCAGTATCAGTGGTGTCCCTGACTCCATTATGCCCCTTGCACACTTTCACGAGGGCCCCTTGGTTCCACGAGGCCCTGCTGGATAACAGTGGACCCTTGGTTCCATTTGGGTCTGTACTGTCAAAATGGCCTCCTTGGTTCTGCACTGCCACAATGCTCTCCTTGGTGCCACGAGGCCTTGGTGTGTCACAACAGCCTCTCGGTTCCATGAACTGCCATAGTGTCAGCACGGTCTCTTGCATCTGCAGTATCACGATGGACAGTTGGTTACAAGCAGCCCCGCCGTGTCACAACGACTATTTGCTTCAGGAGGCCCCCACAGTGTCACCATGGCCCCTTGGTTCCACGAGGCCTCGCTGCAGAACAATGGCCTCTCAGTTCCAGGAGGTTTTGTACTGTCAACAGTGCTCTCCTTGGTTCTACAGTGGCTGCTTGCTTCCATAATTCTTCCTCGGTGTCACAGTGGTCTCCTTGGCTCCATGAGGCTCTGCAATGTCCCAATAGCCCATCGTTTCCATGAGCTTCTGTCCCATCAACCATGTCCTTTGCTCCAGTGAGGCCCCGCAATGGCACACTGGACCCTTGGCTCCATGAGGTTCCATAGTGTGACATGGTTGCCTTGATTCCAAGAGGTTCTGCCGGGTCACACTGGACCCTTGGCTCCGTGAGGTTCCGTGGTATCGCCATGGTTTCCCTGGATCCGCAGTAGCACTATGGACCATAGGTTTCATGCAGCTTTGCTGTGCTACAGTGGCTCCTTGGTTCCATCAAGTGCCACTGTGTAACAAGGGAATCTTGGTCCCATGAGGTTCTGGACTGTCACAATGCTGTCCTTGGTTCTGGACTCTAACAACGGACCCTTGGTTCCACGAGGTTCCATTACGTCACAATGCTCTCCTTGGTTCCACAAGGCCTTGCTTTGTCACAATGGACCCTTGGTTCCATGAGCTTCCGTAGTGTAACCATGGTCTCCTGGGATCTGCATTGTCACAATGGACAATTGGTTGCATGGGAGCCTGCTGTGTCACAAGAGAGCCTTAGTTCCATGACGTTCTGGACTGTCACAGTGGTCTCCCTGCTTCAACGAGGCCCTGGAGTGTCACAAGGGCTGCTTGGTTCTGTGAGCTTCCACAACGTCCCAATGGTCTCCTTGTTTCTGCAGTGTCATAGTGGACTCTTGGTTCCATGAGGTTCCTAAATGTCACAGGTCTCCTTGGTTCCATGTGGCCCTGCTGTGTCACCACAGCCCCTTGGTTCCAGGAGTTTCTGGGCTGTCAGCAGTGGTTCCTTTTCTTCCAATCAGGCACCGCTGTGTCACACTGCACCCTGGCTTCCATGAAGTTCTTCAGTGTCACAGTGGCCCCTTGGATCCATGCGGTCCCATAGTGTCACCATGGTCTCCTTGGATCTGCATTGTCATAAGGGACCATTGGTTCCACGTGGCCCGGCTGTGTCACAGTGATGTGGATTCCGTAATTGCCTTCAGCGTCACAATGGAGCCTTGTTTCTGTGAGGCTCTCAACTGTCACAATTGTCTCCTTGGTTCCATCAGCCCCCGCTGTGTCACAAGGGTCCCCTTGGTTCCATGAGCACACCAAAGCTTTGCATAAACATTGAGCAGCACCTGCTTAACACACCTGGGAACATCTGTCTGCATTCAAAAGACAGGTCACAGCTGAGAAAGGCACCAGCAGCTTCCATCTGCAACAGAGATGCAGGGAAAGGACAAGGACAGAGAATTCAGCTGCAAGACTCCGAGAATTCTGCATCCAGACATCATTTCTGGTCCCACTGTCCCTAGTAGAAAGGTGTCATCATTCCAGGCAGCCTGTACTCAGCATGTGCTTCTACAGTGGGGATTTGTCGTTTAGGAGACCTGCTCAGGCTTTTCCCTTCTTTCCTCACAAACAGGAATACTTGTCCCGGGCCTGGATGCAGGCAGAGCCCTGAGGAGAGCACGTGCGACATGGTGCAGTGGGCAGGGACAGCCAGCTGCAGAGTTCAGGGGGGAAGGGCTTCCGGTGCAGGGCCAGGGATGTCAGTCCCAGCTGGGCCATGTCAGACACGCTGAGGCTGGGCTTGGGGAGCAGCTTGTCCAAACAGGGTCAGCCTGCAAGGGGCTCATTCTTCAGTGGGCCCACGCCTCCTAAGGAGACGTTCAGCATCAAGATCACCTGGGGAATGCCTAAGTTGCTTCTTCTTGGAACTGAAAAAGAAAAATTACTCCCTTTTATAACACTGAAAATCGTGAGCTGTACCTTGAAATCTTCCTCCTTAAGAGAACTCCAAAGTGACTCCAAGCAGCTGCACAAGGCCTGGAGACTGGAAGACATTGGAAAGAAGACAAAGAGCTCCTGAGGGTTTTCTGTATTTTAATGATCCCCAACGGTGGATTTGGGGCTGAGTCCAGGAGCCCCAGGCACTGAGAGAAGGTTGAAGAAGCTGCTCAAGGAGTCAGAAGCAAAACTCCAAGTCCCTTGGAGCATCAGTGGCCCCACTGAGGGCAGGGACTGCCAAAGGCTCCCCAGGGAGTGGTGAGAGCAGATCCTTGAGGCCAGGATTGCAGGAGCCCGAGGCTGTGAGCAGGGAACTGCAATGCTGAGCAAGGCCTGGGCTGGTTGGAGGAAGCAGAAAGGCCAAGGCCTGAGCCCAGGCCTGGGCCAGCAGGGCCTGTCCCTCACAGGTGGCTCGGGGCTGTTCCTGGAGCACTGGGATGGGAGAGGCAGCAAGGACAAATGTCATCAGGCTGTGTGACACTCCAGATGCTCATGGAACCAAGGGCCAGTGTGACACAGCAGGGCCTGATGGAAACAAGAGGCCGTGCTGAGCGTGCGCGCCTGTAACACCGCAGAACACTGAAATGCTGAGGGTGAGCAAAGGTTCCTTTCCTCGAGTTTGGTGCAGAGTAGAAACCCCAGCCAGATATTCTCAAGAGGTCAAAACGACACAAAAGTGTACTGGAAAAATACAGAAAACCGAGCTCCTTTGGCAAATGATTTCATACAACATCCAATTCAACGTGCATCACTTAGCGTAGCAGGAACATCATTAACTCAGCCCATTTAAGATGGAAACCTTTAGGCATAAAAATGTTAAACTACCCAAAAACATTCCAGTAAAAGAGGATAAGAAGGTTAAAAGAGAAAAAAGAGACAGAAAGACAGAAGATCTCCAGATAGATATGCAGAGAGCTACCAGCTGCTAGGCTTCCAGTGTGGCTGAGACACAGACCCAGGAGATTTCAGGATTCAGACCAGGGCTTGACGTCATGCCCGATTTTTTCAATTCCCTAGCGTTTTGTAAGCTCTCCTCTTTTCAGGGACATCTGCTTTCTTCCCACTCACTGCTGTGTTTCATTGCCTTTGTGTGGGATTGATTGACAGCTCGGCCAATCAGAGCTGGGTGGGCGCTGCCCCTGCTGTGTGATTGATTGACGGCTCAGCCAATCAGAGCTGGGTGGGCGCTGCTCCTGCTGTGTGGGATTGATTGACGGCTCAGCCAATCAGAGCTGGCTGGGCGCTGCCCCTGCTGTGTGATTGATTGACAGCTCAACCAATCAGAGCAGGCTGGGCGCTGCTCCTGCTGTGTGATTGGCAGATCTGCCAGGCCATGGCTGGGGGCGGGGCTCTGTCCCACCTCATTCCAAGGTCTGTCCCAGCCCCGGCCCCACTCGGCCATTCCGAGCATCCCGACGGGTCTGGGGACATTGATGTCATCCAGCCTCTGACAGCGACCATGGGGACACTGCGGAACCTCATGGAACCAAAGAGACCATTTTGACACTCTGGTGCCTCATGCAATCAGGGCCACCTTTGTGAGACTCGGGACCCCAATGGAACCAAGGGTCAGTGATGAAGCTGTGCGGCCCAGAGAACCAAGGAGCCTTTGTTACACAGCAGGGCCACATGGAGCCCAGGGGCCGTGGTGACTCTGCAGGACCTTAGGGAAGCAAGGGGCCATTGTTATCACTACTGAAGCAGGGAGAATATTGTGACAAGGAGAATATCGGGACACTACAGGGACTCCCGGAATCAAGGAGTACATTGTGACACTGTGAGGCCCCATGGAACCAAGGCAACATGGAACAGGTCTGGCTGGCTGGGCCTCCCGGGGGCCACCTGGCAAGACTGGCTGATCCTGGAATGTTGAGGACTGCCTCTCATCAGCTCCTGGAGCACTGAGGCTCTGTGCTTTCCTTCCTATGGAAAAGTACCATCCGCTTTTGCAGGTTCCCACGGCTGAAACTGATATTCCCCCTGAAAAAGCACTACATACAAGGCTTGCTCCCAGCCAAAATCTGCTAGGAGTAACAGCTCTGGGTGGCCACCGTTTCCTGAGGGCTGCCTCTCATCTACCACTCTAAGGGTCGGTGTGAAGTTTCCCTCATTTTTGCCTCATGACCCTCTCAAGAAGACCTCAAGGACCCCCGCCCAGGTTGACTCTGGACAATGATTTTCTGGCCTGCTTGAGGTGGGTGCTTGCCAAGGGACTCTTTGCAGGTGTGTTGTGCTCACTGGACTCTGCTGTCATGGTACCAGCTGAAGCCTGCATGTACTGCACGACCGCACCTGTCTCTTGGAGCACCACACAATGCTCCATAAATCTCCCCGCCTCTTGGCCACAAGCCACTCGCTTTGGAAAAGGACTATAAAAGAGCGATCCTCTGGAGGAGACCCTGAGTACTCCCCACGGATGACCACCCTTCCATTGGCTGGCGCACCATGACGTTGGTCTCGTCTGTTGGTAGCTATTTCCCCCTTCCCCTCTTTTTCTCTCTCTAGACTCCATTTCCTATATCTCTCCCCTCTATCGCAACTGAATTGTTTGGCATTCAATAAAAATGCATTGCTGTTGTTGAATAAACTGATTTGTCCCCCGCTATTTGCCTGCTATTACCTCTGAGATCAAACAATCCCCGGCCTGTCTTGGTAGATGGTGACACTCCCCCCCCCTCCCCCCACCCCCCGCAAATCCCCCATCCCCCTGCTTCTCCCAGTTGATTGCTGATCGTGCTGTGACATGGAATGGAACATCCCTTGCGCCAGTCCAGCCCAGCTGTCCCATCCCTGTTCCCTCAGGAGCACTTGCCCACCCCAAGTCCATGGGTTGGAGGGGCTTGCAGACACGCCTTGTGGGGGGAGCATTGTGACAAGGACAGGAGAACAGAAGAACATTTACACTTATCGCGGGCAGAGAACAGAAGAGCACAGCCTTGGAGAAACGCACAAAGGATGTAGCTGAGGCAAACAGAGCGTGCACAAAATGCAAGGAGAATGTCAGCTCAGCTCTGCAAGGCTGACAAAAGCAGAAGTTATACACAACAATAATATTGCCCTTCCTCAAAAGCGGGGATCAAAGAGCAGTCACCTAAAAAGGACAGCGCATGTTGAAGGCAGACTCCAAAGAACCATAGAAGGACTTGTGAGAAGGGGTGCAATTATGGCAAATAAATTCCAGGTGGGGTTAACTAATGAATACATCATCAGTGTGAGTGATAAAAGCTCCGATTGCCTGGTGGCCAGTGCACTCGAGTAGATGAAGGATTGCCCAAGTGGCCACCATGGTGTAATAAAGAATACCTGCTCTCAGATCCTCAAAACTGTGTTCAAAAGTTGCTATCCAGCAGATTTCAGTATCAGTGGTGTCCCTGACTCCATTATGCCCCTTGCACACTTTCACGAGGGCCCCTTGGTTCCACGAGGCCCTGCTGGATAACAGTGGACCCTTGGTTCCATTTGGGTCTGTACTGTCAAAATGGCCTCCTTGGTTCTGCACTGCCACAATGCTCTCCTTGGTGCCACGAGGCCTTGGTGTGTCACAACAGCCTCTCGGTTCCATGAACTGCCATAGTGTCAGCACGGTCTCTTGCATCTGCAGTATCACGATGGACAGTTGGTTACAAGCAGCCCCGCCGTGTCACAACGACTATTTGCTTCAGGAGGCCCCCACAGTGTCACCATGGCCCCTTGGTTCCACGAGGCCTCGCTGCAGAACAATGGCCTCTCAGTTCCAGGAGGTTTTGTACTGTCAACAGTGCTCTCCTTGGTTCTACAGTGGCTGCTTGCTTCCATAATTCTTCCTCGGTGTCACAGTGGTCTCCTTGGCTCCATGAGGCTCTGCAATGTCCCAATAGCCCATCGTTTCCATGAGCTTCTGTCCCATCAACCATGTCCTTTGCTCCAGTGAGGCCCCGCAATGGCACACTGGACCCTTGGCTCCATGAGGTTCCATAGTGTGACATGGTTGCCTTGATTCCAAGAGGTTCTGCCGGGTCACACTGGACCCTTGGCTCCGTGAGGTTCCGTGGTATCGCCATGGTTTCCCTGGATCCGCAGTAGCACTATGGACCATAGGTTTCATGCAGCTTTGCTGTGCTACAGTGGCTCCTTGGTTCCATCAAGTGCCACTGTGTAACAAGGGAATCTTGGTCCCATGAGGTTCTGGACTGTCACAATGCTGTCCTTGGTTCTGGACTCTAACAACGGACCCTTGGTTCCACGAGGTTCCATTACGTCACAATGCTCTCCTTGGTTCCACAAGGCCTTGCTTTGTCACAATGGACCCTTGGTTCCATGAGCTTCCGTAGTGTAACCATGGTCTCCTGGGATCTGCATTGTCACAATGGACAATTGGTTGCATGGGAGCCTGCTGTGTCACAAGAGAGCCTTAGTTCCATGACGTTCTGGACTGTCACAGTGGTCTCCCTGCTTCAACGAGGCCCTGGAGTGTCACAAGGGCTGCTTGGTTCTGTGAGCTTCCACAACGTCCCAATGGTCTCCTTGTTTCTGCAGTGTCATAGTGGACTCTTGGTTCCATGAGGTTCCTAAATGTCACAGGTCTCCTTGGTTCCATGTGGCCCTGCTGTGTCACCACAGCCCCTTGGTTCCAGGAGTTTCTGGGCTGTCAGCAGTGGTTCCTTTTCTTCCAATCAGGCACCGCTGTGTCACACTGCACCCTGGCTTCCATGAAGTTCTTCAGTGTCACAGTGGCCCCTTGGATCCATGCGGTCCCATAGTGTCACCATGGTCTCCTTGGATCTGCATTGTCATAAGGGACCATTGGTTCCACGTGGCCCGGCTGTGTCACAGTGATGTGGATTCCGTAATTGCCTTCAGCGTCACAATGGAGCCTTGTTTCTGTGAGGCTCTCAACTGTCACAATTGTCTCCTTGGTTCCATCAGCCCCCGCTGTGTCACAAGGGTCCCCTTGGTTCCATGAGCACACCAAAGCTTTGCATAAACATTGAGCAGCACCTGCTTAACACACCTGGGAACATCTGTCTGCATTCAAAAGACAGGTCACAGCTGAGAAAGGCACCAGCAGCTTCCATCTGCAACAGAGATGCAGGGAAAGGACAAGGACAGAGAATTCAGCTGCAAGACTCCGAGAATTCTGCATCCAGACATCATTTCTGGTCCCACTGTCCCTAGTAGAAAGGTGTCATCATTCCAGGCAGCCTGTACTCAGCATGTGCTTCTACAGTGGGGATTTGTCGTTTAGGAGACCTGCTCAGGCTTTTCCCTTCTTTCCTCACAAACAGGAATACTTGTCCCGGGCCTGGATGCAGGCAGAGCCCTGAGGAGAGCACGTGCGACATGGTGCAGTGGGCAGGGACAGCCAGCTGCAGAGTTCAGGGGGGAAGGGCTTCCGGTGCAGGGCCAGGGATGTCAGTCCCAGCTGGGCCATGTCAGACACGCTGAGGCTGGGCTTGGGGAGCAGCTTGTCCAAACAGGGTCAGCCTGCAAGGGGCTCATTCTTCTGTGGGCCCACGCCTCCTAAGGAGACGTTCAGCATCAAGATCACCTGGGGAATGCCTAAGTTGCTTCTTCTTGGAACTGAAAAAGAAAAATTACTCCCTTTTATAACACTGAAAATCGTGAGCTGTACCTTGAAATCTTCCTCCTTAAGAGAACTCCAAAGTGACTCCAAGCAGCTGCACAAGGCCTGGAGACTGGAAGACATTGGAAAGAAGACAAAGAGCTCCTGAGGGTTTTCTGTATTTTAATGATCCCCAACGGTGGATTTGGGGCTGAGTCCAGGAGCCCCAGGCACTGAGAGAAGGTTGAAGAAGCTGCTCAAGGAGTCAGAAGCAAAACTCCAAGTCCCTTGGAGCATCAGTGGCCCCACTGAGGGCAGGGACTGCCAAAGGCTCCCCAGGGAGTGGTGAGAGCAGATCCTTGAGGCCAGGATTGCAGGAGCCCGAGGCTGTGAGCAGGGAACTGCAATGCTGAGCAAGGCCTGGGCTGGTTGGAGGAAGCAGAAAGGCCAAGGCCTGAGCCCAGGCCTGGGCCAGCAGGGCCTGTCCCTCACAGGTGGCTCGGGGCTGTTCCTGGAGCACTGGGATGGGAGAGGCAGCAAGGACAAATGTCATCAGGCTGTGTGACACTCCAGATGCTCATGGAACCAAGGGCCAGTGTGACACAGCAGGGCCTGATGGAAACAAGAGGCCGTGCTGAGCCTGCGCGCCTGTAACACCGCAGAACACTGAAATGCTGAGGGTGAGCAAAGGTTCCTTTCCTCGAGTTTGGTGCAGAGTAGAAACCCCAGCCAGATATTCTCAAGAGGTCAAAACGACACAAAAGTGTACTGGAAAAATACAGAAAACCGAGCTCCTTTGGCAAATGATTTCATACAACATCCAATTCAACGTGCAACACTTAGCGTAGCAGGAACATCATTAACTCAGCCCATTTAAGATGGAAACCTTTAGGCATAAAAATGTTAAACTACCCAAAAACATTCCAGTAAAAGAGGATAAGAAGGTTAAAAGAGAAAAAAGAGACAGAAAGACAGAAGATCTCCAGATAGATATGCAGAGAGCTACCAGCTGCTAGGCTTCCAGTGTGGCTGAGACACAGACCCAGGAGATTTCAGGATTCAGACCAGGGCTTGACGTCATGCCCGATTTTTTAAATCCCTAGCGTTTTCTAAGCTCTCCTCTTAGTCAGTTCGGTTTTCGCAGCGAGCCAGCTAAGCAAATGCTAGACTATCTATTCGACACATATCTATTACTGCCAAATGATCTAAAAAGCATAACTAAATTGATTTTCACACCACATCAGCAGATGCTGTTTAATGCTCACTGGCAAGCTCTTGTTGCCGAAGCAGTTGCGGTACAAAGGGGTCAGGGTGATCCCTTAGCCGGGATTACAGCAGATGAGTTAATGGGAGTGGGCGTATTTCGCAGGTCGGAAACTCAGTTACTCCCGGGGGCTGACAGGGTTAGAGAAGCCATGCGTATCGTAAGGAATGCCATCAATCAAGTCAAAGATAGCTCAGGCATACCCATGTATATGGGGATAAAACAGAGAAGAAATAAATCCTTTAAGGACTTTGTAGATAAGGCTGCTGCTGCTATTGAAAAGGCAGGAGTCCCAGAGTATATGAGAGGGGCGCAGGTTTTCTTAGTTAATGCACTAAAAGAATTAGGCTTAGGGCTGCAGAAACAAGCCGAGTCCCACACAGTCACAGGTGCTAGCCGCTCTTGCTCCGCTCCGTGCTTCTACGGCGGCCCCGGCCACATCGAACGACCACCGGCCTCCCTCAGCGCGCTGCTACAGATGCGGGTGGATGCGGCGCGACCCCGACGGGCGCCGCCGATCAGCCCCCGGCGGCCGCCGCCATATTGGCCCCGGTCACAAGTAGCCGCCGTGACACCAGCGCCATCTCCTGTCTGCCAACCAGCTACAACAGGGAGCCTGGAACTCGACTTGGCAGCCGCAATAAAAACATCATTATTAACAACACGACCCCGCTAAAGTCCCAACCTGGAGTACAAGGCCCAGTAACTATTAAAGGACAAGTTTGGAGGACTAATAGTGGGACGCTCATCGAGCTCCATTTTAGGGACTGTTTGTACTACCAGGTGTCATCGATGCAGACTACACTGGGGAAATACAAATATAGTCTATACTCCTTTTCCTCCTTTAACGATGAGGCAAATCACGTATTGCTCAATTTATTCACTTCCACAGTTAAGCCGGGTGTTCAACCACAAACACAAACCCCGCGTAAGGACCAAGGTTTTGGGTCCTCTGGTGTTGCTCTGCTCACAATGGATCTCAATACTAAACCCAAAAAGAAGGTGAAGTTCACCTATGCAGGACGTACAATAAAAATAATAGGACTTTAGACACTGGAGCAGATACCAGCATTGTTTCTCCAGAAAAATGGCCTTGTGATTGGCCATA